>NC_091948.1:20531960-20851127 GCF_041260155.1 Ptychodera flava | reverse complement strand
TGGGTGGACATAATCTAATCTAATCTAATCTAATCTAATCTAATCAATCTAATCTAATCTGTAACGCGTATTCACCCATACAACCAAAATAACATAAGTGTTTTAGTGAAGAAAATAGCGCACAACAAAGGATAATAGCAGAATACAATCCGTCTTTCCATCGGAAACTCTTTCTGCAAATTGACTTTACTTAGTGCGGAAAGATATCATCGCACCGTAATTATTGAATCTACCGTTAACTATCATACAGGTACTCAACCCGATGTCATATTTGAGCAAGCATTGACAATTGTCCTTTCTGCGTGACTCTCCGCTACAATACATTGTGTACTAGATTAGGTACATGTGTGGTCGTTGCTGTGTCCTTTTTAATTTGTAACAAACTACCGCGTATGGACGAATAATGCAAAGCAGTACTGTAAGGGACTGGACATAAATTACAGGGGGGTGGGCCGGTGTTTTTCGAAACACCGCTGCGTCAAAAATAATGACCATTCAAAAGTTTATGCACAAAAATTAGTGACCCTCCCCCTTATCCGTGCATGAAAATAAGTGACCCTCCCCTGTTACTCAATACCCCCCCAAACAAACCCGCAATGCGTTCAAGACCTCCTTCTGACTTGCTATACTTTTGAAGTCCCCTCCCAAAAGGAAGGCAAAATGCGGCCGATATAATGCTTTGTCCAAAAAATATCAAATCATATGTGTGTGATAATTCATGTAAATGTACTTTGCTTGAAGCGGCAGATAAAAAGTGCATGCATTTACAAAAAATGTAATTTTTAGATTTCATGGATAATGTCGATTCACTATGCATGGCAGCCTATGATGAAACTATGAATATTTTTTCCCAATACAAAACTAGGTAAATCTGTGCATTTATGTACACCTAATTATTAGTATCAATGTTCATGACTAGACTACAGTGGTTTCAAGTCTATGGTTGTGCAAGAACTTTGTTTTTGGAATTTCACTGAAATGTCCATTCACTATGCATTGCAGCCTATGGTGAAACTATGAATATTTTTTTTTAAATACAAAACTAAGTAAATATGTGCATTTATGTACATCTAATTATTAGTATTAATGTTCATGACTAGACTACAGTGGTTTCAAGTCAATGGTTGTGCAAGAAATTTAATTTTGGAATTTCACTGAAATGTCCATTCACTGTGCATTGCAGCCTATGATGAAACTATGAATATTATTTTTCCAATACAAAACTAGATAAATCTGTGCATTTATGTACACCTAATTATTAGTATTAATGTTCATGACTAGACTACAGTGGTTTCAAGTCTATGGTTGTGCAAGAAATTTGTTTTTGGAATTTCACTGAAATGTCCATTCACTATGCATTGCAGCCTATGATGAAACTATGAATATTTTTTTTAAATACAAAACTAAGTAAATCTGTGCATTTATGTACACCTAATTATTAGTATTAATGTTCATGACTAGACTACAGTGGTTTCAAGTCTATGGTTGTGCAAGAAATTTGTTTTTGGAATTTCACTGAAATGTTCATTCACTATGCATTGCAGCCTATGGTGAAACTATGAATATTTTTTTTAAATACAAAACTAAGTAAATATGTGCATTTATGTACACCTAATTATTAGTATTAATGTTCATGACTAGACTACAGTGGTTTCAAGTCAATGGTTGTGCAAGAAATTTAATTTTGGAATTTCACTGAAATGTCCATTCACTGTGCATTGCAGCCTATGATGAAACTATGAATATTATTTTTCCAATACAAAACTAGATAAATCTGTGCATTTATGTACACCTAATTATTAGTATTAATGTTCATGACTAGACTACAGTTGTTTCAAGTCTATGGTTGTGCAAGAAATTTTTTTTGGAATTTCACTGAAATGTCCATTCACTATGCATTGCAGCCTATGATGAAACTATGAATATTTTTTTTAAAATACAAAACTAAGTAAATCTGTGCATTTATGTACACCTAATTATTAGTATTAATGTTCATGACTAGACTACAGTGGTTTCAAGTCTATGGTTGTGCAAGAAATTTAATTTTGGAATTTCACTGAAATGTCCATTCATTACGCATGGCAACCTATGATGAAACTATGAATATTTTTTTACCAATACAAAACTAGTAAATTTGTGCATTTATGTACATCTAATTATTAGTATTAATGTTCATGATTAGACTAGAGTGGTTTCACGTCCATGGTTGTGTAAGAAATTTGATTTTGGAATTTCACCGAAATGTTGATTCACTATACATTGTAGGCGAAGAGGAAACTACAAATAACTCATAGGTTATCTGATCTTAAATTGTTATTCAAAAGTTGTTCGACCTGAAGCTTCCAGTTGTTATTGATGACATTTTGCACTATTCTGAATAGTTTGTATTCTGTCAATGTCCTCAAAAAATGAAAAATGTACATACAGCTTCATGAACATTTGACACCGACCTATACCCAATGTATTGTCAATGGGAGAATGATATCAAATAAGTGATCTCCCAAATTGTTATTGAAAGCGTCATTATAGGGGACAGGTTATATGTACAATAGAGGAGTTGGATAAGTAGAAATCATGACAACTGAAATCAATGTGGCTGCTTGGATCATCAATACATCGTTTATTATACCCTTAAACTTGCGCCCGAAGGGCGCACCGATAATGGGAATGACAGAAAATGAAAGTGCCAGGAGGTATGTTTTCTTTTTTCAGTATTCCATATTCTTTAATACGTGCACATGCAATTTCAGCTTTGATGCATAAAAAAGGTGACCCTCCCCCATAGGCTTGCACAAAATTTTATGACCCTTCAAAAATGCTTGCGCGAAAAATGGCGACCCACCCCCAAAAAACACCGGCCCACCCCCACCCCCTGTAATTTGTGTCCAGTCCCTAATTTGCCACAGTCTTTTAGTGATTTGCTGTAGCTCCAGGCTTAATGTTTTGGGGGACGTGTCTCTCGCACGCGATCGTTAAGTCACACTTAATCATCACGAATTCCGAGGTTATCGAGCTTGGAAATTGATAAATGCTTTGTTAAACAAGCAAACATTTTGCGATCACATTGATTTGCGATTTTGCTGGTCGGTGCAAACGCACGACATTAACACGCGACAGTTTACCTTTGATGTTACCTATCATACAAACCTTAACGACAATCTAAAATCGGTTTTGTGATTTTTTGCGCATATACAAAATTGCAAATCGCCTGTGACATTTTCGTTCTCGGCGTAGAAAGCATGTACGTCATAAACAGATTATACTGGGGGAAAACATCCGTTGTGCTTTCATCTTGGCATTGTAGGCACAAACATTTACGCAGATCACTACAGCAACGTATTGCTCACAAATTATGCGGTCCGTTCATGGTCCTTAGTACGTATATCTCAATCTTCTTTCCATGGTGTATGTTTTGCAGGAGTTAACTAGTGTCCAATTATGACGACATTGGCGTCTTAAGTAAACTGCTGTTTTGCCATGCGCTGTTCGCGACTTGCCGTTTACACTGTTGATTCTCTGATTCCACTGGCTCTGCGCATGCAGGTACCACCTTTGAAAAACATCGTTACGATCTCATTTTATATTTCATTGGATGGAAATTTTGACATCAGAATTAATTGAATCGAGCTTTTCTAAAAAACACCTTACTACGGCTTAAAGGCTCATTTTGCGATCCCTGGGATCGCCTTTGTTCTAGTCTGTACGAGGATTATGGAGGTGTGATAGCCTTTTGTTTTCCATTGAAACTGTAATCTTATGGGTAAATTTTCTGATGAGACAATCTGGTGCCAATACAGATCTTTAACGTAATTCCCGACCCTGAGCAGTTCCCATCACCCAGACTTTGTTGTATTCAATTGGTCCTAAATATACATTCACTGACAGTTGTAGCAAAACATATGGAGCTTCCATCTCGTTTTGATCCCTCAATAAGTCCATCTGTCTCTACATAAACAAAATCATTGACCGTCTTTTGACATACTTTATCTGATGTAAAAACCACCCACGATGTCTCACCTAATTAAATTTACCGTCAACAGTGAGAAATTTAAAAAGTCCAATTTTTCATTGATGTTCAGAAAATAAAACCATCTGCTATCAGTTTCATTCATAGTGTTACAGACTAAATTTTCTCTGGCTTATTGATATTGTTTTTGTAATTTCGGAATCTGTACAAAGGTCAATGAACGAGACGGCTGAACTTTCCCAAGTCTGTGTAAGGGTTAATGATCATTACGAATTTTCCTTCATCTTGGTTAAACCCCGTTGTCAGGGACATTCAATGTATTTGCGTCATTGATACCTAAGTATCAAGGATACAGGTAGAAACTTGTACTAGTGACATCTATTGTCAAGGCAGTAGAGTGAATTCGTATCATCAATACCAGACAGGACCCTGGGACGATTACATAAGGGAAATGTTGTATAACGATGATGTCACTTATGCAGATACTGTAAAATTTTATATGATCAATGTCCTATCAGAGAAAGTTTAGTAATGTATTTCTTGAAGGGAAGAATATTTTAATTATTTGAACCAATCAAGAAATACTAGTCGATTAGCGATTGGAGGTTTAACTAACTTAATCTAATTAGGATGCTACAATTTCTTTTAAAAAAAGGGATAATCACCCACTATGGTGAGTCGAGATAGCTGGGCATCTGATGTGTAAACTTTACACTCAGTAATAAACCACCATCATTGATATCCAACAACTCTGTGAGTCTCTACTCTGTCAAAGATCTCGAAGTACCTCTCAGCAGTGAGTTCACTCCCCAGACCGGCGAGATAAGACTATAACAATAGAACAAACGTCAGAATATCTCGGTCAACTGTATTTTGGCAGGCAATCAATTTCAGGGCAATGCAATGGAAAAGAACGCACCGCCATAACTCAGCAGAACTACATGATGATTTTCCTCTTGTAGCATATTAAATGTATACCTCAAAATTTGGGTTGACTTTGCTTCCTACAATTTACAAATAACCCAAAACTAACTCATGACAGATAGATAGATAGATAGATAGATAGATACATACATACATACATACATACATACATACATACATACATACATACATACAGAGAGAGAGAGAGAGAGAGAGAGAGAGAGAGAGAGAGAGAGAGAGACAGATAGAGAGAGTTGTTGGAAGAAACAACATGAGAATTTGCAGGAAACTACACTTTTTATATCGTCCATGTTAATTTTGCAAAAAGACCTGAAAGTATACAATTCTGGGATCTTGGGGGCAATACCTTCGGCAGGACATTGTCCCGTATGACAGTCCTACAGTTGAGGACCCTACAAAAATTACAGTTCTTTGATGAAACTCTCCAGGTTGTCTTCCTCTGCATATGAAGCTTGACTTGAACTGTACAGCCGGAAAGAGACGTGTCCATAAGCTATCGAAGTTTCGCGAGACTTGGTTACTAAATGAGATGAGACTACTTCAGCGCTACCTATCTTTACCTGTGGGCGATCAGCCTAAATTCTGAGGTAAACATCAGACGGCTGAAATTCAATTCCAATGGCAATAAAGTATTGATTGAAGAGAAGCCTTGTATTTCACTCTTTGTATTGATTCCGTGATTAATGTTCTCCGTTGTTTGTCATGGTCACGAAAACATCAACCAGGACTGAAGTCTGTCCATCGCAGCAATTATGTCTTTCTTCACGACTGTCTTGGCCGGTATGCAATCACAACCCTGCTGAATGGATGTCTACCTCCTCGCTCTCTCTTTGACTTTACCTGTACGTCTGTTTGTATCTCTTTCTCCTTCTCACTTCTAGTGCCCTTGTCTTTGTCCCTCTTTCGTTTTGTCTTTCTGTCTCCGTTTACCGGTTAATCTCATGACCTCAGCCAACCCCTATTTATTTTTCTAATCGTCGAAAGTGACTAACTCTATCTCCCCTTTGTTGTTCTTTAATCTCGCGATTACCCTTTGTCTCTTTGACTAGGGGATAATACATCGCTCCCATACATTTGGTACGTTATGTGATCATGTTTCACTCAATTTCGTAATAAAACTTGTTTTACTTATAGAGTTGTTATAGGTGCTACACTGCAAGCTGCGTTACTAATGAAAACCGTTCGGGGTACTAGAGCAAGTGAAACGCATAAGTACTATTTAAAGTTACTAATATGATTGCTTAGTAGTCTGCCATGAAAGAAAGATGGAAAAAGACGGCTTTCCTTTTCTTATTCATTAGAATAACATGTACCTGTGGCGTAAGTTGACGCAGCTGATTGTAAGTCTATTAAATCATCTGTGCTGGTGCTTAGCTAAAAGGCCACTTAAGCTCGGACTCTAATATGTTCCTACAAATGGAGCGAGGTTCTTCCGTCCAGGAAAGTGGATTTACACAGTCTGATTTCAAGACAGCGTCTTCAGTAGAGAAGTAGCCGAGTTTTTTCTGATGGAGTGCTTGAGACCTTGAATTGCACCTGACACAAGTTTGCTTAAAATTCGTAGATGTGCCGTGGAGTAAATTACAACATGATGTCCAAGATGAGCGGTCGAGGTATACTTAGCAACAGCTCGGGCCCAAAGATCGGGGATAAATCGTAAATGTGCCAAGAGGTTGTTACAGCCGTGTCCGTGAAAATCTTTCATAATACTGTGCAAAGAAAAAGTTCACCAAGATGCGCAGCGTGCAATAGGAGCTACCAGCCCTTACAATGTTTTATAATAGCCTAGTTGATGGTCAAAAATGATAGAATGCCATACGCTACTTATGTCAAATGCGTTATTCACCTCGAGCTTTTACGGGATATTTCGTCATCTAATAGATTTTCCGGTTGCAAAATAACATTTAAAAAGGCGCCCCTTCGGAATGCGATACTTCGCAGAAGAGAGCGCATCAGTGCCGCCGCCTGAAATGAGAACTGAAAGAAAATGCTGTGATGGGAGCCCCTAAGCCCTTCTCCTTATTAGCTACAATGATTGCTTTGCAGCCGGTACTAGCTTCTGAGAACGCTGCGAAAGCCAAATGGCTTTTTAATTTGCAAATGACTCACGGAAAATTAAGACCCCCTTCAAAGGTAAATCCATCACATAGCGATTCTCTGGTTACTGTCTTAATTGGTTGTGCCCCAGGTACAGACGGTTTGAAACCTCTGCATGCACTCCATTGCACCAACATTCAAGCAAGTTCGCCTAACTAATAAAATATATTGAAGAGAAAGAAAAGAAAAGACCAATTTATGAATAATGCACGAGGAAATACACAAAGGTCTCGCAGTTTCAGCTCGCGATTAGTCTTAATTAGAGTGTGTTTTTTGATTTGACAAAATTACTAAGTTAATAACGTACTAACATTTTTATAATATTAATTACAATATGACTGTAAAAAGGCATATATAGCGTGTAGCATCGAATAGAATTCTTTTGGGACGAAAATTGTATATAGAGCCGGTCAGAAGTAGAAAAGAACCCCTCTTCCTGAAACTTTCGAAATACAATGTTCTTTTAAGGATGTACGCCCAATATATGTATGTTGAATTTGACTTTTTAACTAGAATTCTATAAGGTTTGCTGGACCACCAATTTATGTTGTAGTCTTCTTGGACTTGAAAAGTTGAAAAGAAATTAGAAATTAAAATCATTGACAAATATGGTTTATTGTCATTTTGAAGTACACTTCATGAAACATTTTAGACAATACACAAACGACCATGTAACCTTTTTGCATTCTTTTCACAATATTATTACTTTCAAACTATAACGAGTTTAATATCTGTAAAGATTATTTATTCATTAATCTAGAACGGGAACTGCTAATCCATTTTGAAGATAAATGAGAAACCGGTGCTCCACTCAAACATGTCCGCCTCCATTCACAAAGCGAGCCCAAAAATGATGTACCCAACCTATGTACGCATTAGAATCCTCATAGAGACATCATGTTACCATCCATTTGACAACATTGCACTTAATGTTACGTATACTTGCATACTGTACTACAAAAGCCATAATGCAGGAAAAGCCCATTTCACTGAACAAGTGAAATTCTAAGAATACCTGTGAAAATCGCAGGATCACTTAATATCAAATGCTGCATCTAATGCAGCTCGTGTGTTTAGACCACTTAAAGCAAGGCGGTCGTCCGAACTGCGCTCAAAGGTCGCTAGAAACCCCTACGACCGATGTAAACACTGTATCCAAGGTACGTTGGCGATTGATGAAAGTTAAAACACGTTTGTCATAATGTACATCGTATAAATTTCAATGTTTCAGCTATATGTTGACATGATGCATCTATAGTGCATGAAATACATTGTTTGTGAACAAGAGAGTCGCACATGTGCCAAGTATCTGTAACCTGTTTTTATTGTGTCGGATTTTGTTCACGCAATCATATCTTCCCAGCACAATAACTGTTTTTCACAGACCTGGCTTCACAGGGACTCATGATGATGAAATATCATTTTATTGCAAAAACATCTGGTCGTGGAAAATATTAAATAGTTATTAAATGTTATGAACGTATATTGTGCAACAACAGTGTTAAGTGGCTTAAACTAAACGCAGTAAGCATGCATCGTTACAGTGGAAACAGTTTAAAGGTGTGATTATAGTTCATTCACCGTAATCCAGAGAGTACGTACGTCATAGAACAAACAATGGATGGTGCGGCTCCAGCAATATAAAATGTTATATCCGCTTACGATTAGCATATTTTGCTTTTCCTATAATACCGTCTTTTATAAACCGTCTTTGCTTTTATACACAGAATAAACACGCAGAGGTGAAAATTGTCACCTGTGAGCATGGAAACTACGAGAGTACCGCAATATGCCAATAGCGATAATTAGGAAAGAATTATTAAACAAAACGTCAAACTGTTACTCTTGCTCGGCCGTGTCGATAGCCATATACCGTTGAAAAGTGAGCATCTTCGAAATGTACGGGTGTAAACAAGCTCATTGCAAAAAAAGTTATATTTTAAGGTGACCCATCCTTTACAGTGTTATTCGAAGACCTAGCTAGCTTGACTTCCGTTCAACAAAACACTTGGCATGGTTTAGCTTTCGTTCTACAAGCGATGGTGGAAAAACGTGACATAACGTAGGCTGTTGGCTCAACATGTCACCGGATAATAAAAGAGGAAAGGAGATTACACTGAAGCTTATCCTCGAAAGTAATCGCCACAAGCTACCCTGGGGTGTTGTTTTTCCGCAAGATGTTTTCATTCATGGTGGTAATTATGATCAAGCATTCCAATTGATGTAATGAATGGCATACTATCGCTGAAGAACGAGGCATTTAACTATTAGGTGCAGTGGTTTTAACAAAAACATTCAATTACTTAATATCGATGGCTCAGCATGCAGGAAAATTGTCAAAAGTCCTCTGGGTCGGTCTCCAATTATCGCTAAGTAAGCCTAAAGTGTTGATATTGAGAGCTACAATTGCGACCGTCACGATACTTCATTGCTCGCACGGTATGAATGGTAAACTGAGTTTGTGACGGCAGCTGGCCATGCTTGTGGCCGGTGAAATGTTGACGTTCCGTTCGTGTGTTGGCACCACAAGGCCCAATTTACTCTTTTGGCAAAGACAGCTTTCACGGCGAATTATGAAACCGTTGACTTTACGGCACAGCACGAACTCATTACTCCAAAAGTGCTCCATTCCATGGTCCAAAATGAGGAATATTACAGCCAGAGAATGCAACTAATGAAATACTATGATGCCATACACACGAAGACAGCAAATCTGAGGTACATAATTTATGCCCAGACACGTACTGAGTCACCTTTTGTCTCACATGAGCGTCTTCCTGCGTGATTTCAGATATAATTATTTTATTTCTTTTTCGTTCAGAGTATTCAAACTTCACTTATTGTCAAGGAAGCAATCCTGCTCTAGGTTTGGATGCTGAATCGGATAATCACAGAAAAGGAAAATCAGGTTCTGACGTTTTCATTAATAAACATTACCTCGTCGACATTCCCCATTTTTTTGGCAGTTAATGACGATACATTACTACACAGCCTTTAACCTCCGGTAGAGTTGTCAGTACTTTTACATTCACAGTGTTGATACATGTAGGTAGACAATAGTACTTTGTAGTAACCTCAGTTCCTTGGATTGACCGCTCGATCGATGTGCGTATCTACATAGTATGTATGTATGTATGTATGTATGTATGTATGTATGTATGTATGTATGTATGTATGTATGTATGTATGTATGTATGTATATGTATGTATGTATATGTATGTATGTATGTATGTATGTATGTATGTATGTATGTATGTATTTATGTATCTATGTATCTATGTATCTATGTGAAAATTCGTAAAACAATAGTCATAATTTTTAGAGTTTGCCAAAATACATCAACTTCGCAAATTTCGAGTCCTGTTTTAGTTTTGTAGTCAAGTAACTTTCGATGCACAGACGATGCACAGATGCCACACGCTAAGCCTCAAAAAGTCGTGTAATGAAATCAATATTTTCATAGACTACTACAATAATAACCCGAGCTATAACGATTATATATAGCTAAGGAATTACGCGAATAATTTTTGGAAACAATGAACTCGAAGCTGCAGGTCGCATTGCCGAGCGTTCCGTAAGCATTGTAACCTGGGCACGGTCGGTCTGGCGCGACGTTACAGTGTTCGCGCAGAGATTCAGCGAATTTTGTTTTCGAAAACTAACGTAAATTTGTCTGGGTTAAATTTCTAGCCCTACACCATCTTTGAAAGCGGGTATAACTTCGCAGAAGGTAAGTGTTGTGTGAGGTCAGCTGGCATTTGCTCCGTTCACAGGCGAAAGCGCCATGTTCTTCACTCACGCGACTGAACACTATAGAAATTATTGACAACTCTCCCACGGCGTATTGATATTATTCCAAAGTACTTCAGAAGTTTAAACGCAAAGTTGTTGAGGAAAACTCCTTGTACTTAACAAAAAAATGAATTCTTGGCCTGAGCATGTGATAAGTATATTGTGCCCTAATATTTTTCTTCATTCAGCTAGGAAAATACTAGTGACGTAATGACCGTGTCACCATGAGTCGAAGACGAGTGGTGACATGGTCATTACGCCACTAGTATTTTCCTAGCTGAACGAAGAAAAATATTAGGGAATGATATCTAATTATACTATGTACACTTAGTGTCCCTTGTTACAATGCATTAGTCTGTCTAGTTGTCCGAGGCTTGTCATTAATACGTTCATATGAAACATAATATGTAGTTTGTTATGTTAACATGTATGTACTTCTCAGAAAACGTGACAGAAAAAGGAGAAGGAACATTTTCCAAGTTCCTGATGTACTACAAGTAAAAAACTAGCTAGCTAATATACATATATATATATATATATATATTATATATATATATATATATATATATATATATATATATATATATATATATATATATATATATATATCGAAGTATAGAGATGTCCTCGTGGGAAATAAAAGTGCTCGATGGTAAAGGAGAGCGTTATAAATAATAACATAAATTACAAACAACAGTCTTCAGACAGAAGATGCAGGATGTGAAACATAAGTAAGAGATATCATTACTTTGTACTTGAAGTAATTTGTGTTATATATATATATATATATATATATATATATATATTATATATATATATATATATATATATATATATATATATATATATACGCAAGCATAATTTTGAAGATCGGACCGATATTAGGTGAATAAATAAGTACCGAGTTTTTTGTTTTCTCTCATAGAACATTCTTGTTAATTCATTTAGGTGTCATACTGTTCTATAATGCAGTCTGTTCATGTTAAGCCATATTTCATGAATTTATGAGTATAGATTTCCGAACGTTAAACTCTTCCCTTGAACATCGTTTTTTCTGGATCATGGTGGAAAAAAAATTTCAACGTTCAGATTATCCGGTGACAGAGATTCCTTGAATGATGAAAACACTGGAAAAGAGACGTACACACTTTAAAAAGTTCCTTGACAAATGCGGTAACTGTAGATCGAATGACAGGGGCTGAAAAGCTAGTTAGCTCTGGATACGGCAAACTCATCGAAGTGTGAATGCATGGTTATAAAATTCCCGCGGGGTGGCGACTGATGTACAACCAATTGACACAGCCACAAAATAGATTTCTTTGAAAACAACAGCGGCCAACTGAGATCAGGTCCGATAAGAGCTGGCGGATTTGTCCGGCGGGCAACTGTATGAACGCGTCAATGCGATGACACACATTCGACACTTCAAAATCTATAACAAAGTATTTGATGGTCTTCTCACTACCACCGAGCCAATTATACCAACTGCAAGAGCAATGAAGCAGTATAATGAAATCAGTGAACACTTTTTACTCACAGAACTGACGAATACGGTCATGTTTCTGTGTCGTCTGAGATGAAGCCTCCCCTACATAGACACTAATTCTAATAAACCTTTTATCTGATCCGATTTTCTCCCAGTAGAAACAGCTAGTATTTTGCATAATCTTGTTCCTGGTTTTGTTTTTTTTTGTTTCATAACACGAATACATCAAATATACCCTTCTCTAGTACAAGCTTTGCATGTTGAAGAAGTTCTGGATGCAAAATATTAATGAGGTGCTGTACCCGCAAATTTAAGACGTTGTCATCTGTATGTTTACATCTACAGTAGTATGGAATATTTTTTGGTTCGGATCAGATCATCGTCACATATGGAAAAATGACACTGCAGGAAGTTCCTTGCGTTGTGTTTGTTTTGATGGAAAAGATTTATTTGATATAACTGAGTACAATAAAGCGCATATTAGCATTGTGTTGCGACTATTGTTTGGCTGGCAGTCTCCGTCACATATTTCTATCGCAGTTTACACCGCGTCAGGCACTCTTCCTAAGGGGATCTCACAGGTAAGCCATCGACAGCCGTATATTTTAATCATTTTAAAGTTATACATTAACCATTTATCTTGCGCTTTTCTGCGTATTATTTGCCTGCTTTCACATATTGAATTAAAACGCGATTATTTTGTTACAGGAAAATGGGCATGCTGCGATAACCGAGGGGCATTTTATCGATTTTCTACGCGCTGTTGCTACAGACATGACCTCGAAATTTTCAAGATTGGCAGGGCATCACATACAACAACGCGCCGCAACTCGGGAAACATAATCCGGTCAGTATCGATGCGCCGCGCGATAAGGCTAGTCTCCTTACAGCCACTCGGCACTCGCCCAGAAAGTAGTTCTAGAAGCTACGCCTACTAAAGCGCATCATGGGCTTGTGGAGGGGCCGTGGGCTGGTATATTCTCATACCTATGCCAGGCCTCGAATCGACCCGTAACAATAATTCCGCCATCGATATCGAAGGCACAGAAAGAGTTTATACTGCTATAATTAAAGCCCCACTAGCTATAACTCTTGAAATTTATTGACCTCAAAATATCTTCCTATTCCATGTTTCCTGGTTTTCTCTGAAATCTACCCTCTGAAGGGATATACTATGCTTTTACTGCATATTATATTAGGGTACCATTCCTTTGAGAAACTTACTTTTAGAGAAACCATGTGAAAGGTTTTACGAGTAAATTCAAATTTTAACGGTCATTTTGAGTTCCGCAATTTTCAAAAATTGGTAATATTACAAAGGAAACAGAATATACAATGTAACAGTTGAAAACATTCACCCCTATGCATTACATTGAGCAACTCTGTGCAGTTGATGTGAAGATTTCAGTGCAGATATGCGAAGTATCCACAGTTTTTGCTTTTCCACATGGGGCTACGATTTAATGTTTAGGCAAACATTTAATCGCAGTGTAATCTTTATCTTGTTAAAAAGTGCATATACAGTCCCAGAGCGTAGTTAATAATAATACATACACAAATTGGTACATTCTCACAAACTTATTTTAGCTTGAAAGTAAACTCATAAAAAATAATGCTAAAAGGCACAGCTAGTTGGGATTTAATGACCCGTGAAATGATATATATGCCCAGAGGGCGTTTGCACGACGGACATATATCTACCTCACAGATAAATATGTTTTCAGGAATGGGTCCAGTCCTTTGAGTGTGCTATTCATTTGTGTCTTTATTTGATTAAGAATTCCAATGAAATAACTGATGATATACAAGGGACATATCTAAGACATGAACATACATAATCACGGATTCAAACTGCCAATAGCGATCAACAATGATATGCGACGGTACCATTCTGTATCAGTTTGTGATCTCGAGGTGAAAATGTTCCGTCGGTGTGTTTAACTCCACGTGGACTTTGTTTTTCTGGTCGTGGAGCGTTACCCCCGCGAATATTTAGCAAATCATGCCATGCAGACACCGTTATGAAGATTTTCAACGAAGTTTTTTATGCCTAATCACAGGGTGCAGAGCAGGACAACAGTATTCCAAAGACGAACAACCGCGTCACACAATGGACCACATTGAACGTTTATTACCCTACTGGCAATTGTTACAGAACTAACACCATGAGCTCGTTATTGAAATTCAAAATAATTCACCGTCTTTCACATCTGTTCCTCTTAACTACGCGCTCGTTCAGAAGAAAACGTTTGTATGGATATGTGAGAGAAAGCTGAAAAGACAAAGGGCGCAAATTTGGCAATTTTTCAGGACTGTCAGACACGCAACTGCGTTCGATAACGAAATTGTATTTTACTGCTTTTGGAAAGATAGAAAAGCACAGAAACTTACATTAATCAGAACAAATGGCAAACTGAATGAGGTTTGAAAAAAATATTTTTGTTCAAAAACGTATTTGTACTGCCGAAGTTAAACTACGTCGATCGTACAGACCAGTCTGCTAGCTGACCCTCTCTTTGCACACGAGCAAGTACGAAGTCATCTGTCATACAGTTTGTGAATTGAAGTGTCATTCGTATAAACGTCATATACATGGAGTCGATAAGAACAAATTTTGTCGATTCTTCACTAGTTCGCTCATAATGTTTCGGATCAAAAATGGAAAATTACAAACAAGCTGAAGCAATTGCGCCTGTTTGCCGTGCACGCATGGACACTCTCCGCCGAGCGGTACTCGTAAACCGTTCAAGCAACTACTGTTGCCCGGACTGTTCACACTTCCATAGAAGTGGTCTTCGGCCGCAGCTGACGCGAAACGAAAGAGTTTCGGATGGTCGATTTTCTGATTTCAAGGTAAGTATTAAGAATGCTAACCTTCTAACTGAATAGAATAACGGCCATAAACGTGTACGTACCTGCTGAGCCGGAACGGTAAACTGCCGTGACGACTTTGGAGGGAAACTCTGCCAGGGATGCGGTTGATTGTTCCGCCTGTCAGAGATCTCTGGGCGGAAAGAATGAGTTATTACGACGTGGTTTTAGCGCACTCTGTATTTCTCCCACATACGCACCCAACTCTCCAATATCGTATGATTATCTTCCCCGCCGTTATGGACGCGTTACATTCTGGCGGAGATCGTGTGATCTGTCACCATGGCAACACATTCAAATCAAGTCCCGCGTTGCACGTCACACAGCTCCGCGATGAGGAAAGTCGACTTGCCCGACACGTCGATGGCTGGTTACGTATCTTCAAACAACCCTGCCAAAGAACAGAAATTGAGTTATTCCCGCACAATCAATAATGAATTTCAAAGCAATCAACTGCGTGCCCGTAAGCAGAGTGGTATACACACAGGCCAACGATGTGAACAGAATATAAACGTGGAATGTTTTGCCTTGCTTGCGCGCACATGCGCTGTTTTATATAAACTTCATTTTATATTCATGGGAGAAGTGATTTACATAAAGCTGGTTCAGGATTTACACACATGCTGGATATCACTTTAACGTTCTTACGATCATTGTAGAATGAAAAAGATGAAGCAATCTGCACAAGGTTTTCCATTGATACTTTTCCTCGGCTTTGGGGTTTTTAAGTATTTGGTTTTGCTATTAAGATAGAACTCGCCTCTGGGACAGATAGCTGGGCTTTCATTTTAAAACTTTTGATAAAAGAAAGGTTTTTACCGTCTTAATTTTTCGAAAATCGAAACTTTTATTTTTCTCCCATAGGGTTAACACAGGGATAGCGGCCATTTTGAATTTCAAATATCGAGAAATTTTAGGTAATTTGTCTCTGTAATAGCAATTTTTGCCTGGTGACCCCTGATTTTTATTTTTGCTTTGTTAAGAGAATGGTCGAAAATTTCATTGAGGAAAGTTTGAGCAAAGGTTTACGTCTTTAAATCACGAGGCGCATATACCTTAACAAAGACATTGGTCAAACTCTGGATTCTAAAATTAACATCGAGACTATCGCTGCAAGTGTATCGCGAGAAACATTGGCCCGAATATAGATAATGTTTGCTATAAGATGAGTGCTGCTTGAATACATTCATGTTGTGGATCTGATGATTAATACTAGCCGAATTGTCGGCAGCAACACAATTTCCAACAAGTCCATAACATACTGATTTACAACACACACAATGTTTCATCATTTGTGTGTATCTGTCTGTCTGTCTCTGCCTGTGTCTGTAAAATTGGCTGAGTATGAAAGTGCCTCATGCTTGTCAACTGCAAAAAAACAGGGCTGGTATAGTTTGTATGTTTGTTCAATCATATATAAAAGCAGTTCGAGAAAATGATGGTAATTTAGCTCTATTAATAACACGAATCTCATGACCTGCATGAGTAATGATATCGCTACATGAAAGAAACCGCTGCATTAAAATTAAAACCGGACCCTTCAAAAAAAACAGCCGCACTTTTATCTTGAATTTCGAACTCTTGAGCCTCGGCAACTTATTGTGGCATTTTGAATCAAGAATTGCATTAGACGTCGTGGGTGTTTCATGAAACATTTGAATAATAATACCATCGGACCTGAATTTATGATATTTGCCCTTTTTGTGCAGTAAAATTTACAATAGATGTCATAGAAAGACCACCTTTCCACATGTATTACAGAAAATCACCTTTTCAAAGGTCACTTCCTCTCAATTCTTTGGCAACAGGGTCATTCTTGTGTCACATTTTAACCTTTAATACGACATATTCATGTAAACAAGTTTTGATGTCTACACATACATATAAATACGAGGTGTCAGGGTGACTGAAACAACACAGGATCAGATCTGATTGTTGTTGTTTAGGACTGAAACGTATCAAGAGAAGGAATTACAAATTTTGAACATTAAGGAGTGGTGTTTCTATTTTATTTCTCTTTTCCTGTTTAAGTTTGTTTGGACTTATTTTATTTTATTACTATCGTTATTTTTGCATTTTCCTAAATCCTGCATAATACACGGTAAGCTCCAACTCAGACTAAGTTATCGTGATCAATTAAATCATTAAATGAACTCTCTGCCAAGACAATTATAGATACAAAGGGATTTTTGTGACCACAATTGAAGTGTTAACAGCTGTTCAAATTCCTATTTATGGAGGAAAGGGGATAATGTAAACACAGGTGTTTATACCAACAGCAACTGCTGACATCCCATTTATTTCTGGACTACATCAAAAATGAGAATTACTCGACCTGAAACTACTGAAGGTAATTGCACGTATGATACCCTGTCTGTCTGAATCGTTATAAACTATTATCTAACTACTATGAACAGAATTGTCACACTTTTTATTGCTAATCATATACCTGTATTGTGTAATATAATCAGACCTGTGTGTTGCTGCATTACATTATATTATATATTATATATATATATATATATATATATATATATATATATATTTGTATATATATATATAGGTCACTTTCATTCACCACTGTATAAATATATATATATATATATAATATATATATATATATATATATATATATATATATATATATATATATATATATATATATATATGAAACTTGATGGATTGAAACACACTTCCACACCTGGTTGTTCAGATCATGACGTCTTTTTGTACCTCTGTGGATGTGTGTTTCAATCATTAGCAGTGATGTCACAAGTTCATTAAAATACGTACAGACCAAACAACTGGGTGTAAATCTGTTTCCCGGGTAGAGGCATTGAGGATTTTGTACATCTCCTTCATACAAATCCTTAATATGCTTCCCCTATCTGGTAGCCGAATCGAAATTTTCCAATTTGAAACCTTGAAAATATTCAATTTTCTCTGTTTCAAACAAAGTATATTTCATGCTTGACAGCAATATGACCAGTTATG
Source organism: Ptychodera flava (assembly GCF_041260155.1). Lineage (NCBI taxonomy): Eukaryota > Metazoa > Hemichordata > Enteropneusta > Ptychoderidae > Ptychodera > Ptychodera flava. The sequence continues at coordinate 20,832,974 of NC_091948.1, read as the reverse complement.
TAAATACTTTCACCTTACATGGCTTAGGTCACGTCTCAAGGCGGCTGACTTCAATTATTTACACAAGTGTGGCCACTTCAAGGTTGATTCACCATGTTTGGTAGAGCGCATCAATTAAAACCTCGAGGACCCTTTGTCATTCAGAACCTTTCAAACCAACAAGATTTCGTTTGAATGTCAGGAAGTTTTCCTTTCTTCCGAGTCCAAAGTCTGTTTATAATTATCTGGTGTTTTGGGCACAATTTTATTGACATCTTTACCGATAGGTCTACCTTCAGTCTGATTGTCTATACGTACTGTGTGTATCACTGAGGTTTTAGTATTTGTTTCAGATGCCTTTATCCTGCCTTTTCCAGTCATACCCGTATGAGGACATTTCACCTGTTGGCTCTGAATAAACATAGAAAACAAATGAAAGTAAATATAGATACGCATTTATTGCAGTATTTCGCTTGTCACCACAGCCTGTTTTATGCATTCAGTATCGTTATACCTACTTTAGTCCAAACAATATGCACTTTACGCACATATTACAGCCGGTATCGACAAGTTGAGTACTTAAATTTTCATTGTGCTTTAGAAAGTAAAATGATATACTGCTGTCAATATGCAGCGGAAAGGTAGCAGGGATATCAAACAATACAGCTACTGTCCTTTTGATTAGCCATATACTTTGTAGTTTAGAGAATTGGACGGGAACTTCTTACCTAACCATGTGAGTCGTAAAAAAACTGTCAAGAACACGATTGGAACTATTTTGGGATAATTGTGATTTTCATATTTTTCAAATTTCTCAAAGGTGTTACGTGCCGTATAGCTGAATGTTGTAATATTGCAAATTACTCATAAAAACAAATGTGTAATGTGAAAAGAAAAGCAGATGATATTACATTAGGAGATTAAATCGACATTACTTCATCATTCAACTATCCCAAATTAGTTCCAATAGTGTTCAAGTGAGAACCACCTAGTAACTCAGATCCATGCGAGTAGTTCAGGGATTTCGATCGGAACCAACCTCTTGCCAGTCATGCTACCAAATAAATAATCATCATGAATATTTGGACAGCTTACGCGTGGCAGATACAGAATACGCAGGGATTTTCTGGAGCACAGCTAATGACACCTATCAGTTACATCATCGATATAGTCAGAAAATGTCAAGGATATTTATTTTGAAAGAAATTGACATTCCCACATGTTAAGCAGAAATCTCAGGAAGGAATATTTCGGTTGGCATGTTAAAGTCGAAATGTTCCAAACTCAATGTGCACCTGTCAACACAAAGCAGGAACTCCTGAAGCCATCAAAAGGGTACATTTGTGGCAAACTTATGTTTTCCATGTCGCAAACAGCCATTCAATGGTTCAGGCCTACGCATGTGCGAGTTTATATTGCGTGTACAAATTACTGACTGAAAAACCGCATTCTATTAATCCGGCCTTCTTTTGTTGTTATATGTAGGACTTCGTAAACTAGAACGCCAATGACTCCCCATCATCTGGGGTAACGAACTTTGCGAACTCAAGTTTCCTGATGTAAGTGTGACTTATTGTCAGCAACACAGGTTTTTGAATGCTTCTTCATGTGCACAGAAAGGGCAGACTTATGGAGTTGGGGACTCGTGAAGGACCATCTGTTAAATAAAGCACAAAGAATCCGTGTAAACATATTTGTATTTATACATAGAATATATCGATTTCTATCTCTCAGTTGATTTGAAATCGATTATCTGACATTGCAGCATCCTATTTCATAGAATTAAGCATCCTATTTCATAGAATTAAGCAAGAAAGCTATTTTGTAAGAGGTTCGGTTCACAACACGTATTTCAGAGCGAATTCAGTCGCAACCGTCCTCGTTGCCATTAGCAACACGACCTATCACATCTGCAAAATTCTCCTGGCATTTTATACAGAACAGAAAATTGGTGGAGATGTTTTCATGGCAAGTATTTATTACAGCTGATAACATGACATTTATTCAAGGTTTGTCGTTTTTTTTTCCTTTCGTTGAATCCTAACACTAAAAGGACACAACTTGAACACTGTAATAATCAAAACCAGTACCTGTCGTTGATGTGCTATGAAAACCTTGGCTAGTAAACGGAGCAGACTGAACAGGCACTGTACAGACCCTGACACAACCCTGTGGTACGGGTCTGTGTCAGCAAAGACGTCCCATTCCTGTGACGGGGTTGATTGTACAAGTCTGTGGCCAGTGCTGAGATGACATGGCTATATACAGAGCTGTAGACATAGTGATGTGACAGGGCCTGAAATTTCTGCCTGTCCCATCACTGTATTTACAGGACTGTACACGGCAATGTGTAATTATGACCTTTAATAGGGTCAATAATTTTAATGTGCACACAATTACGCCTGTATTCATTTATATGATCAAAATTGGCCAATTTTTCTGAAAATATAAATCCTTGAACCTGACAGTTTTTTCAGACCCTGTAACGTGCCATGTAAATTCAACAATGACACACCACTGTTTGTACACAAGTATTCAGTCTCAAGTTGTAACCACAGCACTGGATACCCACTAATTCATTCCTTTAATACCAATCCTGATACAGGCAAGAAAGTGATATCTGACCAATTTTACTGGTCCTGTAAAAGGTGTTATTTCTTAGGACTGTTACAGGTACTGAGCAGACCGTGTTACAGGTATGTAATGAAATCTGCCTTTAGTTTTCTTGCTGTGTATATGGTTTGACCCTCTCATCCCTCTTGCCCAGTGTAGAGGTCCGCATTTGCCGTAGAAAACAATCGCACCGGACCGAACACTGGCAGCGACAGGGTTGAAGTACTATGCAGTGTTTTCTCTGCACGTTCATTGAAGGGGCAATTTCTACCCCATCACGGGGCAGATTTGACATTTTTAGGGCAGAAACAACAGAAAATTCACAGATCACTACACTATGCGCTCGGGTCACCATCATATGGGCGTATTTGCTTGCTGTGTTTTGTGCGCGATTTCGAGCTGTCAGTAACATTTAAAGGGCAGAAAATGGCTCGAAATGCGCAATTTGTTCAATTGCGCAGTCGAGAGAAAACCCTGAATATGCATCACGAAAATCAGTTTTAAAATTTTGCAGTTTCTTTGCTCGAGGAAATCACATGTCATAATGGATAAATCGGGAGAAACCGCGCAATTGTTTGAATCATTGAAGCAACTTACTTCAAAGTTGTGTTTCACGAAATTCAAACGACAGCCATTTTCCGATTTTCTGTCGCGAAAATATGAATTTCTAGTTCTCAAAAAAGGCGAAGAAAATCAACTTTTTGCTTCATATGTTTCAAAGATCATTTACAGAAGCTTAGATTACAGAAGAATTGTGCAATTTAGAGAGTCCGGAAATCTATCCCGTGGCGCATTCTTCTTATGAAGGGTAAGTAGTCTTTGTTCACCCCAAAGTGTCAAGGGCATGTACTTTAGGAAGTTGGGCGCTTCGTGAAAGATAGGATATCACTCCCTATGAAAGAAACGTGACTAGCGACCGTGAGAATAATGATCAATACACCGAAAAACTACAGAATGGTGAGATCAATCGATAATAGCCCGAATATGTAGTCAAAATGATAGGCCGGTAACTCATTGATTATTGTAAAATCATCAAGTGATGATTTGCTAAGGGACAGTGAATTTCTTTTTGTTAGTGTTGAGATTGTGTGCATTTCTTTAGAAAGTTATGAGACAGTCAAAAGATTTTTACCCTTGGTTCAAAATTGAAAATACAATTTTTCACCACATCGTATGGGATAGTGATTATTTTAATCGCCGCTTCTTCTTTAGCCAATGTGGATTTATTTCATAGTAAATTGCGGCAAACATACACGGAAATTGTTTTACTTTAGGGCATTTTTGTTATGACATTTAACGTGCTTTTTATTTTGTATTTGTTTGTTTTCGTTTGTTTGTCTGTTTGTTTGCATGCTTGTTTGTTTTCTTCTGAGAGCATGTGGAACTGCTACGACTGTCAACTCTGCCTGCATATGTAATGCATCTGGAATTACTGTTGAAAAGTTGTAAAATCTAGACTTCAGGTCATCGGTAAAAATGTAACTCGTGGGAGGTTTTGCTGGATTGTAAAAAAAATATATAAAAAAATCTTTCGCCTGTCGCCTTGCAAAATAATCCCAGGACCCGTACCTTGGGCCAAGTATCAGCAAAATTTAACTGACAGTGTTAATTGAGGGTGTTAATTAATCAAAGTTACTTTAATTCGTTGACAAAAATTCTAACACACGGTGATGATGATGATATTGTCTACATGCAAATGCAAAGCTAGTTTAAGAGACAATGGAAATCATAGTCCTTGTTCATAAGTGAAAGAAGTATACCCATAGCACGCGGCATTTGTACGGCATTAACGATTTATGTAGCTTGCGTGAAAATCGGATTTTCTGTGATGAGCTTTCCGCCAAGAAATGTAACCAAAATCGAAACCGCTTCCAACGATACCGTTGCCCGTCAGGTGTTCACACCTCGATTGCCAGAAGAAATGATACCTATTGCAGCATTATGGCACGGCTAATCCGATTTTGACTCTTAGTGCTTATGGCGGAATAGTCGCCTATTTGTGGTTCTTTCACGCCCTGATATGCCGAGCACGTAGCCGTGTTATCACATGAGAACAAAAACAAAATTATCCTGCCGAAGGTGACACATATTACATACGGAAGACAAACGCGACATATCGAAGTATAGGTGATACGAAAATTGACTATTTGACGTTTGTTTTTTATGTGTTAAATTGATCAAGTCCAATCAATTTCATTGAAATCGGCGGAAGTAGAAGACTGACGTCATACTTGCTTGAAGATGATCTGTTGTTCGGGACTACTCCCGGTGACCATCGCCATTGCTCTGTATATATTAATCTCAGCGAAAACAATCTTAGTACTGCTTCTATACTGAGAAATCGAAGAGGACTGTAAATCTTGTTGATCCGAAGATATTATCGTTTCAAAGACCTCCGCTTTGAAAGACAGTTCAAGATCCCTTTCCCTCAGAAGGAGTGAAGTCGGATCGTCATATTGGCTTGGAACGACATTCATTTATCATAACATATTAGCACCTTGCTGACAGTTTGAAAATGTATTAAGGAAACAAGTTCACGCAATTTACAAATGCCTAGCTGTCCCTCTTTGATTCCTGCGATGATAAACACATGGCTATTCCCTTGGTGAGCCGGCGAACGCAATCGTCTATGACATCGAAGTCGTGGCATTCTGGATCGAACAACTTGTGAAGTCACTGCCCATCCAACCCGCCTCACTACCCCCATCAAACCCATCTCACTACCCCCTTCCAAATTCTGAGCAACTATGGTAGACTTTGTGAAATGTTGAAAGCATGAAATATATAATAGTATAAAGTGTTTATCGACACTTGAAAATCAAAATGGTCGCCATCCCCATGGTGCTTGTTTCGAAGAAAAGACCTGTTTTCACAATACCAAGCAGAAATTCTGGATAAGCGAAGACTCGCTTAAATTTTCAACTAAATAAATCTGGTGAAAACTTGTTTACTCCTTGAGCTTCAAAATGAGCCCTCCACGAATGGTGTACAAAAAGCGTATTATAAAAGTTAGAGAACGAAGATATGTCCCCAAGGCCCATTCTACTTTTAACTGACACGGAGACACAGATCTGTTGTCACTGTGCCGATGCACAGGCTGTATATGCATTTGTTTCAAAACCACAAAAGGTGGTGTATGAAAGAAGAAATGTGTCAAATTAAAAGGCCCAAGAGAAGAATGTGACAGGCACTATCTTGTATTGTCGTCAGTGTCGGGTATTATATCTTGTCCAGTGTTGATTTTCTCAATTTTTGTTCACGTTGCACCCGTCATTCTGATGAATGGCTTGCCTTTAGCGCTCACGGGAAAAAAGAGTGAAGATGGAGACCTATGTTGGTTATTGGACGTCGTTTATAATACACTGATTGATACAGCCGTCGGATTGGTAGTCACTTTTCGCGCCACATGTCTTTGTGAGAGCCGAGAAAAAAAGCGCGAGCCTGCTGTGCTATTTGTCTCGAAGAAAATACCCGTTTTCACAATACGAAGCAGAAATTTTGTATAACCGAAGACTCGACCATGCGACCGAACACGAATTGTGATCGTTATGGATTGAAGAGGGTCTGGCACATGTGGTGTTCACGAATTTCACAAAAAAAAATGGAATTCTATCCTTGCAAAAGCAACTAGTCTGGCACTCTTCACCGTTTTCTTTCATTGAAAACTAAAGGCATTTTGTCAGCACTGCTGAGGCGTGCATTGTCTCTCTAGATGCCCCAGGCCATCCATGAACCTTAAGAATCAACGAATTACCGACTGAGAGAAGATTAAGAACATACATGCCACTCCTCATGCTCCTCCCACGTGATTTACTTGGGAATCAACAGCAGAAGCGTATAATTTAAGCGACATTTACCCCAGTGGTGAGCGTATAGCCATTGGGAAAATTTCAAATGTTTTTTCAGTCGGTTAAAAAAGTAGAGCGGCGGGGTCATTTCGCAACTTTTGCTTCATTGTCAATTCACAACGTAGGAGATCATTTAGGCCGTAATGAAAGCTATTATGAAACAGTGTGTTGTTATTGAGGTCATATAGCATGACATAAAAAGATCAGGAATCGCAATAAAGTACTGCAGTACTTTTAAAATTTTTCTTGTTGCGAAAACGACTATCCTGGTACCTATTCTGAATTATAACTGGTACAAATCTAATCACGTGATCGCGTGCGTGACATATCACGCGCATTTATGAGTAACTGCGGACAAGGACGTTTTTCTAGCCGTCAGTAAACAGATTCAGCATAAACTCTGTACTTTTAAGATACAAATATAATACGACGTGGTTTTTTTGACAAGGAATAAACACAGAGAGATTCAATGTCCCACATCTCCCTGAAATCTCTACACATTACGCACCGGAGGACAGTGGCGTCGAGCACATAATGAAATCGTCTGACAAGAAACGGGTCTGACATACTTAAAAATGGCCGACTGAAATCAGAGTTAAGGATTCGTAATACAGCTAATTTCCTCGAGAATTAGCTAAATCATCGTTGAGAAAAAAACAGGGACTCATTATTTTCTTCGGGATTTCTCAAGCTACAGGTAATTAAATCTTTGACAAGGAAACAAGATCTGAAAATTTCAGATCGGCGTTACACTTGCTTTTGATTTACTTTAAATACGCATGCGTGATTTCGACGAAGGAAATGTAATACCGACGATGACATTGATGGGGAAGTGTTCGCTTCCGTGCACTTTTTCACAAGCTAATCGTGTTTAGTGATATTTAGAAACCGTCTGCCTTTTTCGGTGAAGTGAGTTTAAATCCCGCGAGACCTAACTCACGAGAAATGATGGAGTGTCTAATATGCGCATTCTAATTGCGACGGTAGGAGTGAGCCAGTATGCGCATATTTAAGAGTGTTTTACAGAAATGCATCGCCCAGTCGATGCACCCTGAAAGAGACTCGTGTATTGGAATGATTCTGTGTAAATAAATTGCAGTTTTACAGTGCAAAGACCGTTTGTAAAGGACTGGTACGCCGTCTGGTGAACCGGAGAGACAAGTACTTTCTACTTCAAAGACGGAGCAGACTCTAGGGGGAGTACAGTAAAATTACACCATAAACTTCTGTCGGTGCCACCGGCTCAGCGGGAAACTTTGCAATCAGCATGAAAAGAAGTCGTCTGCTAAGCAACCGAATGCTGTCTTTTTTGCGGTCTGAACAGCAACCATGTAAAGTTCATATAAAGTGTCTTATTTGCAGTCATGCTATAGCTGTACAGCGTGCAGATCCAACTAAACATTGTTGTAACCAAGCGACGCGGGGAGGCGCATAGCAACGAAATGACAGGAAAAAAGGACTGGTCTCTCTCTTTGATTTTGTTCGCTGAACGGTTAAGCAGCAACAAGTTGTAAAATCCTCATGTAAATCATGAGCTTGCTTCGAAATGTTATCCATCTCTTATTATTTCTGTACCTCCGACAGAAAATCCTGAATAATCTGTTCTTCAAGACCATCACATAATTAAGTTAGAATTCTGATTATCTCACTTTTGCAATACTTCTTGGTCTACTATTTTTTTAGGGCTCATGTTTAAACTCATGGATTAACTACATTTTTCAACCGCTTTTTTTTGCTGAAATTCCAAACTTTAATTATTCCCCATAGTGTTAACACATGGATGGCCGCCATTTTGAATTTCATGAGTCGGTAAATATTGAGTAATTTGTCTCTCTAGTACAACAGTTTGCATGGTGACAACCCTCATTTTTACTCTTGATTTCGAACGTGAATGGTCAAGTTCAAGGTTTCCTCACGCAAAGCTTGGGCAAAAGTTCAAGTCTTTCGATTTCAAGGTGGGAACGACCTCAAATAAAAGATAACACATTGATTAATTTCTCGTAGATGAGAAAGATAATCTAACACTAAAAATCGGCAGTAATAATGGCAACAAAATCAAAGCCAATACTATGGCAACTGTCATTTTTACTTAAAAAAAACGGTAACAATGACAACGAACCACATCAAATACCTATAAATGTAATTCAGCTCTATCATTTTAAATAACGAGTGTGTGCCTTGCTGTCAGAAAAACTTACTGCTGCGGGGATCCACAGAGGACATTTATTAATAATTCTAAGAATAGCTTTGCAATGAAGAATGCTGGTACGCGAAATCAATTCAGGGTAAAGTAAATATATGGAATTCATATGGAACCCTAATTACCATTATTACATTCGGATCTACAGCGCACGATTTGACTCACTGCGCTAGATACTGTATGATGAGACTGCGTCACATTGTATAACCACGAGTTTTGAAATGAAATAATCCTTGGCCGAAAGATAAAAAAAAAACGGCTGGCGGAATGCAAACCAACAAAGAAAATAATAACAACATTGAACGGCAGAGAGACAGTCGTCTGAACATTTCATAATAGGCTCGCCGAGCATATTTCGTACCGATTAGTCGGAATGCTTCTGTAGACCAAAACTCTGCTGTGTATTAAAAGCCTAGGCCTCAGTGGGGTTTTTTTCAATAAAAGGGTATCACGCCATAAAAAAGGTTTTGTCATAACCACATTGTGCATCGTAAACAGTTTTAGTAATCTTAATTTTATGAACTGTCGGACTGTACACAAGGACGAAAATAAATTATGAAATGAAACAAAGACACACGAAACGATTTTTTTATGATTTTGTCGCTTCAAGCCATTGTGGAAAATCCCAGATAATATACGAGTATTTTTACAGGTCTCTACGACTATTCACGCGTATTTTCGTATTACCATGTCGGAATCTCGACAAAGAAACGCCAGGAGCCTAAGTTACTGGTTAGGGCCAATGAATTTAATAAATTTAATAAAAATCTTAATTAATTTTACAACAAGATACTCGCACATTCAGTCCCTTTGTCGAAGGAGATTTATTGCTGCGGAAGTGTGCTGTGCTTGAATTGTCTGAAGAAAAAGCTGTGTGCAATGTATACTATTATTGAGATATAAACCATAATATCCTAAATATAATAGAGCCGATTACAGGAAAGTTGATCGTATTCATTCAGAAACATTAACTTAATTTTGGTTATAACTACATCTGTTGGAGTGTACTACTATGTTACGCTGATATGGTACTTATTGTTACATCCTGGTTAATATGCCTACTTCAAATAATTCCGTTTTCTTAACATTCAGAGATTAACAATAAATATCACCACCTGCCTTGGTTTACGACTAGATCCCGGACTCAAATTGAGCAACCGTGTGGCATATCTTCTCCGAGCACGTGGTTTCGTTTGACAAGTATAGTATTTATACAAGCATATTGCATTTCTGCAAAAGTAAAGCAGAACCTTATTAATGCTACTGTTTTCTTCTAGTTAGATTACTGTGACACTGTCTTCTAAAATTGCATCGTCACTTTGAAAGCAGTTTACAACCGTTTTTACGTATTATCATCTTTTGTAGTCCGTATTCACTGTGGGCTGAAAAAACTAATCATGATTCTGAAGCAATGAGTGCAAATCTAAACACTGGTTTGGCCAACAATTTACGATATATATATATATATATATATATATATATATATATATTATATATATATATATATATATATATATATATATTATATATATATAATAAACTTTGTAACCTGCGTCAGGGCCAATTCTAGAACTCGTCTGTGCATTGTACATTCTCTTCGAGTTTATCTATGTTATGCCGGGAGAAGTTTAAACATCGTGTACCTATCAGATCACAAACAAAATGAACATTTGTGTCTTTTAACGTTATCAAATTTTGACGCCTCACTTGTTGTCATTTTCGACTCCAAGAGAATTGACTCCGAGCACACGCTTTTTCCGGGAGATTACACGTGTCTTGTTATCTCTTCTGTCGAACACAGAAAAGCATATTCATGTATGCATAAACATGCATTACAGATTGAATGTATGCTTCTGAGAGTCTGATACTTCATGGATGAAAGTATTACGCTTCAAATATTCCGTGTGCGTGCAGTGTGACCTGAATCAACGATTTATGTTCAGACATTCTGACGACACATTGGCTACAATAGTTCGCTTTTGAGTGTTCCAAAAAGCATTCAATGAAAACAACGATCACCAGAGGAATGAGTTTGGTTGATATTTATACCGCGGTAAATTGTGAAAAAAAATATTGAAGACTAACAACAGGTTACACTGAAAGGGTGCAAGCATCCAAGTAATAAGCTGCATTAAACAAGACTGATTCGACGAACTTAACTGCAAACAAGTCGTATGGGAGTCTGTATTGTGCCAAGTCAAAGTAAGTGTACTTTTCCGAAGGAGGAATTCTCCGAATTAATCGATTTCAACTATTCCGCGATTTCTTTCACTCCAATAGAAAGACTTTAGGCATCTTTTAAAATTGAAAGGAGATATCGCGCTCTGTCTTCAGTTGCACACACGTGATCGCCCGGCGGTGCATGTATGCAAGTTTTGTGTTTTCAACCGGCGCCCCACGAAAACGCGAACGATTCAGTCTCGCGCAGGCACTTTTCGATTGTTTGCACCGAACATGCATTAGCAGTATTCTTCATTCATCTGATAAGTTTATGGGATGGAAAACCCACAGTAGCTCAAAATTTCGATGAATTTACGCCCACTGCATTTGCCTTCCATGCTGTCTCTCTATGGGTGCGATGATACCACTGCTGGGCAACGGTAGTCACAAAAGACATTGTCATATATGTGAGTATAAGCAAGAGCTTTATTGTATCTTATTACTCAGATATAAGAAAAACTTTCGAAGTGAAAAGCAGACAGGCCACACGCATCGTGCTTGCTTTAGGGTTCCAATCCTCCCTATATCGTTTGCTGTAATTGTGCATGTAACGCTACTCTTGTTTAAGACATTATTTACAAGTAATTTTATGTTTCAAAAGCAATTTACTTGCCCAAAAAGACACCAAAACAATATATATATATATATATATATATATATATATATATATATATATATATATATATATATATATATATATAACATACAAATTACTTTAAGTAAAAGTATTAATATCTGCTACTTAATTTTTATACATCCTACTTCTATCTGAAGCGGGAGGCATGAAACTTAAAGGGATTCAGTCGTTCAAACTGTCAAAGATCGTATTGGACCCATACGACCAATGTAAACGCTGTATCCAAGGTACATGGTGACTGATGAAAGTTAAAACATGTCCGTCATAATCTACATCGTATAATATAAATGCTGTACCTATGATGATGAGGTGCATCTAGATAACGGGCACGGAATACATTGTCTAATAGACAGGTTTGGCTACACGTTTTACGTGAACGTGAACGCGAAACGTCACGACCTTCTGCGATGATGTCATCGACTTGTGCGTACGTTCTCCACGTACACGGAGCCGGCGTCGCGTATTTACGTGGAGACGGCTGTTTTAACAAGAATCTGACGCAGGCGCAAACCGGCGACCGTTTCCTTTTGAATGACAGATATTATCACTTTGTACTTGAAGCAATTTGTATTATTAATTATAACACTATGCTTTTCGCATCGAGCACTGTGATTTTCCACGAAGAGATCTGTATACTTCGAGATAGATAGATAGATAGATAGATAGATTGATAGATACATAGATAGAGGGATAGAGAGATAGAGAGATAGATAGATTTTATCAGTTGACTGAAGATCGTGTAACAGAGTGAAACTCACGAGGTCACATTATTTTAATCATTACTGGACTACTACTTATATATATATATATATATATATATATATATATATATATATATATATATATATATATTAAACTATCTACTGTTGATTGACCAATCAGAGTGCTCAATTCAGGGTGTTTTATTTACTCGTAAAGCCTTGGTCACCAAATTCCAGAAACGAATGACAGCGCCGTAGTAAAGTACTGTCCAATCAAAAGTGAACAGGTCATATTCTGTAGACATCTGGTACGTTTTAATATTCAAATTTGGTAACACAGCGGAAACCAGCTGCAACACAAAATCTGCTGTGCCCTAGGGCATTTATATAATGTGCCCTAGGGCATTTATAGGATGTTCCATTACATTGGAAGGCTATTTCACAAATAAAAGTTTTAATTCATATTCTAAACATGTTACATTGACAAAGGGGGCGGTTGACGTAAACACATTGAAAACGAAATATATCAGTCAGGGGCGATAGTTTTTAAGTCGGATAAAACCCTCGTACTCGGGCTCCTCTGGTATATAAAGTCCAACCCTACGATAAAATGTCTCGGCCTGCGGCCTCGACATTTCATCGTTGGGTTGGACTTTATATACCAGAAGAGCCCTCGTACTCGGGCTTTATCCTATACATATATATATATATATATATATATATATATATATATATATATATATATATATATATAACGCAAGTATCAAGTAAGTGCATTTAGTGTTCTCAGTTTGCTCACTTGTATCAAACTTGTGCATGGATAATTACAGGATATACACTTATTTGCCTTTGACCTTTGCAGAAAGTTCAAGTAGCCACCGTCATCTAGGGTACTATAGCATTCATTGTGTCGATAAAAAGTACTCGGTGCCATTAGAGGAATGTTGTTCAACTACTTTGAATTGTGACTGAAGACCTGTTCTCAAGTGAGTTTCGTGTAGAATACAGATTGGAACTACGTACCAATATATTCTATGCAAGCAATCTATGCGGCGTCGCCTCCGCATTGAAAGGCTCCGGAGGTAATGTAACGAAATTAGTTCTCCGAAAATTCAACTATTTAAACTTTTCGCTCATACAATGCGCAAGGAAGCCTTGAATAATTCACTTTCATAACATGGAATCGACGATTCAATGCTCCAATATGATAAAACCACGATTGCACGCTTTAATATCCAACACAAGTGTGAGAAATATGCGTGATGACTTAATGGGAAAACATTAAGAAGTCGTAATTCTCATAAAATTCAGCAGAAGAAAACGTGATTTTTGAAAAAAAAAATATAATTTCTCCTCTCAAGCACTTACAGAGCCACTGTAGTAAACACTTGTAAGCTCTTTGAAATTCCGAAATTTTGTGCCTTTTGGAATTTCCTTAATTTAAAAGTCACACGAAAAGTTTCAGTTTTTTAATAAATGTTCACAAATTAATCGTATATATACCATTACCTTTCTGTTCAGCCTCGACTCGTGCATGTATAAATTTCCAAATATACTCTACTTGTAATAGTTTCTCGTTCTTGAAATATGAAGCTCCTTATTGAATAGAACCAAAATGAACATCAATATAAAGTAGACTCTAAAGTCATGACAAAGATACTTAATTTATATAAATGGTGTTACCTGAAGCGAGGTAGTTTCAGTACAGGTTTTTAGACATCATTTCCTAATATTTTGTTTCGTTCAGCAAAGGAAAATACGAGTGACGCAATGACCGTGTAACTACGAGTCGAATATACATACGACATGCAAAGTCAAGGATTCCGGTTTTTTGTTTGTTTTTTTTTTTGTTTTTTGTTCTGTTTTAAGTGAAAGTTTTCCTTGACGAGTCCGCTTTTAAAATTTTGAACTACTTTTGAAATAATATCAATCCGCAGTGGGTAAGGTGTCAATCATTTTTTGTCGTCGGTTGAGCGAGGAAAATTGCGCTCAAATCTGTGTCACAGAACAAATGCCAGACTCAGGCTACACGTACCATTCGCGAAGTTATACACGATCTCAAAAATGGCATAGGCCTAAAAATATACCTCACACAAATTTACGCTATTTTTCGAGGACAAAAATCTGCTGAATCCACAAGATGTGAACACTGACGTCGGTCCAGTTGGCCACGCCCGACTAAGGTTGCAAATGCTTACCGGAAAACAGGGCAATGCGACCAGCTTCGAGTTCGCTGTTTCAAAAACTATTCACGTAATTCCTTCGAATATTAGATCATTATACGCTTGTGTTTTCCTTGTCCGAATTATTATTATTGTCATTTTCTATAAAATATTGATTTTAAGACACGACTATAGGAGGCTCAGCATTTTACCCCCGTTGTTGTTATGGAAATTGAATGGTTGCGGCATGAAAGCTCAGGCGGCGAGTCTAGATATTCAAGTACGAACCTCCACATTGGCGACAAAACCAGAACAGAACGACTAGAAATTTGTCAATTGGACGTTTTTCGTCAGACAATAATAATTATGACTGATTTTTATGAAATCTTAAAGTTTAACACAAAATTTCGATCGCGGGAAAATACCGGCCGCCATGTTGTTTTTTTTAAACATTCAGTTGACGAGCACATCGAAAAACGACGTAAAAAAATTCCGATGCACGAAATTGATGACATAGACGCGGAATGTCGAGTCGCACAGAAACCAGATATTAATCCCGTGTTTTTTGTCAAGAGATGACAAACTTAGCTTGTGCATGTAATAAATGTTCAATATCGTCTATTCGAGCATATTGTAATTACTAGTGCATTATTTGTATCCATTTTATTAACTTCATTTATTATTTTGCGATACTTTCTTTTGGTGACGTGATAGAATATATTTATGACCATAGGTTTGAATGGGTTCGCACTGGATACCAAAACTAGAACATCAACTCTCAACGCTCATTAGTTTGCAAAGTGACTTTGCAATATGGCACGCTGGTGACGCTTTCCTCTTCATGTTAAAGTTGCAATATGGATCAGAATTGACCTTCATATTTCGAAGATTTAACTTTATAGAAAAATCCACAACAATTTCATTTGCAGATTCGACCATTAACAGGAACACGGGGATGACTGTAATTTGAGTAAATTGATTTAATTACCGAATAAATTGCTGTTTTGGTACGTACTGTTTGCGAGAGTAAAGCACAGAATTTGAAACGTCATTTTTACTATTTGAATATGTACGCATGCGTATTTAATGCATGGTAACGGTTTATGAAATTGCAACATCGTGTCAACATGCCTAGCTAGCCTTCGCACAGGCAAGCGGTCAGGTCGGTCTCTGCCCGCGCCCTGGGTCTCTGCTGACTGATTCGGCCTTGCAAAAATGGAAGAAATTGGCCAAAAATGTTGGCAAAATAAACATTGTTTGGTCAGATCGAAAGATGGAACCAGAAAATGAGTGACACGCGACTACTGTACCACGTCGAGGAGGCAGACTCTGTCTACAGTTTCTCTAGAAATCACCAACGTCGCCACTGTGTGATGATCAACTTCGCTAGCCAGCGGTGTTTCCTCGAACAACACCGACCTACCAACACCGTGGCCGTGCGGACCCCACGATTTGTAATGTGAACCGGGCCATAGTCCCCCGCAAGGAAATAACTTAAATCTGTTAGCATTCATTGATAATCTATATCCTTCAGGTCAAACATGCATTTTTCGGAAACAAAGAAAAACGGCAGTCTCCATCATTACATGTCATGGCATGGTCTCATTTACGACGCGTCGATGGACGCGCTGACATGGCCATGCACGATCAGACTGAGGGGCAAGACAGTTGCCGAACTTCTGCAGTGGTGGATGATACTAAAGTGGGCAAAGCTTTCAAATAAATATAGTGTGCAGATACCTCGCCTTTTAACATGAAAAATGTAACAACATGCAACGGGGAGAGGATTGTGGGACACTGTCAGGCACGCGGTGAACACAACCAGATCGGTGTACGTGGTCTGGACGCTCGATCGATCGAACGTACACGGTAGGTGCACACAGCGCGGCACTGACATACATTTATATGGGTGAGAAAAATCAATCACACGATCTTTTGTAGAGCTGTACTTTATCATATCGATATACTTATATTTCTGAAACATTGTGATGCTACCAAAGTTAGGCAAACGCAAAGTTTACAATGAATTATCATTATATATGTCAAGTTCTGTCAGCGAAACAACATCGCCCCTCCAACGTGCACTCCAGTGCGACGTCATCACTCTTGGTTGTACTTGTTACGTGCACAGCAGAAAACGCCAATGTTTTTGTTTTGAAAGTTTGTTTACAAAACAGCTTTTCTAGGCGGCCGCAACGTATCAAAATGAACGTATTTGTGTGCCGGGATTGGTAAGAGGCTTAGCTAAGAAGAGTACTTCAACGTAGTATGGTCTATTTGCTTTAGTTTTACGAAAAAAAATCGACAATTTTGATCCATATTGCAACTTCATGTTAAAGGGAAACAGTCGTCGGAACTGCGCTCAAAGGTCTATGGGACCAATACGACCCTATGCAGCTATGATCAGGAGGTGCATCCAGATATCGCGCACAATATACATTGTTTGTAAACAAGAAACTCGCACAGGCGCAGTTCCGACGACTGTTTCCCTTTAAATAAACACCTTGTCACATGAATACCTATACGTACATGTATCTACATTATGTTAGATAGTAGGAATTATTTCGTGTCCGCTATACATGTGATTACCGAACTGTAGATTGCAAGGCTTGACATGGAAAGTGAACCTCTTCATAAAACACGAGCTTCGACAGCAAACCCGCCATAAACTAGCCTTCAACTCGAATAGTGGGCAGAAACATTGTACAATCTGTTGCCTATACGTGTCTGTTGTGAGCGAGGATAAGCTTTATATGTAATAAACCTATTTTTGCAGCAGCCCGTGGACGCACGTTTGGTGGTTGTTTTTTCCGCTAAGAAATTAAACACGACATTTTTCCTGGTAGGTTCATGTACATTTTCTGTAAAATCTTGTACATTAATTGAAGTTGTTGTCAACTTGTGTTTTCTTTAAACTTTTTCGGCGCTTATCAACTCAGTGACCAAAAAAGCTCTTGTCGTGGCAATTCTACGCCAGGAATGAGTGAAATGCTCTCTGGAATAGCCAATTATAAGCATTTACAGTGTGAATGCATCTAATATGAAGAGAACAATTTTGTAATGAGTTCGTCTAATTTACCAGCGCAGCGCCAAAGCCATGACCATGAAATTAAGAAATGTACCATTATAATTGCATTGCAATTTTTTCCCTATTCTGTCATTAAGCGCGGCATAAACCATGGCTTTTTGACAACTCTTTGCGCATCTTTGCAAACGTTTACTACATGCCTTCTCAAGTAATACAAAAATATAGTCACAACGTAGTGACTTGTTCCCCTCAGGCTGAAGAACGGATAGACGCAGACGTGGTACACCCCGCAGGTATACCTTAAGTCGAATAATCATTTATTTACCAAGACATGCGATAACAATACATAATTTATACATAATGAAGTATTATTGACGAGCTTATAGCGGTATATGCTCGAGAGAAAGGAACCATTAAAACAGTTCAAAGAAAGCGGATTAAAAACACTAAAGAAAAAATTATGACCATTAAATTAAATGTTAATAATGTATGGGATATGTCTCTCGGTTCGTTTATGAAGTTTTAAGAAGAAAAAAAGTTACGTTTTTTAACTTACATAGATGTCATCAAAGCTTGCAGAGGTCCCACTATCGCTATGAGAATCACAAGATACGGGAAAATATAACTTTACATGCTAGCATATGGCATAAGGATAAACTTTCATACAAATGAACCTACGACGCTAACGTACTAGGCAAAATTCCGTATTGGTGTATTCGCTATGCCGTTTTTGAGTATAAGCTGTTTTCATGAATATTTTGTGAATATCGTCTACACAAAACTTATGCTTAATCTTTTTATTTGAATCCTACATGCAGACTGGAACTAACCATAAGTATATTGTGTAATATTGTCGGGTTCTGCCAAATCAGTTTTTTTCACTGTTGACTCCACAGCGATAAAAATTACAGGCGCAAATTAGATGTAAGTGTGCTGGCAATGGAAAACTCGAATTATTGGAAAATCTGTCTGTAAGTGGACAATATATTCATCGTATTTGATTAATTTTTTAGGAGTAACCGTTCTCGATGCAAAAGATAATTATTTTCACTTGTTGAAGTAATACCTTATGGTCAACTTTTTATTAAAATCATACAAATCCGAATGCCGTGCGGCATGAGATTCGCTCTGAAAATAATCGACAGCAGCTTGTACGTTTTTTTTACATAAAATTAGGCCCTTTTCAGGTCGTACAGGTGATCCCAGTGGAGCGTGGAGCGGGGATTTCAGTGGTGTTGGCACATCAATTGATATATATTCTACACCTGTTATTTCTGTATTTAGGTATCTGATGTTCATTTAAAGCACAGCGTACGACGTTCAGAGCTTCCCGACATACCTACATCTACATTGGCCAAATGCAGAGATGTTTGAGTGCTGGACAGCTATTTAAGAGGAACATGCGTCCAGAATATTCTAATCTGTGAATTTGGGCATGACAACTGTGAAGACTTGGTTGAGGTCATAATGAAACAGATGCACGTTGCATTGCCCGTCTCTGTTTTGAAATTGTTGCACACAATCCTTAGGTTGTGACCGAAAATATAACGTGTGACACTTGTTACACGACATACGAAAATAAAATCTACGAATGTGTCAGGGGAAAAGGAAAAAAATCGTAATATTCTCACCTCCAATTCGATGTTTGTCGCCGTAGGCGCGGTGGACGCTTGTGCAAGGTGTAACCGTAGTGTTTGTTCGTACTGCCACAGTGATAAAAGATCTGATTGCTAGATGGCGCTGTGCAAGAGGCGCGAAAATCAAATTGGCGCGGAATGTCAGGCTAATGAAGTCCCAGTTGGTGTGTCATGCTTTGCAAACTTATTCAAAGTGTACGCATTGTCGGTTTTACGGTATAATTCCTGTAATCGATCATATATATATATTATATATATATATATATATATATATATATATATATATATACTTAAAAACTATCTACTGTTGATTGACCAATCAGAGTGCTCAATTCAGGGAGTTTTATTTACTCATAAAGCCTTGGTCACCAAATTCCAAAAACGAATGACAGCGCCGTAGTAAAGTACTGTCCATCACAAGTGAACATGTCATATTCTGTAGACATCTGGTACATTTTAATATTCAAATTTGGTAACACAGCGGAAACCAGCTGAAAAACAAAATCTGCTGTGCCCTTGGGCATTTATATAATGTGCACTAGGGCATTTATAGAATGTTTCATTACATTGGAAGGCTATTTCACAAATAAAAGTTTTAATTCATATCCTAAACATGTTACATTGACAAAGGGGACGGTTGACGTAAACACTTTGAAAACGAAAATATATCAGTTAGGGGCGATAGTTTTTAAGTCGGATAAAACCCTCGTACTCGGGCTCTTCTGGTATATAAAGTCCAACCCTACGATAAAATGTCTCGGCCTGCGGCCTCGACATTTGAGCGCTCGTACTCAGGCTTTATCCTATACAAAATGTATACAATGTGCATATATCGTTGGGTTGGACTTTATATACCAGAAGAGCCCTCGTACTCAGGCTTTATCCTATACAAAATGTATACAATGTGCATATAATAATATATGTTATATATATGTTATATATATATATATAATGTATACAATGTGCATATAATAATATATATGTTATATATATGTTATATATATATATATATATATATATATATATATATATATATATATATATATATATATATATATATATATATATATATATATTTATGCGTGTTGGCATGCTGCTTCCAGTTTTTGCTAACAAGCTAAGTCGAAGAACGTCTTCAGGTAGAATCCGCCTAGGGGACAGATATTCAGACTCTCGAACTTTTACAATTCTTTTTCTGATATATCATTTGTTGGGGTTCATTTTAAAGCTCTTTGTGTAATAAAACTCTTCACCGGCTTAGGTTTCCGATACTCGAAAAATGTATTTTCTCCATAGAGTTTACACAGGGATGGCGGCCATTTTGAATTTTTAATATTGGTAAGTCTTGGGTTATTTCTTTCTAGCGTCCAAAATTTGCACGGTGATCCCCGATGTTTATTCTTGATTTTCAAAGAGAATGGTTGAAATATTCCTTAAGGAAAGTTTGAGCAAAAGAGTAAACCTTTCACTTTCGAAGCGCGATGGCTAGGAAAGAAAGCGCGTAAGGAGATAAATGTATTGACTTGTACACTTAATGATATGTATATCCTAGCATACTTTTATATTCGTGGTCTTGCTAGGCTTTCTGCGTGCTGCAGAAGTTTTTTTATACTTCAGCCTATCGTCGGATGCTCATTCGGTACTGCAAAGCTTTCAAGAATTCAATTCAAACGTCTTTTCAGACTAAACTTTAATTTTCAGTGACAAAATGAAAAACAGACAGGATATTGATCGATTTCTCATGACAAAGTGTTCCACCGCACAACTTAAGCTCTTGTAGCTAATTTTGCCCTTTTCCACGCACTTCTATCTATCTCTGCCCACTTACATTTTTAATACTCTTTGCCGCTATAAAGGTTCTGTCACAGCGCACAATTCTCTTTTGCGAATTTTTTTCCATTAACTTTTTTCCTTTCTACTCAAAACACTCTTCCTACCAAAAAAAGGTTCCCTTTCCCTTCAACCCAATGCTCTGACGCTGTATTATACATATAACTTTTCCTCCAAAGGCAAATGTGCGTTCTATCTGCGAAGTTAGTCAGAAATTGCATGGGCAGATGAAGCTTTCAAATGAGCGGGTAACATGACTGAATACAATGTTGAGAGGGTTTTCATTTTGCAGAAGAGAGTGGTAAGCCTACGTGTTCTATTTGAATATCCTAGTGGTTTTTCATCAGCAGATCTTTTAACACTTATCGGTCAGACGTCGATTTTTGTCGATTTCTTAATGCTTCAGTATATAATTTTTTGTGTCAAATAATGCTCGTGGTTAGCTTTTGTAATTTGTTCGCCTTCCATATAGGCAATGCAAATACTTATCGCACATGCTCTACATTTCAATTTAATCGTGAAGCTCTAAGATCCCAGTCTAACGCCCGGTAAGGGGAACTCGTTAATAGGTTGGAATGGTTTACCATCAAGAGTAATATGTGCATGTAAAGAAAGCGATTTAAAATTTTGTTAAGTGAGGTTATCAAGAAACATGTTCCTCTAAAGCTGAACATTGTTTTGCAGTCACTTACTCTTACCATGGAGGTATAAATGAGAAAGACACATTTTCACGCGGCTGTATTTATATACTGATTTTTTTATCATTATGTGAGCCCCAAAGAACATTACTCCTGCTGTAAATCTTACGCTCATTAAAAGTGTAAATAAATACAATAAGTATAGATAATTGCATTGGCTCATTCTTAGTCCATACAAAACGAAATTGCGTTGCACATTTAATTCTCCTCTAAATAGCCCTTAAATACAAATTAGTAAATCTCCCTCAAGGGGACTTCAAATAATTTCCTTCGCATTCAAAAATACAAATGAGGGGTCAATATGAAAAGTTTAGTGCTTGAGAAATGAATTACAAAATATTTACCGACACTTGAAATTCAACATGGCCGCCGTCCTTGTTTTAACCATATGAGGAAAATGAAATTTTCGATTTCAAATAATAAGCACGTGAAAACTTTATTTTCTTAGTGAGCTTCAAAATGAGCCACCGCAAGTTGTAGACCAAGAACGTAGTATAAAAAATTGGAAGCCTGAATAATGTGTCTCCGAGCCATATTCTACCTGAATGAGTCACTGGTAAGGTTGCTTAGCATTTGTCGATACTACTGGGGAAGTTTGGAAGATAACGGTGTGCTATTGCACAGCAAAGTTATATTTGCCCTTTCTAATTGCAATGTTGTACGTGAAGTGAGCTCTGTTCTCGATTTACATTTGAGATAGCATGAAAAACACACAACTCTTTGATTTTGTGCAGCTCATTTTGTTAAAGAAATGCCCGCCTTCAAGGATTTTGGACTTAAGTACAGAATTAGAGTTGTAACTTTTGATGGTTTTTATCACTGTTTTAGTTTATTACTGTTAAGTACAGTTTCTTGTTCTACTCCCAAAAGCATGTTGAAACACACAGTATTCAGCTTGTTAACTCGGCATGTATATTTGTACACGTAATTGTTATTGTTGACAAGTTAATTCTAGTCCGGACTAAAACACAGAAAAACGCTGTGTTGAAAAGCTGCAGAGTAGGTGTTTCAACATGCTTTTGCAAGTCCAGAACTTGCTATTGACATACAAAACAAAATCAGTGAAAAAAACCCAGAAAATTTACATCTACTGGCTCATTAAGGTCTCAGAATTTGGTTCTTCAAACAATGGCCAACTTAAGACAATCACTTACAGCCAAGCAGCTACTCCGATGCTCCTAATCACGGATGTCCTGCAGTGTAAGAAAAAAAACTGTACGTTTTAATTATTGTTTTTCGTTTACGCGTCAACAACAGGTTTTTCGTTGACTTCCTACGCACGTACTAAGGGTTCGGTTTACGTGCCCACAGCCATTACATCATCTAGTTGCAGTTGCTTTCTTAAAAATTTCATTTCTGAGGGGATATGGATTTTATACTGTAAGCAAAAACAGTACAGCTTGATATATATGGTATGGTGTTTAGCAAGATAAATGCTGATTGTTTTTGAGTATTTTGCTGAGTACATCGAGAAAATGAAATTGATACACTGAAAAATTACATAATGTCAAAAGTAACAGGTACTAGGGCTTCTTAGGATCTGCAAATGCATTATCAATAATGCAGTGTGATGTTTTATTATAAAGAATGGAAGTGCCTACTCACTTTAGTAAAGTACGTCAGTAACATATTTATCATCTACCAATTAAAATAGGAATGCCAGCAGGCATATTATATTCAGTAAATCTAAAACAGCACATGTTGCGTATTCAGTCGCGGTTACAGTCCTTCATCCTAAAATTTACAGTCAATAAATCTCGATGGATTTGCTGAAACTGTATCCACGATTGAGAGTGTGAATTTTCAGACAGAATATTATATTCAGCTACCTGTTCGGCCGGGCATGTTGAAATCCTGGTCGAAACGTACCATGAAAAAGCAAACAAAATCGTCGGTGTATAGATAGTTGAAAAAGAGGCCCCCGAGGATAGCCAAGTGTAACTGTACGTCGGTGGCAACGATTTAATATGTCCATTGTGTATTATTAGGCACTGTGTTAGGGGGCATATACATATGACAGTACATGAAGAAGTTGTGCATATACACATATCTTCGCCGATTTGACCCGCGATAGGCGATCAGACATCAATAGTGAAATCAAATTAAAACAAACGGATATGCCTGAATGTGTCTCAGTGAAATCATGGGAATTTGCAAACATGGAGATTAGATTTGACGACTTAGAGTATGTGAGAGAGGAGAGCGAACGTAGTGAACAACACCCCAGGGAATGCGACATCCATGGTAGAATGGGACGTTATAGTCTACTTTACGCATAAATCAGAGTTGTATGGCATAGGAATGTCCTCCATCAATTAATTTATATTGCGTAGTGAGTGACTCGAGCGTGGCAGAGCCACAGAGCGGGCGTTCGGCTAACCGCCGTATGACTGCCCTGTTATATTACATCGTCATGCTATCCTCATCATTCTTGTTAAAATGTATTCTAAAGATAAAATACAAATGACTGACTTATGCAGAATGCGCCTAAGTGACAGATATTTGGACTCGGAAACTTTTACAATTCTTTTCTGATCTACCACTTGTGGGGGTTCATTTTACAGCTCTTGGTGTGAGAAAACTTTTCGCCATCTTGGTTTTTCGAAAAATAGAATTTTAATTTTCTTCGTAGAGTTAACACAGGGATGGCGGCCATATTGAATGTTAAATATAGGTAAATAATTTGTTTCTATGGTGCCAAAATTTGTACGGTGACCACTGATTTGTATTCTTGATTTTGGAAGTCTTTCACTTTCACTTACCTTAGGCATTGTTTCCAGCGCGTTTGGCTAAAACTTGCCTCCATTGTAATTGGTTACTTGTTCACATACGCATCTGGTAGTATATCTTGGTAAATTAACCCAGTAATTGTTATGTATTTTACATTGAAAGAAAGCAATTGCTTGGACTTACCCTCATTTCCTTATCCATTAGAGATCAAAAATTGCGGTTTTCCAAGGATTTAAAGTTAACTAAATAATAAATAAGAACATGTTAACTATGATTCGATGGGCTTAAAGTAGTACGCCCTTCGATGATGAAAGATTCAAATTAATTCGATCAAACTTTCCTCAATGAAACTTTCAATTATTCGTTTATTATATTACAAATATCAGAGGTCGTCTTGCAAAGTTTGCTATTACAAAAACAAATTGCCTAACATTTACCGACATTTCAAATCAAAAAATGGTCGCCATTTATTAGTTTCCTCTGTGGAGACAAATTACTTTTCGATCATCGAAAAACTAATTCGGTGAAATCTTTCTTACTCCAAAAGTCTTTTAATGAGTACCAACAGGCGGCAGACCAGAAAAGTATTGGACAATTTTGAATATATCTGTCCTGAAGATGCATTCTTCTTTCAGAATAGTACAGTACGTTGACAATGCCAAAAACATGCCCAAGTTTTTTCACTTTGGTATGCCATAGTGAGTGCGGGGGATTTAAACACATTAAAAGGTCGCACAGAGGCAAATTGCAGCGCGGTTTGCCTCCTCTGCCAGTAGCGCTTAAAGAAACATATAAGGTCAAATGCCGGAATGAGTCAAAAGTATTTGAAGATCAAGAAGTGCGCGGTAAGGCCTCTCCTATCCGATGTTATTATCTGATACACGGTTAGAATTTACCTTACACGACCGGGCAAAGAGATGTCAAATTAGTTTTCCTTTGCCATGAATATATTACTTTTGTATTTATGACTCGTAGTCCAGGGTTGCTGCGTTGACGACTTTTTTGACGAGGCAAAGTAGGGACAGCGCTGCTTGGCGGAAGTTTTAAAAGAAAAGTTTTGATTCTAGATGTGAAATTCAATTTAAATTAACTGTACACTACTCTAACACTTCGTTTTTCGTCGTGCCTAGCCGTTGACCCGCATTCACAGGCATACTTTGAGCAAGGAGTGCCAGACAAGCGAATCGTCAAATGGCGGGAATTTGCATTATTTCCTTTGTCGTCTTGCTATTATTCATGTACTATTAAGTTACTATGAAACAGAAAAGTACATTATAGAAGGACAAAAAACTCTGGAGAGAATGCAATATTGTTACACAAATATATGCGATCAAGATATTAATACTGATTTACGTTGAATTTTTTCCGAAGAAAATACAAACGCTACGAGCCATTCCCATCACCTGTTATTGAACTAGTTAATTTTCCTTCCATCCTCTCCAGGTACACTTTCAATATTAAATGATAAAAAATTTAGATTGAATAAATTGCATAAATTGATTTTCCTTCTGCGTAATCCTATTTATTTTATTTGCTTTATTTACTTTGCTTCGCAAAGAGACTTTCAAGGAACAATTTAGAAGGTCTCTCAGAGGGCTGAATTGAAGTAAGGATACAGATGAGCAGTGTTGCCTGTCGAAAGAGCCTGGTATGGATTTCTGAATCAAGGGTAAATCATTCATTGGATTTTGGCAAATGTGTTTAAATCAAGATCTGGTACTGCTGATCTGCAGAAAGTAGGTTGTTTCTATGTAAATAACCTCATCATCGATCACGATTTCCCATTTGTTTATGTGCACATGGTCGCGTCAGCCATCCTTGTAATGGTCGGTTTAAACGTTTGGTGATAAGCTGACAGAAAAGAGAAAACGTTTGGGTTAGGCACGGCAAAGAGTTTGGTGTATAAACTAAGGATATGACGACCCACTCAATTGACCTCCCAAGAGAACTTCGCTGTGATCGCTGTGATACCTGTGGCAACCTAAAAGAAATTGACGCATTTGTAGCGTTGTTTCAAACAGCTTGAATAGAAAGGACATGCTTGTAATTCCCATTCAATTCACAAGCAAAGAGGCCTTTTGAAATGTATTACCTGCCGGGCTGGGGAAGATTTAATGAAAGAGTGTAATTATTAGCAAAAATACACGCTTGCCGATTTACATGCCAATCGAATGCATGTTCCACAATGAAAGCTAATTTGAGCGAGCTGTAACATCCTGCCCGTGACCAGCCATACAGGTTGCCGTTTATTCAACACATGAGGCATTTTTGCGCGTATCCGAGCGGATTTTTAGGCGATCAGAATTTCTTACTTAGAGAATGTCAGAACTATCCTCTACCGGTGTTTGCATCGCGAAGGCGCAATTAAGTGAGATTACGAAACAGATTCTAAGACTCTCAAATGTCACGATATGTGTCGTCCTGAGAGAACGCAGATTGTTCACACATCAGTCGTCAAAATTTATGCCTTCTCATCTAATCTTGTGGTCTGAACTAATACGGCGTAAAGACATGCGATAAGCTTATTTCATTTGGAATTTCAAATAAAACCCGAGTCACGCGTTACCCCTGATAGGAAGGTGGCTTAGCAACAAAAAACAGCAAGATCGTTACACGGATGACAAAAGTGCCAAATTTGCTACAGAGGTTCACATATGTGTGTAGATCAAAATTAGCTATTGCTCCAAAAATTTGGGCCACCGGAAAGGCTCGATGACGTCATAAATTCAAAATGGCCGCCATTATAACGCTTAAAAATGGTAAAATACAGTTTATTCAGCCAGTTTTCACTATTCTTGTAAATAAACTGACTCAAACATTCTCAATCATAAATAAAACATTGAATTAATGCAAATTAATTCTTATGATGACGTCATAAAGCCAAAATGGCCGACCAAATTCAAAATGTCCCCCATAACATTGTCTAAAAATGTTAAAACACTGTTAATGAAGCCTGTTTTCAGCATTTTATCACCTGAACTGAAATGAACACCCCAAATTACAGACAAAACAGATAATTGATGCAAATTAATATTAAGATGACGTCATAAAACCAAAATGGCAACCGAAAGTTACAAAATGGACGATTATGAAGTTTACTATGCTTGGTACAATAGCCCATTTACGTGACAAAATGATAGTATAAAAGTAATGTACAAATTTGTATTAATATTCCGTAAACTTAAAATAAAAGTATAAATGTATCAAAACTTAGCCAATAAGTTCAACACAAGTAAAACTCTTATGAGATTATTGATTATTAAAAATGGTTTGTGTTTGAAAAATCGAATCGATATAAAGAAAATGAAGGCAACTTCACACACTGGTTCTACCTTTGCTTGTGATACGGTATAGTGGGTAGATCAATGTGGTTTGGTGATAAGGGAAAATGGTGAGAAACCAGTGAATCGATAGTGCTTTGACCCTCGTTATTTGACCTTGGTCCCGGAAATAAGGTTTTATGTTGGTTATTCCTCCTAGCGGCGTTTCAGGCCAAGTTGGGTGCCTTCTTCAGTCACTTGAATGGTTTTGTATTCCCACATGCTCATTTTAATGGTAGCCATTGTTCATCAAAGACAGATGCTAAAATAATTATGTTTTGGTCAGAATTTTGCGTGAATTGTTGCTCAGACCGTTCATTTGTACTCTCCTTGTGTTTGAATTTTGCTTGAAGGAGGATATATTGTATGTTTTTCTTCCTTTTATACGTTATTATAGGTTTTCTGGAAAACCATGGCCAGCGTTTAATCGCCCTTCATAATTTTCCAGATTCTTATCACATTGTTTGATTAGGCTGGTTTTGATGAGGTTGTGCTGACTAGTATTTTGTTACATCATTACTCTTACTTTTGTTGATGAAGGACGGCTGACGTTTTGTTACATTCTTTTTTATACAAGCTATGTCTTTCTTTTTGTAATCTCTTTGTTGAAGATTTTGCGTTGAGAAATTGACCTTTTTATGAAGTCCATATTGTTGTTGCATGTACATATCTGAGTAATTCACCTTCAATTAAGCATTTGAAAGTCGGTGGCAGATAAATATCGTCAGATGGTGTTATGTAGGTCATTCCCCCCACACTCATCATGACCTGAGTTCAATTAGTCTAGAACATTCTCAAGGTCACTGCCTTGATGACCTCACAACCTTGAATTCAATTAGTCATGTTTGGAATGTTCTGGAAAGTTGATTAGTTGTGTAAGGGAGATAATTTTAGAACAGTAATTAGCATGTCAATAAAAGTTCTAGATTGTTCTTATATGCCTTTATAAAAGGGACGTGCACAGCTTCCAGTCAGACTTTTGGGATCGTGTCTCTTGTGTGTTACTAAACTCCAGCAGTAGTCATTCTCAAGACTTTTCAAGACCTTCACTGTCAACGCTGGATTTATACTGTGGACTTTGTGCAGCTGCAAGCCAAAGGACTGTTCATTCATCCGACTGACTGTTACAACTCTGAGACTGGAGCTTTGCCGTCCCGCTGAGATAAGTAGTCTGTACACTTTTAAGCTTGTACTCTGTCCCTGACTTAGCAATTAGTTTTGTTTTCGTAATAAATTTTGTTTAAACGTAAACTGCTGAGTTCACCCTTTTGTTCGTTTTCTCTGCACGTAACAAATTGGGGGCTTGTCCGGGGTACGAATATTTTGAGCCGTTTGACAACATTTTGCCTACCTTTTCAAAACTACTGTATACTGTGAACTCAGCAAAATTCAATCATGGCGGAATTCAAGCCAGACGAATTTATGGATGACCTTGATCAGGACACATTTAATTCCCTCAGAAAAGACAACCTCATAGCACTGGCCAATTTCCTTAAAGTAGATGTCAAAAGATCTATGCGCAAGCGAGAAATACAGTTCAAGATTGCAAAACATTTAGTTAATTCTGGCCATTTTTGAGGAGTCTGCCTTAAAGATTATGAGCCTGAGTCTTCCTTAAAACTCAAAAAATTGGAATTAGAAATACAGGCAGATTTCGAGCTAAAAAAATTGGCATTAGAAAAAGAAAAAGAATTACAAATGAAAGAAAAAGAATTACAAATGGAAAAGGAGAGACAGGCATTAGAAAAAGAAAAAATACAAATGCAGTTAGAAATGGAAGAAAGACAGAAAGAGAGGGAATTGGAAATGAAAGAAAAAGAATTGCAAATGGAAGAAAGACAAAGGGAGAAAGAAAGAGAGGAAAAAGAAAAGGAAAGAGAATTAGCAGAACACCGACTGCAGTTAGAAATGAGACGTTTAGAGCTTGGACAGTCAGGGAAATTCTTCCCTTCAGACAATTTGACATCACTAAGCATTTCAGGTTAGTTCCCCCTTTCCAAGAAAAGGATGTTGATAAATATTTCCTTCATTTTGAGAAAATTGCTCAGAGTCTGAACTGGCCTAAGGAGTCCTGGTCTATGCTTTTGCAGAGTGCTTTGGTGGGTAAAGCCAGAGAAATTTACATTCAGTTGTCAGTAGAGCAGGCTTCAGATTATGATTCTGTGAAGGAATTAATTCTCAAGGGTTATGAGTTGGTGCCTGAAGCTTACCGTCAGAAATTTAGGGATTGTGAGAAGGTGAAGGATCAAACTTATGTTGAATTTGCTCGAACAAAAGAACAACTGTTTGATCGTTGGTGCTCTTCTGAAAAGGTCAGTCAGAATTATGACAAATTACGACAACTTGTTTTGATTGAGGAATTTAAAAGGTGCATTCGGAGTGACATCAAGACATTTATCAATGAACAAAAGGCAGATACATTAGAGGTTGCTGCACGTTTGGCCGATGATTATTCATTGACCCACAAATCTTCATTTCTCAGCAAACCATCCCAGTCCTTTTCATACAGAAACAGTGCAGGTAAATTTAACTCCTTCTTTTCATCCAAGAATTTTTCAAAGGAGAGTAGGAAATCAAATGACAACAGTTCACAAAATTCAAGTAACACTTCCACATCATCAGATCCCAAGTCTCAATCTCCTTCTGACAAACAGTTCGGTACACTTCTTGTAATTATTGTAAGAAAGACGGCCATTTAATGTCAGATTGTTTCAAATTGAAAAGAAACGTGAAGGTCAAAGTGGTCAAAGTGGATCTAAGCCAACCGCTTTATTTCTTCATCAACTCAATTAGAGTCTAATAATGTGTGTAACACATTTTCTGAGGTTAAACCCCTCTTATCCCCAATTAATGAGGTCAAGGTCAATTCTTCACAAGATAGCATTATGGGTATTTTCGAGCCATTTATTCACAATGGTTTTATATCACTTTCTAGTGATTTCTCTTCCGCTACCCCTGTCAAAATTTTAAGAGATACCGGGCTTCCCAGTCTCTTTTGTTGGCAGATACCCTGCCGTTTTCTGAAAAGTCATTTTCAGGTTCTAAAGTTCTTATTAAGGGGGTAGATTGTAATGACTACATTCCTGTTCCTCTCCATAATGTCTATTTGTCTTCGGACTTTGTTTCTGGACCTGTGGCTTTAGGTATTAGGCCTTTTTTGCCTTTTGAAGGGATTCACCTTCTTCTTGGAAACGACCTTGCTGGGGACAAGGTCATTACTAATCCACTTGTGACTGATAATCCTAGTTTAGATCAGGATCCAGAGCCAATTGAACAAGAGATACCCGATTTATTTCCTTCATGTGCCATTACTCGAGCCATGTCAAAGAAAACTTCCGAGAATCAAAATACTCTCAAAAATAATGTCACAGATGTTGACTTAAATGACACCTTTCTCAGTCAGGTGTTTGACACGGATCATTCCGTTATCCCTCGTGGATTTGAAACTTCCAGTAAAACTTCTGCTGACCAAAGTCAGACATTTTCTAGATCAAATCTCATTGCAGAACAACACAAAGACCCAGATATTTTGTCTTTGTTTGACAGGGTAGATGATGAAGATAAAACTTCAGATAGCTCTGTTTCCTATTATACAAAATCTGGTATTCTCATGCGTAAATGGAGACCTCCAGACGTTTTGGTTGATGACGATTGGGCTATAAAACATCAAATTGTGGTTCCAAACCCTACCGTGCTGAAATATTGCGCCTGGCCCATGAAACGCCCTGGGCTGGTCACTTAGGAGTCAGGAAAACTTATCATAAAATTCTCAGTCACTTTTATTGGCCTAATCTCAGGCAGGACGTAGCACATTTCTGTAAAACTTGTCACACATGTCAAATGGTAGGAAAGCCGAATCAGACCATTCCAAAGGCCCCTTTACAGCCAATTCCTGCATTTCAAGAACCATTTAGTAGGATTCTAATAGACTGTGTTGGGCCCCTACCAAAAACAAGATCAGGAAATGAGTACATGCTGACAATAATGTGTACATCAACTCGGTTCCCAGAAGCCATACCACTGAGAAATATAAAGACAAAGACTATAGTGAGAGCTTTAGTCAGATTTTTCACTTTATTTGGCCTCCCTAAATGTGTCCAGTCCGATCAAGGCTCCAACTTTATGTCTGGTATTTTTCAACAAGTAATGGATCAGCTAGGCATTAAACAGTATAGGTCATCCGCCTATCATCCAGAAAGTCAGGGTGCTCTTGAGCGATTTCATCAAACTTTGAAAAACATGATTAGGACCTACTGTTTTGACACAGAGAAGCAGTGGGATGAAGGAATTCATTTTTTGCTCTTTGCTGTTAGAGAGTCAATTCAAGAGTCTCTTGGTTTTAGCCCATTTGAGCTTGTATTTGGACATACAGTCCGTGGCCCACTTAAGCTCGTTAAAGAGAAATTCCTATCAGACGATGATGATTGTCTGAATATATTGCAATATGTGTCAGATTTTCGTACAAAACTCTCTAAAGCATGTGAATTAGCCAGAGAAAATCTTGAGTCATCTCAGCAGTCAATGAAAACCAAATATGATAAAAGCACCTCAAAACGGAAGTTTGAACCAGGTCAAAAAGTTCTTGTTCTACTTCCAATTCCTGGCAAACCACTCCATGCTCGTTACTTTGGGCCATACCTAATTGATAAGAAATTAAGTGATTTAAATTACATCATAATAACACCTGACAGGCGAAAACAAAAACAGCTATGTCACATAAATATGCTTAAGCCATATTTGGATAGGGATAATCCTACTATAACTCAGCCTGTCAGTGCAGTCAGTTCAAACCATTATGAAGATAGTGATACTGAAACTGACTTGAGTGAAAATACTCTAAACTCAAAGCTGGGCTCGGTCAAGCTTCAGAACTCAGAAATCCTGGAGAAGCTGGAGTCTACAAAGTTGGCACACCTCCAGCCAGAACAACAACAACAGCTGAAAGAACCAATCCATGAACATTTGTTCCCAGACATTCCAACAAGGACAAACATCATCTATCACAACGAAGATGTCTGCGACAGTAATTCAATGGAACAACATCGAGACAGACTGAATCCTGCGAAAGCGGAATATCTCCAGGAGGAAGCAAGTATTTGCCGAACAATGACTTTATAGAACTCAATACAAATAACCGGACTTTGCCATGCATACTTTATGCCAAATTCAGTGCCATTTCAAGTTTTCCAATACCAAATTGCAAGAGGATAGTCATGGGACCGATCATCCTGTTTGCTATTTTTAACAAATTTAGCAAATTTAACAAATCCCAGAGAAACTAATCCCAGAGAAACTACTCTACAATTGAAAAAGAGTGTTTATCTTTGATATTAGCTTTACAGCATTTTGAAGTTTATGTTACTTCTTCAAATCAGCCAATAGTGGTTTATATTGATCACAACCCTCTTGTTTTTCTGCAGAAATTAAAGGCAAAAAAAGAGATTGCTAAGATGGAGTTTAATGTTACAGGAGTTTAATCTTGACATTAGACATATCAAAGGCAGAGACAATTTAATTGCAGACTGTCTCTCTCGTATTTAGAGTTTATTGTTGTTCACTTTCAAGAAATTTTATTGTTGTTCACTTTCA
Organism: Ptychodera flava; assembly: GCF_041260155.1. Classification (NCBI taxonomy): domain Eukaryota; kingdom Metazoa; phylum Hemichordata; class Enteropneusta; family Ptychoderidae; genus Ptychodera; species Ptychodera flava. Next base: position 20,799,782 of record NC_091948.1, on the reverse strand, counting down.
AGAAACTTTACTTTAGAGTAAAACAAAATTTGAGTACTTAAATCCTTTTCAAGATTACATTTGTAAAAGAAAGATTTTTCTTTGAAAAATTTTCTTTTTTTTGAAGAGGGGGTGTGTTATGTAGGTCATTCCCCCCACACTCATCATGACCTGAGTTCAATTAGTCTAGAACATTCTCAAGGTCACTGCCCTTGATGACCTCACAACCTTGAATTCAATTAGTCATGTTTGGAATGTTCTGGAAAGTTGATTAGTTGTGTAAGGGAGATAATTTTAGAACAGTAATTAGCATGTCAATAAAAGTTCTAGATTGTTCTTATATGCCTTTATAAAAGGGACGTGCCACAGCTTCCAGTCAGACTTTTGGGATCGTGTCTCTTGTGTGTTACTAAACTCCAGCAGTAGTCATTCTCAAGACTTTTCAAGACCTTCACTGTCAACGCTGGATTTATACTGTGGACTTTGTGCAGCTGCAAGCCAAAGGACTGTTCATTCATCCGACTGACTGTTACAACTCTGAGACTGGAGCTTTGCCGTCCCGGCTGAGATAAGTAGTCTGTACACTTTTAAAGCTTGTACTCTGTCCCTGACTTAGCAATTAGTTTTGTTTTCGTAATAAATTTTGTTTAAACGGAAACTGCTGAGTTCACCCTTTTGTTCGTTTTCTCTGCACGTAACAATGGTTTTTTGTTTGTTTTAAAATCGAGCCATCTCTCTCAATTGCGTCAAGGTATGAGATTTTGTCGATAGAATGTTCAATTATGAATTCCCAAGTTGAACGTAGAGTAAAGGGTGTTGCACTCCTCAACAAATGTTCTGAATGTTAAAAGTTGATGATCGATTCCTGTGTAAACCATGAACATGTCACCTTTTAAATTTCCATACGAATATTTGACCGGATTTGGAATTTAATATAACTTTCTCCGTTTCATGGTATATGATATCAGTATTTCCGATGAGCCCATACTGCATCCATAGATTCGTTTGTACTTTTCTAAGTTGAGTTAAAATATGTTGCGTTTCAGAATAATCGACAGTCAAGGCTTTCATGTACATTGATGGTGGGTTTTTGTATCATACCAGTTGGCAGTACTGTTTCAGAGTCCAACGCTACGATCGCTGCATTTATGGCTTCATTTTTGGCATGTTTTTCTATATTGATACCACGTCTGATGTTACCAGAATAGAGTTTGCTTGTTTTTTTAATTGGTTCTACCTAGAGAATAAAGTTTTTTTGTGTCCCTGGCATATATAAGTCGTTTTGGACGATTTGTTTTATGACAAGGTCTAGAAATTCCGACATTTGTTTTATTGGCTTGAGCAGCCATTTCTATTGAGACGTTGGGTGATGATTGTTTCTTCTGCTTTAGTTTTGTGTATTTTTGGCAGGAGATACCATCATGGTGTACAAATTATTCTACTTATGGAAATGGGGAAACTGTAAATCACCTCGTCAATGATCTTCTTGTCGCAGATAAATGATTTCGTATACAATATCCACTGTATAGACAATGTCGCCAAGTGTATTAGTGAACATTTTTCAATTCGCAGCTGTCTATAACTTTCTTTAATGTCATTTATCTTATTCACAATTGCTATGCCTCATCCTTTATTGATGGGTTTCACTAAGATTTGTTTGTTTTTAGACAGATTGTTCAGGGCAGTCTTTTCTGCCAGAGTCATATTCTTTCTGAAGTGGGTAGCGAATGGAATTTCCTCTATCGATGTAAGTTGTTTCGAGACAGTTTTACAATTTTTGGGTTTTCCGCGGTTACTAGTGTTGAACATGTACTTATCTTTGAACAGATGTCTGATTGATTGATTGATTGATTGTTTCTCATGATATATCATAATCTTATGATGCGAATAAATTTGTTGATATCTCATACGACAATTTTTCTAGACACTCCGGAGTGGGAATAAATTTCAAGCCTTTACTTAATGCTTTGATTAAGGTTTGATTTGCAAGATAATTGATGAATCTTAGAATCTTTCTGAGTTCTTATCTTTGTTTAACCTTCCATTTCTGCTTATGTTCTTCCTGGTGATTTTTTATGTTTTTATGTTTTGGGTTTCCAAACAGCAAAACTCGTCTGGTCACGTTTTTTGCAGTTTCCTTCATCTTTGAATTCCTAACCAGTCTGGTAAGTGAACAACGAAAGGCAAAGACGCTTTTCATAAAATTCATGAAAGCTGCAAAAAAGTAAGCTAAGCTAGATTCAAAAAGCAAAAAATAGTCTTCTTTTTGTTCATAAAACCCTGACCGAACGATCTTCCAAAAAGAGAACTACTAACTGTAGCACAAAACTATGTCACCACACATCGAGACATAAAAATCCAAGAAAATTCAAACGAAAAAGGCTTCTGAAACAAAGGAAGCAAAAGTCTAGACCAAAATCACAAACATAAAACCTTTTTTCAGGGACCAAGGTCACATGACCAGGGTCAAGGCATGATTTATTTACCGGTTTCTCGCCATGTTTTTCGTTATCATGAAATTACATCACTATTGATCTACTCACTATAACGTAACACTTTCAAAGGTAGAACCTATGAGATAACTTTATTTCCTTTATATTGGTTCAGTTCTTCAGACAGAGGTCATTGTTGAAAATAAATAATTTTATAATATTTTGTAATTGTGTTGGGCTTATTGGCTAAGTTTTCGTACATTCATCATTTATTTTGAGTTTATGGATTATCAAGACAAATTTAGATTACCTGTAAAGTATTATTTTGTCACGTAAATTGGCTATTTTACTAAGCACATAGGTCATTTTGTAATTTTCGGCCGCCATTTTGCTTTTATGACGTCATCACAATAATGAATTTGTATCAATTATATGTTTTGTCTATAATTTGGGGTGTTAATTTCAGTACATGGGATAAAATGCTGGAAACAGGCTAAATAAACAGTATTTGAACATTATCAGACGATAATATGGGGGATAATTTGGTCAGCCATTTGGCTTTATGACGTCATCATAATTATTGATTTGCATCAATTTTATGTTGTATTTGTAATTTGGAATGTTTGTGTCGGTTTATTTAAAAAATGTTGAAAAACTGCCTGAATTAGACGTATTTTACCATTTTTAAGCCTTATAATGGCGGCCATTTTGAATTTATGACGTCATCGAGCCTTTCCGGTGGCCAAAATTTTTGGAGCAATAGCTAATATTGATTTACACATATATGCAAACACCTGTAGCAAATTTGGCACTTTTGTCATCCGTGTAACGATATTTTTGTTAAGCCACCTGACTACCCCTGATTGGAAATAAGCAATGCATCGAGATGGCATCCATTCACAGTTGCAGTAACGTTATAACCAACCTGCCCACGAACAGCGAGTTATTTTAGTATGATCGCAACGTCCGTCGAACGTGAGCGAATGAAATTACTCATTGTATCAGTCCCCGTGGAGGGGAGGTATCTTCAACTGCAGCCAGTCACACGCAGCTATCTACCGCGTACAAATTAAATCACAGCTGACACACTATGCTTTAACAGATAGAGGGCATTGTGTAATCCAAAGGTCACAGTTGACAAGGACGGTCGACGCAACTATAAGACTTTCTAGGAAAGACTCCCACCTAGGGACACATTTTCAGAAACCTTTTAAAGCTTAAAATCTAACCGTTCCCTGGTTATCTACAATTTATTTAAGCTCAATCGGCGGAGTGAAACGATAATATGTTGTTCTACATGTCATGAAAAGATTCCATTTTCCCGCTGACTAACCTAGTGTATAGAAGCCATTTTGAATTTTATATGCGTACAGCTTGGCTCCCTAAGTAAATTACAGCATTAACATTCCCAGCAACCATTTTTACATTGCAAACATCAAGACTCGAAAACCTAAAAACATCAAAACTCGAAAAGGAAAACAAATCTCTGCTTTGAAGCTTTCCTCCAATACCGTATCATGAAACATAGCAAATAGTCTGGTCAACAATACCAGTCGTCTTTGAAGTGCCGCTATCTGCGCACACAGCTATCAACGACTGGGGATCTCTGAAAACTGCAAACTGCTCCCTATGGTTATTGACATCAGCTTATACATTTGCTTTTTCCACGTTAATATGCAAGTCCGGTGTTGACATTCAATAAACGTTAATGGTCAGGGCGGAGTCTGTTATTTCGAATCCATTATATTATAAACGAACCCAAGAAAACCGTCAAAATTAACGAAAATTTCCCCGGTGAAAGACAACGGTGCCCTAGAACTTGACAGTGAGCGCGACACACTGTCACGTACGCTGCATAAATACTGCAAATCCGGAGGTTTTTTTGAAAACAAAGTTTCTCAACTTGGCCCACAAGTGTTCCGTTTTATTTTGTGATTGATTATGATCTTTGTACAAAATACAATTTTCCTTTTTAGCTGTAAAGTTGCGATGTTTACGATATTATTTATATTTACGGGTATGTAAACAAACCATTACTGTGTTTTTTATGGTCAGTCACGAGGTCCAGCTCGACCAATCAAAATGCGACGGACAGGGCATCGAAATATAATGAGTACTTGGAAAACAATTTACGGGCAGTCACAGAGCATTGCAATTTTAGTGGACTGAACACGATGACATGGGTACATTTAAACGTTTAACACGATTAGAACTAATTTTGGATAATTGGGTGGTGAAGTAATGTCGATTTAATCTACAAATGTTATCTCATCTGCTTTTCTTTTTACATTACATACTTGTTTTTATGAGTAATTTGCGATATTGCAACATTCAGCTATATGGCACCTAACACTTTTGAGAAATTTAAAAAATATGAAGATCCAATTATCACAAATAAGTTCCAATCGTTTTTTTGCAGATATATGGCATATATCTTTAAACTCCGTCAAACAGGCACGTGGACCTGCCTGAAAAATCACTGTGTTTGGGGAATAATAGTTTAGTATTTAGCCTATGTCATGACAGAGTATGACTACTGTGGTAAATTACGATGGTTTCACACTCTCATACAATACCATAACGCTAAACGACTGCACTTATTGTCAATCATAGCTCACTTATAAAAGTCGATTTTGTTTAATGTTACGCACACGAGCCTCCATATCAATTGGTATATACCATGCAGACGTCGCCTGTAAACGAAGGATATCTATGATTATTTTCAAAAACGCTCCTTCACCTCAAAAGGTCATGAAGAATATCTTTGTGGTTCTAAATGGAACAAGATGAAGTATTTATCTGCTTTAAAGTTACTCAAATCGAACGCAGAGCAAATTTTCTTGTCAGTGCAAGGATTAGATATCTCACATGTTGATTACGAAATGTCAGAAAAGATTGCCAGCAGAAATCTTCCGAGCACTATCAATTTTTTTTCAATAAGACACACACTCGAAGCTTAGCTCTGCAAGAGCAATGCACTCCTCCTATGATTCAATCTCACAAAGCTGCTTTTTTAAAACATGTCTGGTAGCTTGAACAACACCGACTGCCAAACTCTATCACTGTGACAAAATCCGTTAAATTAATCACGGATGCGTGAGTTGTAGATTGCCCTGAAGGTTTTACAACGGGTACAGTGTTCATAAATCAATTGTAAGAAACTTGCATGAAGGAAAAGTGGACAGAATAAGTTTCCAACTTAGCCATACCAGATACCAGGTACTCGTTACAAGTGAGAGAGAGAGAGAGAGAGAGAGAGAGAGAGAGAGAGTGTGTTAAAGATGCGTCAAGGTTTGTTGGACCCTATCAGCCTGCAGACACATTTTATCTGTCTTAAGGATTCCCAGTGCGATATTAGAAAGTTGCAATGTACTGCAGTAAAATTTCAATGCCCCTAGTAATTAAGAGTTTAAGTAGGATACTGAAATGACCCTTGTGTGTGTATGTATGTATGTATGTATGTATGTATGTATGTATGTATGTATGTATGTATGTATGTATGTATGTATGTATGTATGTATGTATGTATGTATGTATGTATGTATGTATGTATGTATGTATGTATGTATGTATGTATGTATGTATGTATGTATGTATGTATGTATGTATGTATGTATGTATCTATCTATCTATCTATCTATCTATCTATCTATCTATCTATCTATCTATCTATCTATCTATCTATCTATCTATCTATCTATCTATCTATCTATCTATCTATCTATTAATACTATCTATATCTATATATCTATCTATCTATCCATCTATCTCTGTCCGTCTCTCTATCTATATATGTGTCTTACTATCTCTGTTTTATGTGTTACGTCTAGCTATCTCTCTGTCTATCTATTAATGAACATATTTTGTTTGTCGTAAAATACGAGCACATATATGAACAAACATTCTGGATACTAGTCTAAAATGATGATATATATCTACCTGGAAAATAAGTAACAGAAGATAACCTTTATTGAACTTCAGTATACGTAAAATTTGAGCAAAAAGAAATATCTGCCTGCCCTCTCAACTTTTCAACCGAAAAGTGTCGTTAAGAAGTAAAAGGACAACTTAGAATGACATTTACAGGTAATAAGGGTACCACATCAGCCTCACTAACAAAGTTTTCATGATACGCTATTCTCATCATGTAAGCTTACAATCTTTCGATTACTAGGTTAGTGCGACTTACATGGAACTACCACGGGAATTCATGCATATCTGTAAGCATTTAATATGCAATGGCCGAATTTATCCACGGTTGGCTATTCTAGTGTATCTGAAAGATGTAATCGTTTTTCGTTAGCGAAGACTTGTTAAATGAATACCAATAAATTTGAAGGGTCTTTGGTTTCAGAGAGCTGTCAGAGAGACTAACGGGCCCAAAGAAGAGTTGAAACTATCCACCGACATGCAGGAGTATTACAATCTACATCCTCTGCAACCCTCTGAATGGAATACAGTAGAATAGAATAGGTGAGATATTATTTCTGTAAGAGGAGTTTCATAAATCAAACTTATGTTATCGATAGTATGACACTGTACTTGAAGTAATTTGATTTTTTAACGCTGACGTCTTGTATCGACCACTCATTTCTTGCGAGGATATCTCTATACATGGGGCGCGCACGCAGACACACACACACACACACACACACACACACACCCACACACACACACACACACACATATATATATATATATATATATATATATATATATATATATATATATATACACGAAGTATGCGGTTCGACTTGTTCGATACGAAGTGCTCAATACAAAAGTAGAGCGAGATATATAAGGGTTGCTGGAGCATTGCAATTTCGTCTCTACAACGTTGTTTCGTGAGTCGCGAGTCAGCAGACTAGACTGAAAGTCCAGTCTAGTCTCCTGATGAGTGAGTCACGAAACAACGTTGTAGAGATGAAATTGTAAAATCAATCCTCCAGCAACTCTTATATAGATATATATATATAGATATATATATAGATATATAGATATATATATATATATATATATATATATATATATATATATATATATATATTACTTGTGTGTATATATATATATATATATATATATATATATATATATATATATATATATATATATATATATACAGTTATATTGTGAGAGAGGTGCATGTATGTATGTATGTATGTATGTATGTATGTATGTATGTATGTATGTATGTATGTATGTATGTATGTATGTATGTATGTATGTATGTATGTATGTATGTATGTATGTATGTATACTACCCTGAGAAGATACCGTGATCATGCCATGAACTAATTTCAGTTTAAATAATACTGTCATCGTTCGTTACTTAAAGTATATATAAGATTAGCTGAAATGGAACTTCAAATTGTAACCAAAACAAGCCGGCATTCTGTAGTAGCTGAATATCTTGTTTCCAGAAAGCCTTAGTATGTCATCGGTCAATTTGTGTTGATTGAAGGAGAAATACGAGTCTGAGGTTTTGAACGTGTGAGTGAAGATGAGCAAATTCATCCGATGAGGTTGCGGAGCGTAATTGCCACTTGGAAATAGCAGGGCACCTTGTGACATGAGTACAATGTAGATGTATCAGCATGAATCAGCAAGCTTGTATGATTTTTTTGCCGCTAAACGCAGTTTGATAGTCATGTGTTAAGAGTCCACGTATGACATCATCTTGCCTAAATAATCGTTTGTCATTTAAAGACACATCATTTGATAAGCATTGTGTCATATATTTTCACCATTGAAAGGTACATCACGATGTCAAATACGATACTTATTGCTCAGTTCGCGGTTCACTTGGAGTCGTTCCCGCACCAGTTGGCAAGTGTTCATTTACTGGCCAAGGGTAGGTAGTGCTGTGAGAGGGAGGAAGGAAGGGGACGCGTAGAGACGGAAATAAGAACATGACTTTAGAATATCAGCAAATTACTACAATTCTACATCATTCTCCTCTTTGCAGCTGTTACACTGAAATAAGTAGTACATGCCGTGGTGTAAATATATATGTATGAAAGCCCATATGAGACATTTTTGTGAGAAAAAATAACATAATCTCGTGCGCACCAGATAGTATCTAGTGGCCACAAAATACTAGTGGCCACAAGGTAGTATCCCGTGCGTACGAGAAACTATCTCGTGGCCATGAAAAAGTATCTTGTGGGCACGAGATACTATCTGGTGCGAACGAGGTACTATTTCACATGCGCACATGATTATATCTCGTGAGCACGAGATAATAATTATTGTTTTTCACTCAAGAATGTCCCTTATGGACTTTCATAGATATGTGATGAGCAGAATATGACATTAAACTGGTCCGATAATCATTTCCATTCAAGGTAATATATTACCAGGTCCATGGGACAATTGTGATTTACAAATTTAAGTATGACCATCCTGATAGTTAGTGGTGGTACCAGGTACCGGCGGGCTCATCTGTAAGCTTCCTTTTCGAAATAAAGATTTTTAATTTTCATCCACACGCCTCTACTCTGGTCGATCTCTAATATCCTGCTCGTGAGACGAACATAGTATCCGTAGTAATAATGAGCAGAAAAATATTCGGAACGCGATACATTCAGCCGGCAGTTCGTGGTAGCTACGTTTCTCTAGAACAGATTACTATCAGATCATTGAAACGTGATAGCATTTTAAGTAACTTCAGGCATTATTTATATTAGAAGACTCAAACAGGACTGACGTGTACATTCAAGATATGGAACACTTTGTCAAAATTCACCAGCAAAATTATTTTTGGTCATTGGTATTCACATTTTATAACCTTCATCAGTGGTCAAGTGTCCTGTGGGGTAAATTTTAAAGTAGTAGGTTGTATACGTAGGGACAAGTCGGTGGTCGTTAATTAACGAGGAATGTCAACTACCAGAAACGATGCCTGGGGTTGAAGTCCAATCAACCTTTACCGCCGATTCACCCCACTGGTCACGTGCGCATTGCTGCAATAATCTAACACACATCCAATTAAAAGTGTACTTTTTGAAGCGCAGTGAACAAATGCACTTTTGCCGTGATAGGGTTTTCCTGTCCCCAAAAGCACTGATTCCGAACTCTGACAGTAGTTTTGGCAACGTATAACGTCGAACAGTGAAAATCATTTCCTTCTTAATCTGTAACGCGAGAGAAAATGATAAAAACTGCTCATATGTATTGACCCTTGGTATTAGCCATTAAGGATTGATGAAAAGAATTGGGAAGTCGACAAAACAATTGACTTATGCGTGTTAGCATAAATCTCTTGATGTGCATTAAACTTCTGATCATCAAGAACGCAATGAACCATTTCTGTAACCAAGTATTTAATGTTAAACACAAGTCTCTAACCAGGGCGATGCAGTTTCAATGGTTGATTGGCAGATAAGCTTTATGTCCTCTCAAGCACAAAAGGTTTATCTTGAATCTAAGCTAACAGAACTTTAATGACAATCTTTTCTCCTTGTGTTGAATTTGAAGAGTTCCTTTTTTGCAAATTTACCCAAATTTACGATTAAATTAGATCGAGTTTGCAGAAAAGGGGCCATTTATAAAACCTTTTAGAACTGTATAAACCGCTTTAGATGTTTCAAATCGTTAACTGTGACCGATCTAATCAAATTTCACTGTCGTTAAATGGTAAAGTTCGATTTCATTCGATGCATCGTGAAATAAAAGGGCTGGATGCTCATGTATAAGTTATCAGTGTAATTGGTTTCAACAAAAGAACACAGGATTTGCACTTTAATGAAGTCAAGGTAGAAATGACCTTGTCAGGTTACAACGATCATTTTGATTTGTGTGTACAAGAAAGTGCCGAAGGAGAACTCAGTGTCACGCGCCAACAACAAATGTGCCAACATATACTTTACCCTGAAGATTTAAATAACCAGCCACCTCCGCACCGTGACGACCTCTCTCTGTGCTTCTTATTTTCACTGTTACTTTATTTAAACTTCTCGTGTGGATTAGAAAAAAGTTGCGAATACGGAACCTACAGACGAGGGGCAGATTTTCTAATTTATCTTTCCCCAGATGTTGTATCATACCTTACCCTTTATTGTTAATGTGGAATAATTTAAATTAGGTCTCATTTCGTGTTACTTTCTATGGCAGTTTCATGATGGACTTTGCAGCAGAAAACACAAGACTTACATTAAAGTTTTTTCCCCTCAAAGGAGATTGAATTTCAAAAAAACTGAAAGGTGTTTGTTTTCCATCAATTGACGCATTTTTACTTCGCTGTGCGAGGGTACTTGAAACGATTTTCCGCGAAAATAGTCAATTCTTCTGACAAATCAAGAGATGACGCTCGTTCCAAAGAGGAGGTATTAGGACTGATTAGCAAATTCACTGGAAGGGAAAAATCCCCCGGCACATGGAAGTGAACTGGTAAGCCAATATTCATATTCACGTTCAGATTCAACAAGATAAACGGTCTACCTGGAAAAAATGGACAAAAACACCGGAACACCCCCAGGAAAATAAAAAAGTAGCCCAGACAAATAATATCAGCGTCCATTTCAGTTTTTAACGTTGTTTACCTGAGTGAGATAGGGTAATCCTCGGTATTGTAACATCTGTACACTGAGCAAAAGGGTATTAAATATTTTTTAAGTCATATAAAATTAACAGGCTGCTTAAATTCAGTGTAATATTGTTTATAAAGCATGCGTAGATAAATTGTGATAAATTTTGGATAAAGAATATTACACGGAGGTATATTTAAGAGATAAACCACACCCAGCGGCGATATACCACGAGAGTTTGACCAGTTCACATTATATATGCACTCGCTATCACTCATGCATATATGGAGTGAACTGGTCAAAACCGAGTAGTATACCGTCGTTAGGTGTAGTTTATTGCTACTATATTCTGACGTGTTAAGTAGAAACGGGATTTTTGCTCTTGCAGAGTGCTCGCTCGTGTGCCAACCGTGCTATATATCGAATATTGCATGGTTATTTTAAACTCACGTCTTGACCAATCAGATCGCTGTATTTGCGCAATCAGTATACTAGTATGATATAATATGAGATAACACGTTTCTTGGTTATGTCACGGACAAATAGAAAGACAGACTAACAACAGGTATGGTTCAAGGTGTGAAGCGCTTACGTAAGCCCTCCATGTTCGCCTCGCCTCAGGTAGCTCTCGCCTCTCTTTTCCGAAGAGTGCCGACCATGCATCCTTCGGTAATTTCCGGATTTTCTCCAATTTTTCAGCAAAAGTATGTGTTGTTGTTGTCGTATGGCGCTGAGCGGTATTGGCGTGCTGGCGAAAACGGGAAAGTTTTGAGCTTCGGGAAAGTGAGTTTACCATTTTAAAAATTCCTCTCACATTTTGATGAATATATAATGAGTGTGTTTGAACCAAATTTGAAAGTCTTTTATCGATACTGTCTGGTTTTACTCAATGATTTATGGTCAGTAAAATCGTTTTTTAAAAGTTGGCCTTGGAAGGACCTGTTTATGAAACTGCTGGCGTGTTATGTTTTGATTGGCGTGAAGCAGTATTTCTGCCCTGAGAGCGACCGGCAGAACGATGCCATCTCGTCGTACTTTTCGCATAATCTCGTACAATTATCAACTACGAACAAAGTCTCAAAAAAATCTACCACCTGTGAAGCTTATTTTAATGTGAAAAGGCCATAGTCTACCGAGACGACCATGGAACAAAAGGCATGCCGCGTTGCAAGTCTGTCTTTTTTTGTCTGTGGTTATGTCAAAGCCAGACCAAGCCATTTTTTAAGACCAAGCCATTTTTTATTAAGCCTGGTAAGAATGACCACATATCTTAAAGAGGCACTCCCACTTGGTAACATTTTTAAAACACATTTTTTTATGCCAACGGTCGATATTTGACATGGCGACTGCGTGCGGATCGGAGATATCGATAAAACATGTCCTCAAAAAAGTTAAAGTTTGAATTCCGGTGGCCCACCTGAATTCAGCTTCCGAACATAGAACGTTCGGCACTGGGGCCATTGTCAACTAAGCTATGGAGTACGAGTCTACGCTGACGCTGCTGTACGCCACAGCAGTACCACTTGCATCGGTGAGCGGTCATGTCCCATGGTTGAAAGCCGAGTCCTACTGACTCGGCAAAAAAATCGAAAAACAAAGTTTGCTGATTCCACCAGAATTCGCATAGGAGACTAGCACAGATAGGTGCGGTTGATACATAGTATGCATAGTGGCCGCCGCGTGGTATGCGCGCATACCACACGCGGCGGCCGCTATGTATCGAACCACGCGTAACTGTGTGGCAGACGACAAAATGTAGTCATCAGAAGCAACTAACATTTTATACGTAAAAACTGATATCTATTTGGTATTGTTTAAAAAATTAATACATCTGATTGAGAATAATGAAAACGACAAAAACTAAGGAGAAGTTTTAAAAAAGAATTACAAGAGGTAAAGGCATTGATAATGATGTATATAAAGTCATCGCAGTAGGAGGTAAATTAATTGCGTCATTCGAACGTTTTTGGACTCCTTAGAATATCGTCAATCAGCACAACAACACACTTTCGGGGGATTTCGGGTCATAACCAGAAACGATCGTAAAACTTCGGGATGTGAAAAATACGCTCGGGAAATGACATGTTTTTATCGATATCTCGCGATCCGCGCGGAGTCGCCACGTCAAATAGCGACCGTTGGCATTAAAAAATGTGTTTTAAAAATGTTACAAAGTGGGAGTGCCTCTTTAAACTAGAGGATAATGGATAGTGGCATAGTACATCTGATAGGTAGTTTGATTTCTGACTTAAAACTGCCCCGCCATATATATATATATATATATATATATATATATATATATATATATATATATATATATATATATATATATATTATATATATATATATATATATATAGGTGAATGAAGGTTTAAATGAGCTTAAATTTAGAAATTATTACATTAAATATACACCGTCCTTTTCTACACAGAATTATTGCATGGCACGGTCCGTTAGAAGGCTGGTCATCTTTGTCGAAAAGAAATGTTTCCCTTTATATAATTCAGCCTGCCCTGCCTATGAAGAACTATAAGAAGTATTTCCTAGCAGCTTGATGAGCTTAGACGATGAAGCGCGAACGGAAAAGCGAATGATACAGAGTTCGCTTACGGGTGCATAGAGAATCACGAGGTCGAGGGGGCACCAACGAACAGGTAGCTTATTTAATCCCCGACGCCTGTACTTACGTCATTGAAAGACTCCTATGGTAAATATTCACGATTATTTTACGCAGTTGAGTGCTTATATTTGGACGTTTTAAATTTTGAGACAAATTGCCCATATCAGCATGTTACAAAGTATTTTTCAGACTTACTGAGCAACCTTTGAGATTCATATCCACCCATTAAACAAATGTCCAGAATTAAAACCTGATTTTTCCGTGTTAGTTGGCCTCGTCTATAAATTTTCCGTGACACGACTATTGATAGACCCCTTCGTGGTTTAATGTCTTTGGATCTAAATTTTGACGATTGCCTCTCCTCTAAGATTGAACGATACCGGTTTTCAATCAACGCAAAGTATCATGCTACTTTCATTGTGATTCGCAGTGCATGTTCACGCTAATAATTTATCGTGCCGCAAAACTTGGTCCGGTCAGGACGCAAAATGTAATGATATCTAAGACTCGCTCTAAATAGAATTTTTTTATTTACACCGTGTATTCCTTCTTCGAAATGAGCCTGCTAATTTGTGAGCCATTAGAGACCCGCTCTCTTCCTGTCTATATCCGTTTATACACATTCAGATGGCGTGTATATTTCACGTAAGGGAAAACTGCGTCGGCGAATATTGAATAATCCTTATTAGCAACGTGAATACTGTATTCTCACGACCGTTAAAGTTGAAATGACTGAAAAAGAAAACTGAGGAACCCTGTGACCTCGCCTCTTCTATTCAGATGAAACTGCTCTCCACAGCCGAGAATGTGAAATGCATATTCTCAAAGACCCATGCTGTCAATTTGAATAATGGACTAATTCATTCGAAATATCGAGGAAAGAAATGTTATTCAATAATTTTTCTTTTTTTCTTTTGACCTACTCGAGATGACTGCAAAACTGTTACGATACTGATCGTATATGACTAGCAAGATATATCTCTTTCGCCAATCTAGGGGCGATGTCGAGATGCGGGAATCATGACTCAATAATTGGCTGTAGGAAAATCCCAGCGACATGCGAGTTTCCGCTGGCATTCATAATGTTCTGCTACTGGCACACATTTCATTGAATTTGAAAAAATAAACACAAAAGACACGTTTTGTTTATTTTCTCTTTATTTTGATATGACGTATTCATTTCAATCTCTATCGAAAATTAATAAAATAGTTATGTTCGAGTGATCCTATTATTTCTACGTGATAAATAATTTACCCAACGTTGAAAATGCAATAATAGTGTAATTTAATGACAGAGATAATTGGATATTGTGTTACTGGGGATCTCTATTAATGTTCATGTTTGTAAATTCCACCTCGCCTAACCGACTTTTCCTCTAAATTAAAGAACCTGTAGTGCGAGCACATTGCAGGAAATGCATCGTCGCAGTCTGTAACGTTCGACAGAGTAATTGGTTTTCAGGAAACCCCAGCATTGATTGTTTCATTTCACCAAAGTTAAGCCGACACGCGTATTATTTCCGAAACTCAAGCAGGGAGTAATATGTACATGGCAGTATGTAGACCTTGTGCGCGGATAGAGTCCCTGTTGTATGTCCTATTGAAAAACAACCAATATTTTTGTTTCAATAATTCGTGAAAATCAGAACACGTACAGTATTTCACTTACTCCACAGTCTACAAACAATCTGTCTAACCTAAAGTCCTTTCAATGTGTCTTATAGTACTGCAAACAAGTAGCCTTAACATTACTAACAAAACACAGCCGTAAAGGGTAATTTTTGTTGATGTTACATTTCGAACGGCTGATTGGACTTTCTTTTCACGTTGTAATGTCTTTTATAGGGACCTCTTCCACCCTGGAAAATTCCTTATACAACCATCTTCATCAAGACAAGTAATTTGTAACATTTGAGTTTGACGGGACACTAGTTCTACCTTTTCCATTTACTGAGAAAAAACAGCAGAACCTTTTATAATCTGATTATTTATCTTCATAAACTAGCGTCATTATCTGTAACCACTGCCCCTTCAAACATTCATTTTTAAAATACTATCCACTCTACTTTATGGTGCTGAAATGTGAGGTCTACATTACAGCTCTTTAGATAATTAAATATTGGGCAAATAACTACAACTATACAAGAATCTATCATGCGTCGCTATGAGATACACACTTTAGATATCAATTTTGTTGTAAAATCATGAAAAATATTGACAAAGAATATAAATAGAATTATATACCAATGTCAGGCATTTCAAAAGAGTAAAGTCGGTGTAAATCGCTACTTTTTTTACTACAGTAGTAAAAGCGTTGATACACAGCGACGGTTGTTGTGAAGTATGGGATCAATAAGGTGTGAGTAAAGCGTCTGGTTTTTACGGCATATATATATATATATATATATATATATATATATATATATATATATATATATATATATATATATATATATATATATATATATATATATATTCTGGCGCAGAAAAATCATGCTATTGAAAAACAAGTGTACCAAGACGAGGCAAGATTTTGAGTGTATGTTATATTTGATGTAATATCTTACTCGACTAGATTTTGCTATTTTTTGAAGTGTTTTTAAAATGATTTAATAATTGTATTTGGTGTCTAATGATCTGTATTATATTTTCTAATCAGTACATCTTGTCGGCGGCCACAAATATTGAAATACTGAGTTGAACCACACCGCTATCTTGGAGTAGTATCCATCAAGTAGACGCAGCCAGTGTGGATCAAGCTTCTCTTAGACACTTCGTATCTGTTCAAAACTTTCTTTTGAAGACGGGTCCAAATATGTTAAATAAATTACTTCATTACTTGTAACCATTTAAATCGAGTGGGAGCCAACAAAAGCGGCATAATGAGGTATTATTCTATTAAATATTTGATAACGACCCTTTACGACCCAATCGCAAATCACATTAATGACAATATCTGGACTATATCATGATATAAACTCGTTGCTCAGCGAAAGCATTACATTCAAGGATTGGAACCAATTTAGGATAATTGGATCTTCATATTTTTCAAATTTCTCAAAAGTGTCAGGTGCCCTATAGCTGAATATTGCAATATTACAAATTACTCTTAAAACGAGTATGTAAATTAAACGAAAAGCAGATGAGATTACATTTGCAGATTAAATCGACATTACTTCACCACCCAATTATCCCAAACTAGCTCCAATCGTTTTTAAATCTTTTTGTGTATCGTGCATTGGATAACTTCTATCGTAAACTGTTTTACTTTTCTCTTTCTCTCCTTTGGAATGCATGACGTGTTCCTTTGTCCCATTTTTAGTCTTTGATGAAGGATTAAGGCAACGAAACGTCAACAACGATTATCTTTAGAGGTACGAGAATTATGGGTTAAATAACCGTGCTTGACACATATGACATTGAGCGTGAGCATCAATATAGATGAATCAGTTAACATGCAGAATTCTATCACATAAAGTGGAAAATTGGATTTTTAAGTGGCTTACTTTCTTTTAATTTCCCGTGACACTAGTCTGTTTTTCAGACAGGGGTAGTAAATTTATGGACAGTTCAGAAATCAAGTGACAAATCATGAATCTCAGATTGATTTAATGTTGGTCGAGTATTTATAGGATAATGGGTATGACCTTTACAATCTCTCAAACCATAAAACATACTAAAGTATGCAGAATATCGAAGCCAATGTGTTTGTAGAAGGATTTTCCTAAGACCCATGATCATATTCTCTATTATTGCGTATATCATACGACGAAGTTGTGTCAGGGAACGATGATAAAATAATTTCGAATCCATTTTGAGATGCACCATCTCTATGTGTAACAAATTCTTTGCTTTCATGCAGCTTTAATGCGTCATTATAGGCCGAATTCTGCATGTAAGGTAGAATACGCCTCTGGGATAGATATTCGGACTCAAATTTCTACAGTTCTTTTCTGAGCTACCTTTTGTGGGGGTTAATTTTAAAGAAAGTTTTCGTCGTCTCAGTTTTTCGAAAACAAATTATTTTCCTCCATAGAGTTAACACAGGGATGGCAGCATTTTTGAATGTTAAATATCAATAAATCGTCTGTGATTTATTTCTCCAGTACAAATTTAAACGGTGACACCCCCTCACCCGATTTTATTTCGATTTTGAAAGGGAATGGTTGAAATATTCCTTCAGAAAAATTTGAGCAAAAGTTTAAGTCTTTCACTTTCGAGGTACATGCTATACCTTAATGATACCGCAAGCTAAATAAGCCTTACCATATCTCATTCCGATGCAGTGTAACTTTATCGAATATCGTTTTTACCTGTCTCTTTTGAATACATGAAGGGACCAGCGGGTCACTGCCCAAGAAATGTAAACATAAACATATATTTTACCGAACATCGTACAAAAACTACCGAGTAATGTTCCAGGCATTTCAACTTGATATCAAGCGATTATGATGACACCATCTTTTATGATAAAGTTGCGATAGGAGTTCTTGTGTTGAGTCTTTTGCGTGAGTTTCAAGTAAATAATTGTACTAATAACAACTGTCACGTCTTTTCCTTTACTTTATCTGAGTTGAGGTACCGGTCTGGAATAGTAATGTTTTCAGTAACTGATGCTGACACCAAAGTTGTCGGTAGTAAGCACCACTTTAGATCTTTATTACTAAACAGCAACGGAGACGACTCGAAGTCAAGCTGTCTGGTACCTGTACCATCTCTGTTCTGTTCTACTCTCAGCTCTGTTCTGTCGCCTTCTGTTCTTTGTCCAGAAAGTGTACAACTTAAATCGTTTCCAAATCTCAATATTAATGACTTAACCTTCAGATCAAATTAAAAACAGATACGTTGAGAAAGGACAGGCAATTTTGTCAAAACAGTGTGAGATGATATTTCACCTTGAAGCTTGAGTCAACGTCGACCTCAAGTCATTTCTTTAGCATTCGTAAAAACAACACATTTCTGAATGCAAGACAGTTAATGGTTAATTCAAGGTTGGGAATATAAAAAGTCGTAGTGAATCACAGGAAGCTACGTCAACTTACAATCGTCAAGGGAATAAGCATAGAAACGCAGTGTAGTCTTGAAAGTTACTGTCAGTTAAGTTGATTACTACAAGTCAATGTTAAACAACTGAAATCATGGGGACGGGATGAAGAAGGCGTTACACAACGGAATTTCTTCCATTTCTACCTGCAGGTCAACTACAGCAGGTAGCATGGCACTAACTATGGGCAGTGAAACTGAAATATCATCTTAAAATGTTTACATCATTATTCCCCTGGACGTCAGTCTGTGGTATTACCTTTATTCAATGCATGCGTCTCGGAATTTTCTTCTGCCGATTATGCTTTTGTAAATCGTCTCGATCGGATATGAAAGTGACTTCGCGAAAAGGAACCTCATGAGACTCGCTAATCATCTCCTCTCCTCTTAAAATAAACTCTTTCTGACCAGTTTCCGCTCTTATATCCTACACAACAAGGAGGAAATTCTCTTGCTAATAAAGTGAAGTGATATTAGACGCGAACTAATTGTATCATGCTTCCTGGGTCATTTGTCACGCTTATTTCGTATTTCTTATTGGATTTTCTCTCCCCGTAAGAAACAACACAGACCGCTGAGTCGTTGTAAAGAAAGCACGTGCGATGAAAGGCTGTTTCTGTGAATCAGTGTGTTATTATCTAAATGGCAGTCCTCGTGTTCGATATGAATTAATATCATAACATCGTCTAGATCCTGCGCCTACAGCGAAATCATTTGAGAGCAATAACTCTGTCAGGTCGTTTTGTCGTTATCTAGCGTTTTCAGACGACTTAATTTTTATGTCTGGTTTATTAGCATGCAAATTCGTAAATTGTGATCACTGATTGCGATATGCAAGGTGTACTAATTAGAAAATAGAATACAGAGCATTTGAATCGTTGCAAAACGGGATGATACAACAAATTAAAATACTGTCATCTGGCATTTGCTGTTTACCTTCCCTCGCTACTGATATAATCACATGAAAACTATTTTGCCAACGGCATACATCAGTATATTATCATTCAGTTTCAATAAACATGCTTGAATTAGTGTGAGGAAAGAGTTATGTCAGGAGTCATATATATAAATATGTGTGGATCAGCATATGGTAATATTGGACAATGAGTTTTGCAATTGACCAAGGAAATGTAATCTGTGTAAATTGTGTCAGCTATTTTGAGTAGGCTGATGTTCGAATTACACTCCCGTATAATATCCATAGTCTAGAGGGCCTTGCAGGGTTAAGATTCCACTCACGTCGAGCCATGTTGATGATCGTATAAGTGATTGTGGTCGAGATCTTGAAACTCTGTGGGTTTTACGATCAGATTACTTTCTTGCGCAGAGACGGAGCTATTGTTTATAATGGAAACAAGTTGATTGCATCGTAGAGGACTAAAGGTGATACATCAATTTTGACGGCTGTTGCTCAGTATTCAGTAATTCCCGATAGCCGATTGTGCACATAATGATACGCAATGTCTATATTATCTTCGTATATCGATATTACATTAAGAAGTGAAATGTTAGCGCAAAAGACTGCATGATCAAACGAATGGTAAGCAATGATCATGAAAAGCATAGTTAGTAATGCCTGGTTCAGTCAAGAGTGGAATCAATTCAGTCGAACACAATTTCACGATAACAAAATATTCTTTTAAAGCAGGTCTGCAAAATATAATTATGGCTTTTCATTTCTTACTGTTACTAAACTTCATCTACTTTCATGCTCAATAAGGTGATTCATTGGTCTCGTGTCTGACGTTAAGTTCCTGGTGATCGAGCACTCTGTCGGGGATTGTTTTCGAGGCTAAATCTGATATATGTCTATTTGCTATGATATTGGCATATCTGTGAGCCTGATCGTCTTAAAATACAAATGAATATGCAGGGTCGTTTCTGCTGGTCGAAGTGTTATGGATTCGAAGGTGCAAGAAAACTAAATGTGATCATTTACTTTGAAAGTAGATTTCTTTTACCACCAAACTCATATCTGACGTCGGGCAAATGGTTACCTACCCTTGGGCGCATTATATATTATAGCCCAAACAAGTTGAAACCACTTTGCGTCAAGTGTCGACTATGCGGCCTGCGACGTCATCGACGAGTTAGCATTGAATCCTGTAGAACCCGCGACATTCGATATACCATGTAATAAAGTAGGCACAATAATGGAACAAGGTCATCGTATTTACCTCTCATCAAAATACGGCATCCGTTTGACAAAGATTCCCTCCGGATCCCGAGAATCCAGATGAATGAGAATCTGAAAAGCTTGGAGTAAAACCATTACTTTTCCTTATGACAGGCAATAAGCTGTTCTGAGCTAGTCTGAGACGAAATATTTCTCAGGTGTCCAAATCATGTTTTAATTCACTGGGAATATTTTTACGGTGATCTCGTCTTTATAGAGAGGTATAACGTGTCTGCACATATAAAATAAAGAATAGAAAAGCTACTATTATTGGAACTGGGTAGGAATCTCTCTACGAAGCGTTGTTCTCCAAGAATATGTCTTTGTGCCACTTACTCATTACAACACCGGTCTTGAATAGGTATGAAGGAGGACCGAAATCATGAGAGTGATGCTGCATGGCAACAGTATGAGGAATTTAAAAAGACAGCATAGTAAAATGGGTCACTGTTCTAAAGACAGCTAATTTGTCCTCCTATTATTATTCTCTGTGAAAATTGTCGAATAGACGAGAATCAAGCTTTATGTTGACTCGACTCATAAAATCTAGGTTACTTCTTATGTCTTCTTGTAGGAAAACTATAGACTTTGTTTCGTTTGCACAACCTGTTTTTTTACAAGGCAAAGTTGTTTGCTTTTGTTGAGGTTTGCTGTATCACATAGATACCTTGGAGTGGTAAAGAATAATAGGGGTACCAGACATACTTATAAGTCAAAAGACCCCAATAAGACGATTGGCACCAAATTTCCTGACGCTATATCTTTATCTGAGCTTTTGTTTACATTAGGTAGAGTCAGTGTTTAGTTCCTGTCAGATCAAAAACTTGGTTGAATAAAAGACTTAATTTTATGATAACAATGTGAGATAACATTATTCGTCCGATCCGCCAAAATTATTTAAGTATACACGGCTAGGGATGCGTCTATTTTGCGACTGCTAGAACTTTATACAATGTTATACTGATTCGCTGATCATGTAAACAGTTTACCTATGTCAGTTTTGTGACGACCATGGGTTTGTGACCGTAATTTCTCCGACTACTCCGGTGTTGTCGCTTATACTTTTGCAACAGTATGCCAATACGTTTAACTTAGATGGGATTGTTAAGTATACCCCGTAACAGATGTGTTTGCAGCCTGGGATTCAACTGTAAAATATTACGGTCTCTTTTCATGGAGAATGATAATGCCTATGCGACAGATGGCACTGTACGCGATTACGTTTGCTTTACACTTTGAGATATCCGAAGCGTCTTGTTCTAGTTTCCATTCCATCAAAGAACTACTCGAAGACATTTGCACTACACTTGTATACTTAGAATGATTAAATGAGATCTAAAATACCATTCAAGGTTAATTTGGCGATATAAGTATAGTGTAAAATAATTTACAGGTATGCGTGTATCTTGGACGAGTATGATTTAAAATTAATGGAAACCTAATCGTTATCAGTAGTTATGAAATAGAATTTGGCTATTAGCTAGGACCTTGGATTATGGTGAGGAAAACACATTTATACATAATAGTGTTACTTATGGTTGAGGTAGAATCTGCTTCGGGAACAGATATTCGGAAGGCTCGTTTTTGTGAAAATACAAAATTTCATTCTTTCACACAGAGTTCAGACAGTGACAGCGGCCATTTTGAATTTCAAGTATCGGTAAATATATTAGGTAATTTGTTTCTCTAGTACCAAATTTTACACGGTGACCCCCGATTTGAATTCCTGATTTCGAGAGCGAATGGCTTAAAGTTGCCGGACGGTAGGTTTCAGCCAAAGCTTAAGTCTAAGTTGTAATTTCCAGGCGTGAACAACCTAAACATATAATATTTATCCAAATAATAATATTCGTATAGTACAGAAAAAAGTTGCTGCATGCCCAAATCAGTAAGCCCTATAAACAGATAGTTCGGTCTTCTATAAATACCGGATTACGTACGGTGTTTCAGCACAGATGGTGTGCATTTAAATCAGTACCCTTTTCTCATTGCGTTAAACTACATCAACTTACTCCTGATATTTAAGGCCTCTTTTAACATCACATGCACGCTTTATCATAAGATAAGGAAATGTCCACATATCTGCTCGGAGAATTCGTGACTTTCCTGTTCACGAGGCGGATGTGGTCAACTCCTTATTCGGTTTGAATATAACATGACGACTAGGGAATTACATAATGCACGAGACCAAAATGAGTGATGTAAAACGTGATACTCTAAATATCAGGAATTGCTGTCCTGCCATGACCACGCTATGATGTCTCTACTGATCTAATTGCATCGCACTGAGCATTTTTCGCACAAATGTCGATAAGTCTCATTCTGGTATTCTGTTAGTATTCCATGCTGTGTGTGTCTAACAAACGACAACATAGGAACAGAAAGGAATGTTCCGACTTGTTTGTATCGAACATTTCGCAAAAAAGATTATGTTCTGACAAACTCAAAACAGGACAGATTTAAGCTTGTGTGACCCTGTTACAAATCTGGGAAGAATTTTGCCCCGTGGACGTGTTTGTTTTTCCATTGTGAAGCTTATCAGATTTTCAGCAATCATGATGCATGTCTTCTGCGTTGGCAGCTTGCATCGCACTGTTCGGTGGAATCGGGGTTAATTTAATGGTTTATTTGCACACCATCCTCGTTTGTTATCATCCTCTTATCGAAAAAGAAGGTGCCCTGAGGGGGCTATCAAAAAGGCTTTAACTGTTATACAAATGTCACATTATCTCTCAATTTTAATAGTGCAAGGAATAATCGCAAGACAGGACATTTTTCGTACCGAGTACTCCCGAAAATGAATTTTCGCCAAAAAAATATCAAAAAGATAAAGTTTTATTAATTGTGCAAATGAATCGCTCATTTTATCAGACGTGATAGTGCAAATACGTCGTGAGTGACTCAAAGGGAACGATGATATTACATAAATAAACTGATAATGTCGTCTAGACTTCCTGCCAACAGAAACTATAACATTCCGTGTGCATATGGTGATGCATATTCGTTATATGGTGAGAGCATTCGTTATATGATTATGTGCATTTGTTATATAGTGATGTGCATTTGTTATATGGTGATGTGCATTTGTTATATGGTGATGTGCATTTGTTATATGGTGATGTGCATTTGTTATATGGTGATGTGCATTTGTTATATAGTGATGTGCATTTGTTATATAGTGATGGGCATTTGTTATATGGTAATGTGCATTTTTTATGCGATGATGCGGGTTGGTTATAGTGATACACATTTGTTATATGGTAATGCACATTTGTTATATAGTGATGGACATTTGTTATATAGTGATGGACATTTTTATTCCTCATATTGTGATGACCATTCCTGATATTGTGAAGTGCATTCTTTATATTGTGATGCGCATTCGTTATATTATGATGAGCATTCTTTATATGGTGATGGGCATTCTTTATATTGAGATGAGGATTCATCATGTTGTGATGTGGACCATACAACGTCTATTTTTGAGATGCAAATAAATATTTGTGGATTCAAGAAACGTTTAGAATAATAAAACTCAAGTAGTAGTAGTTTTATTATGGAGTGTTTTTATATCAGTGTTTTGGATATCACAATATGCAACAATACTCTCGATTTTTGATCACACGGATATATTGTAGTTTACAGACGTATACCAGCTTGACCGGAAGAGTACCGGAAGTTGTTCCTGTGTACGTATACTGAACAGCCAGGCTATTTCGCCTAATTGGCCGACGTGTTTGTTGTAGATTAAACGGCTTGTAGCATAACTATTGCACCACCGGGCCCATTTGACATCGGTATATTTGGGCCACCGTCCTTCGCCGCCAAGACAGTGGTTTGGCCGAAAAAATACATGCAATTTTTGCAGCATAAGCTTTAGACTACTCATGGGTGGACGAACTCCACACATATTCGTCAATGTTCCTGTGCAAATTTTCTAAGATCTTAATATCGACAGATATGCCGGAGCGTGTACTTTTTACGCTATAGAGTTTTGTACTATGCTGGAGATAAAAAAGTAAACATCACTGTGCAGTGTCAGGTCTTTGTCTTGTACAGATTTTCCGAATGGAATGACAACAATCACTATGGCAACAGGGCGGGCGTAAACTATTAAACTCTGGTTGAGAGGGGAGATAATTCGTCCGACGAAGTCATTCAGCCATGCTGCGAGCTTTTCTATAATTTTTCCATGTTCTTGGAATGGCGTAGCTTGTTTTAAATAGTGTGAGAGGGGAGGTGACTAATTAAGTAAGGGGGTTACAATGAACACCGGCAATTCTAATGATGGAAAAAGATAACTCCAAACATGTCTCTCACTCTCTGTCCAAGTTCATATCATTGAACTTGTGTCCACTTCATATGACAGCAATCGTCCAGGGTTGTTCACAGTTCAAAGTTCACGTCTGGCCAGTTGCCACGGTTCAAATTCTTGGGTAATTGTCGCTGATCAGGCGGATAATCCGATACACAACTTCCCTAGACAGTCAGTCCTCCCTCGGGATTAATAGACTAATGGCCTCATAGACGATACTAAAAATTATATATACTAGGCCTACAGTAATATAGAATGCTGGTATTTTCAACGTACTAAGTGCTGAAAGACCAAATTCTTAGTTTTACATTTGAAAATTAAGTGTCATGGTTAAAAGCTTGCTAAAAAAATACAACTAAATATTGTTGAAACTCACAAATCGAAAGTTTACAGTCATCGTTATCACGAAGATATCATATCACAATATAAAGAACCAACATCAAAATAACAACACACATCACAACATAACATAAAATATCCACATCACAATATAACGATGGCAATTACCATACAAAAATCTGCATCATAAGATGATTAATTAAACAATAAAACAAATGCCCATTACTATATAACAAATGCACATCACAGTATAAAAATGTCCATCATAATATAACAAATGCCCATCACGATATAATGAATGTCCATTACAATATTACAAATACCCATCACAATATAACAAATGCCCATCACCATATAACAAATGGCCATTACTATATAATAAATATGCATCACCACATAACAAATGCCCATCACCACATAAGAAATGCCCATCACCATATAACAAATGCCCATTACTATATAACAAATGCACATCACCATATAACAAATACCAATCACCATATAACAAATGCCCATCACTACATAACAACTGCCCATCAAAATATTACAAATGCACATCACAATATAACAAATGCCCATCACTATATGACAAATGCCTATCAAAATATAAAAAATGCACATCAACATATAACAAATGCCCATTACTATATAACAAATACCCATCGCCATATAACAAAGGCCCATCACTATATAACAAATGCCATCACTATATAACAAATGACATCACCATATAACAAATGCCAATCACCATATAACAAATGCCCATCACCATATAACAAATGCACATCACAATATAACAAATCCCCATCACCATATAATAAAACAAATGCCCATCACTATATGACAAATGCCTATCAAAATATAAAAAATGCACATCAACATATAACAAATGCCCATTACTATATAACAAATACCCATCGCCATATAACAAAGGCCCATCACTATATAACAAATGCCATCACTATATAACAAATGACATCACCATATAACAAATACCAATCACCATATAACAAATGCCAACCACTACATAACAACTGCCCGTCACCATATAACAAATGCACATAACAATATAACATATTCACATCACCATATAGCAAACGCCCATCACCATATAACAAATGTGCATCACAATATAACAAATGCTCATCACCATACACCAAATGCCCATCACTGTATAAACAAATGCCCATCACCATATAACAAATGTCCATCACCATATAGCAAATGCCCAGCACCATATAGCAAACGCGCATTTAAAAAATATGCACATAACAATATAACATATTCACATCACCATATAGCAAACGCCCATCACCATATAACAAATGTGCATCACAATATAACAAATGCTCATCACCATACACCAAATGCCCATCACTGTATAACAAATGCCCATCACTATATAACAAATGCCCATCACCATATAGCAAATGCCCAGCACCATATAGCAAACGCTCATTTAAAAAATATAACAAATGCCCATCACCATATAACAAATGCCCATCACCATATAACAAATGCACATCACTATATAACAAATGCACATCACAATATAGCAAATGCCCGTCACCATATAGCAAACGCCCATCACCATATAACAAATGTGCATCACAATATAACAAATGCTCATCACCATACACCAAATGTCCATCACTGTATAACAAATGCCCATCACCATATAACAAATGCCCATCACAATATAACAAATGCTCATCACCATATAACAAATGCCCATCACTATATAACAAATGCCCATCACCATATAACAAATGCACATCACCATATAGCAAACGCCCATCACCATATAACAAATGTGCATCACAATATAACAAATGCTCATCACCATACAACAAATGCCCATCACTATATAACAAATGCCCATCACCATATAACAAATGTACATCACCATATAACAAATGCCCATCACCATATAACAAATGTGCATCACAATATAACAAATGCCCATCACCATATAACAAATGCACATCACTATATAACAAATGCACATCACTATATAGAAAATGCCAGTCACCACATAGCAAACACCCATCATCATATAACAAATGTACATCACAATATAACAAATGCTCATCATCATACACCAAATGCCCAACACTGTATAACAAATGCCCATCACCATATAACAAATGCCCATCACCATATAACAAATGCCCATCACCATATAACAAATGCCCATCACTACATAACAACTGCCCATCAAAATATTACAAATGCACATCACAATATAACAAATGCACATCACCATATAGCAAATGCCCATCATCATATAGCAAACGCTCATCACCAAATGTAACAAATGTGCATCACAATATAACAAATGCCCATCACTATATAACGAATGTGCATCACCATATAGCAAATGCCCATCACCATATAGCAAACGCTCATCACCATATAACAAATGTGCATCACAATATAACAAATGCCCATCACCATATAACAAATGCATATCACTATATAACAAATGCATATCACTTTGTATTACATATTGTATTTCATCAAGTTATATTATGTGAATTCTTATTACTGTGGCAGGAAAGACTAGCAAACACATTTTATTATTAACTTGGGTTCATATTTATTCAGTTGTGAATGTAAACCTACAAATCTAGTAGAATACCATTTTTTATTATTGTATGACCCCAAAGATTCACTTATCCGTTCTTGTTATTTAAAGGGAAACCTAAGTCCAGCGACATTGACCGTTTATCCCTTCCAAAATCACCCTTGAATAAAATGCAGCTCAAATTTGCAACATAATTGCACGCGCCGACGACTACGGAGCGACTAAAAGAGACGTTGAAGTAGACGACATTTATGGAAATGAGCTCGGAATCCCATGGGCGCGAAAGGGCTCATGGGAGAAGCGTGCGTGACGTCATCGGTGATACACGAACGTGTGTGACCGCTTACCAAAGCATTGGAGTCTATGACTGCAGGAGTGCAGTTCTGCACGTTACGACTCTTTAATTCTCATCAGTAGCATAAAAAATTATTAACTGTTGTTCAGTTGAGTGCAAAAATCACTCAAGGAAGAACAAACGGAGTCAGCTTTTATCGTCGTCCCACAGAACAGCTTTTTCGAAGACAGTGGCTAAAGAAAGTCGGGCGAGTTTTAAAATCTCAAAAGATACAAAGTTATGTTCTACTTCTTTCAGGATGATTTTATAAGGGATTTCGGGACTCTGATACCGATACAAGACGGTACTACACAATGCGGTTCGTATCTTGACATGCTGAGTCAGCCTACTATCGCCGGTTTTAACCAGATAAATGTTAATATTGGCGATTTCGGGACTCTAAAATCCGAAGACGAAACTACACAAAGCGTCTCTCATCTCGACAGCCCGGATCTGCGAAATCGCTCTTATATACACGATAAATATAGGCAATTCGTGACTATATCTGGTAATATTGATATTACAAGATACTGGAATGACTTCTTGCCTATTCTCGACCGCGGAGTGACGTCAGTAGGTGAAACGCATACGAGCGAGGTGAATGAGAGATCAGACGATACAGAAGAGAGAATGATACAGAAATTGTGTGAAAAAAGAAGAACTAAAAGTTATGTCATTTATGTATATTGAAACTTTGAATATTTCTTGGTGGTTGAAAAATTCAAACTTCCAACGGCGCTGACGCAAAAATGACGTAAGAATCCGCAAGTACCCGGATGGCCCGCGGTCAGAATGATGTGTCTCGATCGGCACGCCGGGTCTGAGAAATCGCCGATATTATATTTATAATAATAATAATAATAATAATAATAATAATAATAATAATCTTTATTACCCTTAATCATAATAACATTACAATTCAATAATGAATGTACATCTGAGTTGTGCTGTGATTAAGGGTAAATGGAAACGGAAAATAGCAAATGCTAGTCTAGTCCTTTCCCAAAGCCATTTGATGTTAAAGCAAGAAAACGAAGAAGAAAAAAGAAAACTGAAGTATATCGAGGTTAGTGTACATGAAAGTAGTGGGATTGCAAAGTAACCTAATTGTAACAAAGTAACTAAGTGAATAAAAGAACAACTACATAAATAAATATATAACTAAATAGATACATTACGAGTAAGTAGAAATGCGTAAAAAAGAAAAACGATAAGAGAGAAAAAAAAACGTATATA
The DNA here is from genome assembly GCF_041260155.1 of Ptychodera flava. NCBI lineage: Eukaryota > Metazoa > Hemichordata > Enteropneusta > Ptychoderidae > Ptychodera > Ptychodera flava. The sequence goes on along the minus strand of NC_091948.1, from coordinate 20,770,196 downwards.
AAATATATATATATTTAAATATGATATACATATATGTAAAGTTGAATATAACTCATCACTTAAAAAAAAACCAATCGTGTAAAAGTAGACTTGAAAGTGCTAAGTAACTAACTAAGTGAATAAGAACAACTACATAAATAAATAAATATAACTAAATAAATACATTACGAGTAAGTAGAAAATATGTAAAATAAAAAAACAAACAAAACAAAATGTATAGTGAAATATATATATTTATATATCTATGATATACATATTTGTAAAGTTGAATACATCTCTTCGTCATGTAAAACACTAACCGTGTATGAGGAGACTTGAAAGGGAGTGTCTGAACGAACTTCTAGTGGTTTTTGTTTTAATTTGTTTAGGTAATGTATTCCAATAGATGCAGCCTGTATATGATATCGAGAATTTACCCAAGGAAGTGTTGACACTTGGGACATAAAGGTTACCATTAATTTTATGACGTGTACTGTAGCAATGAGAAGGCAACTGACAGTATGTTGTAAGACTGCGTGGCAAGTTATTATTTATAAGATCATACATGAATGTACTGATATGTAATTTATGTAATTTGTATATATCGAGAATATTAGTTGTATGAAAAGAGTAGCTGAGTTTGCTGTGAAGTCACTGAAAGTTATAGCTCTGACTGCCATTTTTTGCGAAAGAAAGATACTATTGAGATGTGAGGGATATGTTGAACCCCAAACTTCAAGACCATAAGTGATGTGTGGTAGGATGAAAGTTTTGTATAGAAGAATAAGGATGTTGCGTGGTAAAAACTGTCTCAATTTGAAAAGGATGCCAACCTTTTTTCTGATAGTAGAATTAATCATTTTAATGTGCTTGACCATTTGAGATGTCTGTCCATGTGAATACTACAAATGATATCACTTCAACCTCATTGATAAATGTATTATTGATGTGTAGAGTACCATTCAAGAAAATATGTTTGTTATGATTTCTGAAGACAATGTAATTTGTTTTGAGGTAGTTTACAGTAAGTTTGTTAGCCCTGCACCAGTCCACTACAGTATTGAGGTGAATGTCGACAGTATTTAAATTTATATTAACTTGGTTAGCAGGGAACGTATGAAATAGATTGGTATCGTCAGCAAACAATCTAAAATTGAAGTATGTGGAGGAACGGGCAATGTCATTGATAAATAGTAAGAATAGGGTAGGTCCAAGGACAGATCCTTGTGGTACTCCACATGTAACATTAAGGTATGATGAGGCATTATTATAATATTTACCCAATAAATATCAATTGCACCGGGACTCCTAGGCTAATATCGATATCGATACCAGACGATACTAGATTTACGTTCACTGTGTGATGTCGGCACGCCGGGTCTGCGAAATCACGGATATTTATCCGATAAATATCGGCGACTTTGGACATTAACTCTGATACTAGACGCTACTTTGTCAAAATGTGGGTAAATATCCGATGTATATCGGAGATTTCACCACGTGCCTAACAGGTCTGACCACCGACCACCTCTGTCCGACTCTTAGTTCATAGCATCCGTGGCCGATAGTCAAGAATAATGTATGTTTTACATTATTAGAATTATTCATGCACGAAATACATTTTTTACATGTAAAGGATTTTTTTCATTAAATTTCCACACGAACTTTCATACACTCAATCGGAACTTTGTCGAGAGGGCCGATCAGATATCACCGTGAGTTGGGGATTGCCTTGCACGAATAACATTCTTTACATGTAGGCCTAATACATTTTTACTTGGCGATCGAGACTTGAACAGAGGACATATCGGACATCGTCGAGAGTTTTGGCTGGTCTTGTATGAAATGCATTCTTTACAACAATATAGACGATACTATTGTTTTAAATAGCGGGCAAATATCCATTATATCGGAGATTTCATCACTTTGTAGATCTGAGTAAGCCCGACTTCCTAAGTTCGACACCAACTTCGAAAAAAAGACGACGCTATACATTTGTCAAATTGCGAATAAATATTTTCCGATATATATTGAAGATTTCGCAACCTTAAAGATCTGGCTAAGCTCGACTTACGTATCATTCACGAACCAAAAATTAATTTTAAGCGACTGATAAAGAAAACTCTGTTTTAGAAACGTAACGCTGAAGGATCGCAGAGTCACTCAGTGTCAGGTCTCCAATCCAGTTCGGGGTCTGTACAAGCACAGTGACTCCCTCCGCGGAATTACGAACGATGTGTGGAGATACTTTCCCATTATTACATATCTTGGTTCAAATTAGTATGGTTTGATTTCAGTGTGGGAAAAGTAATACTCGATGTCAGAAATATCGCTGTCCGAACTCTCCAGAGTCGTCTTACGAACGCGCTAAACTGCTCACGGTACTCCTCCAGCTACAAGCTACAATCGTCTGTATCGCCGATGACGTCACGCACGCTTCTCCCATGAGCCCTTTCGCGCCCATGGGATTCCGAGCTCATTTCCATAAATGTCGTCTACTTCAACTTCTCTTTTCGTCGCGCCGTAGTCGTCAGCGCGTGCAATTATGTTGCAAATTTGAGCTGCATTTTATTCAAGGGTGATTTGGAAGGGATAAACGGTCAATGTCGCTGGACTTAGGTTTCCCTTTAAGGATTTAGCAGATGCCTTTTGTCCATTTTATTAGGTAAAATCAGATGAAGATGATAAATAATAATCGTTTATTATCGTCATCTGACAATAATAAACGATAATCGTTTATTATCGTCATCTGATTTTTACTTTTAACGTCATTCCATTCGTTCCTTCAGATAGAAGCTGTAAAGAGTTTGTATTAGCATCTTACAGTACATCGAAATAGCTTGTTATCACTGTGCTACCTGTAGTGTTGCATTACAGGTCATAAAACAACAGACTTCACTGTCAATCGAGAAACATTCGTGTGTTTGTTTATCAATACGAAGTGCTAGCAATGCCTCACAAGGTGCTCCTCTTAATGTTGACAGTTTCATCCATGTTTACATTCAGAGGTTGTGTCTTGAGTACCTTCAAAATATTATTTTAACACGCTGACACACATTTTTCGCACAAGTAGAAATCAGCTGATGGGTATGCATTTTCATTGTGATAACATTTTCACTGAAGTCGATAAAATGAGAACACCCGAGGCAAACTTTCGTCCGAGAGATGAAGGTTTTAGGCTTGTCAAATCGAGACGATTAATGCATGTTTCTTTCAATAGATGTCATTGCGGAGGTGGTATCTGCAATGAATAATCACGATGCCATCACGTGAAGAATCTACCGAATTTACATGTGTGACACATGGCTTACTACGATAACAAAAATAGTTTTTTATACGTCGCAGGCCAAGTCATAATCCACATTAAATCATACGACGGCAGACTTTTCGAGTTTTCCGAGCCTCACCATAGTAGGGATTTGATAAATATCAGAAAAGACCATTCTACATGCTAATCGGCCCATACAAAATGTTTAAGTCGTCATGTCTATGTGAAGAGAAGTTCCCTAATATAGTCCGAATTGAGAACTGTACAACCTGAGTAAATCAGTATTTTGCTTGCTGACCATAGGGAAACTGAAATTGCTTGAGGTAAATTACGTATTTCTGAATCAATACATCATATCATGAATGTTAATCAAATTAATGTCACCAAAGGCTTATTCTCCAAGAGGAGGGAAATGGAAGTGTTTGCTTGCAATTCAGCAGTAAGCAGAAAAAAGTCAAGAGGGACGAGTAACAATTCAGGCAAAATTTAAATATTTGTCGTGACTGACAGCCTACACAAAAATCGATTATTGTTTTCCTTCGTCGCAAAAAAAAATTCGACATTTTTCCATTTGCCCGGATGTGCAAAGAATCCTATCAAAGCCACGTGTAAAATGTGTAACGATATACACAATTATCTACCTTCATACGGTCAGTCGGTGGGCGTATTTCCCAACTGTGATTATATTTCGCTATTAAACAGCAGTGGCTCTCTACAAAAACCAGGTGTAGGGACATTTGAAATATAAAAACCAAAGTTAACGTTATACCACATGATATCATTTTACGTCATTTTACACCATGTCATGCCATATGATATTTCTTTTTATATAGTCTGAAATTTGATGAAATTTCGAAGTAAGTAAACTCTTGTTCGTCGGCTCCAAACTTTAAACAATAAATACTAGTAATTGGTCTTCTCTATTTTTCATTTTTGTCATGGTTTGATGGACTCCCTCGGTTTGGAAGTGTAATCCTTGGTCGTGTTCCAGGCTAGATTTTCCTCGTGTCATTATTCTCGTCTAAATTGACAGTGATTACAACCAACCCTTCGTCAAATTTACTTGTTTGGTAATAAATCATATTCCTGTTTTTTGTAATCCCGCACTTTGTAATATTTTGTGAAAAAATAGCTATTATTATTCTTTCTAGCATATATTATTACTATTGGTACGTTACGGTAACGCTTAGGTTATTTTGGGGATGCTAACCTTGCATGATAATATAGCAAGCGTAGCATAGTACCAAACTTCAAAGAGAGACAAAAAGACGGGTGGATTAATATTTTTCTTGGCATGTGAATTGATGAAGAAAACACAAAGTTAAGCACCGTGCATCAATTTCCTTGGACAAATTCGATGGAAGAACCTTAAGAAAAGAACTAATGCATTGTATTCGGCGTTCTTAATGCACTTTTCCTTATTCCTAATTCTGTTTTTTTTTTTCTCTCTCTCTCTTTCAACGGCTCCTATGTCTAGCTCACGGCGACGAAGAAAAGAAGTTGGGGGTAAGATTTAATCATGTTACATCTAAAAGACATAGCTACTCTTCGGGTATGATAAATTCGTACCATAACGAAATTTAAGTGCAGGATTTATCCACTCAAAATCAAGTGAAGAACTTGATTGAATCTGCCATTTGTTAATTTTTGTCACATGCCTGTAAATCGATGTCCATTACGATATTGTCTGCAATGCTGCCTCCGGAGTTGCAACCTTGAATTTTGCTTGTTGTATGAATTAAGACTGATTAAGTGGTATATTCAAGTACAGAATCTTCATTTGCGATTCTTTATTCATCGCCAAGGTGGGTGGTCTTGAAACTGTCAGAATAGGCCAATGCTATCTCCATGCACGTACGATTATCACGGGTGTACGAGGAATATAAGAGAGGCAGATTAACATTTACGAATCCATTTCAAGTTGTGAAAGGCAAGATAAATGACCGCCTAGGCTGTTCATTGAATTTTTCAAGCATGAAAAATGTTGGCAAAGATTCCCGTCATGCGCATTAATATCAATCTAATATTCATGTTCATTTCCCTATTATTTACAGACTACAGGGCTTCATCTTTTCATAAAGAAAAAGTGGTCGTACCAGGAATTGAGCCTGAATCTACAGCGTCAGCGCTTAGCACAGCAAACATACAGGAATGAAAAAACACAAAATATCAGCCAATTTTCTCTCACTATCTTCCGTCCTACGGCAATATAATAAGCTGTTTTCGGTGTTTTTTATTCCTCTGTGATGCATAAGTATTTTGACAATTTCGACCCACTTTAGGATTTTAATTGCCATTTTTGTGTATGACATTTATCACATAGCCTTGCTTGTATGGCATTTAGGGGCTTTTAAACAACAAACGCACCTGTTCACCAACAGACACCGCAGAGTCTGTTGGTTAATACACAAGAGAAAGATGTAACTCCGCAATACCGGTTTTATTCAGCGTTTACGAATCATGCCAACTGTAACACTGTACACCCACGGTCGTGCTTTTAGGGACGGCTCAAGGTATTTCACGAAAGTGAAGAATATTGTTGAAAGACGCCATGTCTCTCTAAAGAGCACGCTGAAAATTGAAGGACGGCATCAAACTGACTGATGGATGACAAGAGGCAAAGCTTGAGGTATTAGGTGTATTTGTGTTTCAACGTATCTCAATGCGGTTGTATAGACATCAAAACTAAATGTCACAACAGGCTTACGACCCAAGGGGAGGCAAACTTAAGTGGTTGATGATATGCAGCACGTTTATAGGCGGCCGGGTAACTACAATATCAGATTAAATATGTTATAACAGATGGCGTACAACAATAAATCATAAATAACTGTAAAAGGAAGGAAATCGAGAATTGTCCCTCCGGCATCAAATATATCAATCTTATCGAAATGTTTTCTATTTCACATTAGATGGATAGATAGATAGATAGATAGATAGATAGATAGATAGATAGATAGATAGATAGATAGATAGATAGATAGATAGATAGATAGATAGATAGATAGATAGATAGATAGATAGATAGAACAGAAGACAGACACAGACAGAGCAGACAGACAGACAGACACAGACAGACAAACAGACAGACCGAGTGATATTCTCTTAGTTCCATTCCCTCACGTCACTGCGTCTAAATCTCGAACACCGAAAGAAAAAGTAGTTATAATTTTATTGTTGTTCTTTGTCATAACGACGATTCGCAGTGCTCCCTTGCTTGAATCGAGGTAATTAAATGGTCCATACCCCCTGTTCTCTATTTTTTGTCCATCCAATCATCGTGAAGGCAGGTGTTCTGATAGGCTTGTATTGTCATCACCATTGAATATATGTTCTATACGAACAAGGAATGTTGGAATATATTGACATTCAGAAATCTACGGGACTACTATAGAAATCTCCAACACCGCAGTAGCAATTATCCAAAACTGTACGTACGCATAAGATAACTTCGAGCCAACTTCTAACTGATGAATTAATATCGAGTGCACTTGAAAGTTAATGGACATTGAAGATATAGTAACGGTAAGCTTACCGTTTAAATTTGCTGTTTCTTTAACGTGGAAATTGTGAAAATCCAGAGTAAATTAGGGAGACTTCGTCCTTCTACCGCACCTGTAAATCGAGGTTAATTGGAAATTTGATCACACACTGTTGTTACCAGTGATCCTATTCACATAGCCTCGGTAGGTGTTCTGGGAAACAGTGACCTGGTTGCCCCCGCTCCTCCACTGTGTAGCTTCAAAAGAAATACAAATTTTCTCCTTCCGTATGGCCAATGCACTGATTTAAGGTTGAGCATTGTCTAGTATGTGATGGGCGACCTGAGTGAAACGTGAAATACGTGTACCTGTTAAGCAAAGTCACACTCAAGATGTTCTCCACAATAATATATACCTAAGATATATGAGAAGATCGCTTCTGAGAAAACTTGCAAGATTGGTTTGCGTGATTGACTTGCCTTCTGAAAATATAGAGTGTGCATCCTTGATTTGATTTTACTCTTCGCCCTGTTCAAAGAACAATTTTTGCTATAAGGTTTTGGCCCATACATTTAATATTTCATCGTTTGAAAAAAGTGTGTAATTTGGTCAGCTTGCTAGGTCACCTTAATTTCAGATGGAAAACAAAAAATTAAATTTTAAAAGCACCCTTTGTTATTTTTGTTATAAACGGTTTATCAAACGTCATATTTTGTGCAACTAGTACTATCTCTCAATATATCAAAGCTAGATAGGGAAGAGTTCCTCATTAACATGGACGAACGCGCCTTTCTTAACGAAGTGTTTAACTCCAACTCTGGCGTTCGATTATCAGAGTATGGAAGAGAGTTTAAAATATCTATTTGTTCATCATCTCCTTTCTCAATGAATAATGTTAAAACTAGATGTCCTGATTTTGGAGCTGACCGTGATATAATCCCTTAGTGGCGGAAAGAAACACTATTTTGATAATAGTCAGTAAAGTATGCACATAGTTGAGACATTATTTTTTTCAATATGAGGATCTGACATCTCCATGCATTTCTTAGCATTTCCGGATGAAAAATTGAAACATTAGATTGAGCTGATGTAAAATAAACTATGCATCAGCTTTATCTACAATCTATTACAATTTTAATAACTTTCTGCGCCTCATGACGTGTACATTTATGATTCTGCCATTCGTTCATGCAAGAAGCTCATATCACTCTCATTAAATATGTAATACTCACTATGCGTTTGAAATTGGAAGTTACAAAAGAAAATGAGAAAGTATATTGCGAGTAAGCATGCAAAATTAATCGGAATTACTGATGAAGTTACATCATTAATCGAATTCAGGATCGTAATCACCCACCGAATCATTAGTATGTAGAGCTGTACATTTGATTAATATTGTTGTCTGTGTGATTTATTCTTCAATTTGTTCATGTTGTGATATTAATAACGTCATAATGAATAAATGCAAACATCTTATCTGATACGATCGTATTCTAAAAACAAAACTATACCGACTGCATACACTTCTTGGTTTATACAAACCTCGCTTCGTATACAGCCTTCAGTTAAATTTGCCCTTGTTGAATAAAATGGCCTTTAGCCTGCTAAACACAACTTCAACAGAGACACTCTCACCATGAAGCAAAGCACGAAATATATTTATATAATGCTCTATTTTAACATCTGAAACACTGTATTTTGGGTTTAATGCTAACTCTCTCCTATTCAACAAAACATACTGCGAACTTTACCTCACGTTGCATTCATTAATGCTACCCTTATAGCGACTCAAATATTTCAAACTTTGGCATGCCACTTCCCTCCCACGCAAACGAATCAAGATTAGTACAAAATGCCGACTGTTTGTCAACTAGTGCGGTAAGGACATCAACAAAGCAAAGCACGCAAAATTTGAAATCTCAGTCTTTTTACAAAGTTGCAAGCTCGATGCCGATCTTCAGGCCATAACACCTTAAGAAAATATGGTTCTTGCAGTAATTCTACCGATCACACGGGGGAACAAAGAAGTCCCGTCGGTCTGAAATGATGAAGTAGATTTGAGTTCGCGTGACATTACTGTTTGTAATAGGTTTATCAAAATGCATATGATTTAAGGTTCCTAGACAAGTAATTGACCTTTTTAAGCTAACAATTCTCTAGTGGTTAATAAGCTCAGAGCCCTCGTAAATTATATATTTTCGAAAAGCCGGGATATAGGGGACCATTTCGGTTACCATAGTGTCTCTTTTGTTTACATAAAATCAGGTGACAGGTATTTTGCATAACCTTTCAAAAATCGGTTTATGTTTTTGTCTCAATACTTCAAGATATCTGACTCACACTTGTTGGAATGCAAGCTGTCACAACGCTCTTGCAAAAAATATCTCAAATTTTTTGTATCTTGCTTAGTTTTTTAGAGCACAATTTAAAGAAATTTACTAGAGTTAAATTCACCGCTCTGGAAATTTTTCTGGCATAACAATTGTTTTAGAAGGTTAAAAAAATATCTGAGATACATTTTGAAAGATCCTTAGGACAACTTGCACTCACAAAAATTTCAGCCACACATCTTAAGGCACTGAAAGAAAACATAGGGAAAACCGATTTTTGACAGGTTGTGCAAATTACCTGTCACGTGATAGTTACGTAAACAATGGTGACACTATGGAAATCAAAATGTTTCCCTATATCTAGGCTTTCCGAAAATATATAATTTACGGGGGATCTGAGCTTAGCTTAGAAGTTCAATTACTTGTCTTGGAACCTTAAAAGGGATTGAAAAAATTGTTTGTCAAATTGTATGTCAAACTAACCATGCCGCCCAAGCGACACATATTATCAAGATTAAATGTATTATCAATGGTATACTTTTTCATTAGCAATTAACCATATTTTGAAGGTTTCCATTTTCGTTAACTGATGTATAATTAACAAGGGACTACAGAGTAAGGTAAGGCGTGCCCTTCAAATACAGTTGTAATAAGCAAGGACGCCAACACTGACACAGTCGTTTTTGTCAGTCATCGTTCATGATTAAATCCGATGTAGTATATCACACATTCACGATTGAAACATTTAATGCATCCAAACGGTGATGGGGTTCCAATAAATACTTAACTTTGGCATGTAGATCCAAAGTCGAAGACTAAGATAATAGTGCGACTCTGAACAAGGTATAATTGGCAACGGAAGATTTCAGCATCACGTATAACGACAATGGTTTCTACTTTACGCTATCGATTACAACTTTGTATCTATGGTAACCATCTTTAATGCAGTTTTGACAACATCTGCATGAGCCGTTCATGGACATATAGTTCTTGAAAAGGTAATTTATAATTTCGATTCATGTCCATAAAGTACTTGTGACCGCGTTTAACTTTCCTCCTTTATTAATGATGTTATTACTTTTGATACACTCACTCTGTCGCCGCGTCACCCTTTGTGTAGACTACTTAAATGTTCCTTCGCAGGAAGCGAATCGATGTCTGGTATAGAAAGAACCAGCGCTTTATTAACTCTTGGAAATAATCTATTAAGCAATTTACCAAGCAGGATGCACCGCTGCTGATATCGATATCAGTAACTGCCGCTTTGATCATAACAAAATTAATATTTGGAAAAAGAAAGAATTCTGCAAGGAAGACGGCCACTATGTTAATATAAAAACGCATTAAATTTTAAACATGACGCCAGTGGCAATACATTGCAGTACCCTCCATCCTTTTTTTTCAAATGCTGTCTCGGAACTTGAATGAAGAAGCCTTTCAAAGAACGCTATGCGAGGCCTGAGACATTGAACATGAGCGAGGAGTCGTACTTCTGACTTTTAAAAGAATGGGAGAACTTAGAGACTTTAACATCTCAGAAATAAATGTCTCTTCTTATTACAGCATTTTGAGTCCGGAATTAGTGTGGACAATGTGGCAAACTGTCGGCATTTATTTGAAGATTTTACGCCCATCAATTACATCGAATCAATCTTCATGTCTTCATGACACTACGTTTACCATTCGATAAGTGTGGATATGTAAATATTAGGAACTGAACAATATTTCAGACTGAGCGTGAGCCGATCGCAAAGAAAATAGATTTTTAAAAAGTAGCAGTGCAATCAGGTTTTTTTTTGTTTTTTGTTTGTTTGTTTGTTTGTTTTTTGACATCATAACTATTACCACCAAACAGCGAATTGTCTTCCTATTTTAAGTATTACATACAATGGCACATACAGTTAGCATTCTTTCTCTTGCCAAAGGAACAAGGGCCACAAATTCAGGATTTTGAAAAATATCGTTCTTCAAGGAAACTTAAACATCTGCAACTCTGTGACTGTGTATTTTGTCTTACGTGAATCGCTCAAGAGCAATAAGGGATGAAAGATGTTTTCTGGACACTTTAATCACACATAGTATAATACATTACGTAGTCCTTCGATGTCCCTTACACAGTTTACCTCATTCCATATCAGTCGGCATTCTATGACATTTACCTACTTTCGAACACTGTTATTTTTCTCATCACAGCCGCTACGGAATAGTTATGTTTTGAAATGCCGCGTGGTGCTTCATACGTCACAACGACTGTGCTCTTCAAAAGAAAACAAACGCCCTCGAAAACATCACCGACACAGAGCAACACAACGAGTGAACAAATAACGCTGATGTAAGCCCACTCACCCAGCAAGAGAGCCGGAAGGGCTGACCAAGTTTTCGCGCACTCTCTGTCAGGACTTGTGTTCGGAAACACAGCTTCATTAATTATTTTGTCATGGCTATGGGTGCACATACGGATAATAATGCATTACAACGTTTCCCCTGAGCTTTGAAATTTTCCGCAGTCCTGAATTTTCGATGAAACCTGTGTCCAGCATCTACCTATGCCGTGATCGATCAATTGCGTCATACATTTGATCTCAAGGCAATACCAGCGACCTTCTGTATCCTTTCGGTTATGCATTCCTAATTAAATTGGAACCGGTTTTGCATCACATTGGAGCTCATCTGTAAACTTTGAAATGTCTCGGCGATTTTGCTCCTACTCATGGCGTATAAATTGTTAACAGCTCCATCTATTATTGCATGGTATAGCAAAGTCGAAATTACGGAATTCCGAAGGCACGTCACGGGGCAAAGAATGCAATGACGATCAGTGAAAACTCAAATTTGTTGCGCTTGTTATGGAAACTATCTTGAGAACGTTTGATTTTTGCAGTGATGGACGTACCATAAGAATAATATGAATTTTCTCTTGCAGCTATCAGTGAGCAGTCATTATGGTAACGTTTCACGTAGCTCACAAAACCCTCATGTTGATAAATCTGCGCTAGATGGATGGAATACCTTATTTTGTGAGCTGTGATCGTCGGGAGAAATGTCGCAAGCCAAATTAGCAAATTTTGTGCCTGGCAACGTCCAATTTTCCGACAGGAATTACATGTCATCTTTTATTCAAGCTTAGAAACTGATCTCGTCATGTTCTCGAGATGTTTTTATTTTTCACATCTCTGTAGATGGTGTCTTTCATAGCGATTGGAACAGTTATTGTGTGAGGTACATTGCTCTGGTTCAGCGTGTCCGACTTAAAAAGTATATAAAATCCGCCTATTCAACAGAATCAGAGATGCCATGCCATGTCATGTCATGTCATGTCATGTCATGTGACCTGACCTGACCTGACCTGACGTGACGTGACGTTACGTTACGTTACGTGATTTGATAAATGTGTGACACTCTAAGATAGAATAGCTTTGCATGGCATTGCATGACAAAGGACAGGAGGGATGGGATGGTATGGAATGGGATGGAATAGGAAGAGACGGGACAGGACAGAATTGGATGGAAGAATAGGATATGTTCGGTTATGGAATGTTAATGTAGGAAATAAAAGGGGTAGGACAGGATAAGATATGATGTGCTATGAAATATTATTGTGAAAGTAAAGGATAAAATAGCATAGCATGGATGGCGTATCATTGGACATGGTGGTATTGAATGGGGAAAGACACGACATGATTTGACAGGACAGGATAGGGTAGGATAGAATAAGAAAGGACGGGATAGGGTACGATAGGACAACAAAGGACAACATAGGATCATAGCAAAGCATAGCGTACAGTGGCATTGCATAGCATACTATCGCATATCAGGGGAGTTTATATGCCATTTATGTGAGAAAATTTCTCTATTATTTTGAGAGTGTAGAGTGACGCATTGTTCGAATCGAGTCAAACTTCCAAGTGTCTCAGGGTTAAAACGGCAGATATCTCTCTGTACAAGTAGCAGCTGCTTAAGGTATATTAAATTCATAAAATGAAGAATTACTCATTAGAAGTAAAATGTCCCATCCGTGTATTGCAGTGTATTGTTTAGGCGTCACGATTGTTTCCATGCAACTTCTTTGATATTAGAGCAAACTGCTCGGCGAAAGTAACATTGGCATTCATTGCGATACTGAAAGGAGTAACAAGATCAACGACGAGGAGAAAATTTTATCTCTTCAACTGCAAATATCATGTCGGGAGCTATGGTACTTATTATTGGAAAAGGCAACGTTGACTGCGGTGTGAAATCCATTGTAGGCCTACTGCATTTGACTTTAAATTTCTAAATAACCATCAGGGCTTTTTGTCCGTTGCTGATGACCTGCCGAGAACGTGATTGATACAGCTCCTGGCGTTTACTACTTCTGACGGCAAGTAATCTGCATTTTGACCCACTGTTATCATGTTATCGATTCGATTATATCTCAAGTTGATGAACGCGGCTCTTTGGACCCAGTGTAATGTTGACGGCGTTTCTTTACACTTCCATGAAGTGTTTTGGGTTACACGGCGCCATCAGTAGAAATCAACAGTACGCGGAGATAATGTATAGGGTAGTACATGTACAGGCTACGTCATTGTCATGCCTAGGTTATACTGTTGCAGTAGCATGCGCTCTCGGAAGCAAGAGTTTCGCACTCTCAAAATATTTCAAATTTTTCCATGATTCAACTCTTTGTGCAGATTCATTTTGAAGCTAGCGGACTGAATGAAGTTTTCAGTACCACCCTGCTTGAGAATTAATTCAGCGAGTGAAAACTATCTTGCATTTCAAAATCTCGGCAAATATGCTTCTCTCACTCCAAACTTTCCGTGATGCTTGGCCTTATTATCCTTTTCCATTAAAGGGAATATTATTAACTTGATATGTATGAAGGCTATTTATTGAAACTTTAAATACTTCGGTAGACTGATTGATTGATTGATTGATGATCGATTGATCGATAGATATTGATTGATTGACTGATTGATTCATTGATTGATTTAAGCGATAACTCTGCCAAAGGCTGGTATGCACGAGATTTGGGTACAATGCGCGACATATAACACGAGCCGTTAGAAGAGTCCTATATGGACCGAATTGTATCTAAATCGAGCGTATACCTGCCTGTAAGGGGTTATTGCCATCGTTTTATATCAACATTTGTGTTTGTGGCGATAAAATTTGTTTTCTTCGTTGATATAGCACCAAAAAAGGAGAAAGGGGAATCAAAACTTTGGGCGACTGTCATCAAACAGCAGTGCAGCGCCCGGAACCCAGCATGTTTGACGCGAGTGATACGTAGAAAGTGCACTTGGCTATGGTAGTGGAAGCGACGCAGACGGCAAACAGTGACCGCGGGTCATGATTTGGCGAAGGGCAAGACAAGTGCTCTTATGAGGTCATCCTACAAGCAATACCCTAAGCCCTTACACTACTCTCGCAAGGAAATATGTGTATTTAATCACTTTATTTGGTTTAATGTCGATTTTTCCTGCCATCTAAACGCCCTCTGTCTGTGTATTACGTTGCTATGCTGGTTAGGGGCCCATTTTAGCAATGGTAAACACAGTGTGTTAACGTACCACGGCCGGTGTGTGCTCTCGTCCAATCAAACGACGCATGTGCGTGACTGACACGCTGATATAATTTAATTATTTATTTATTTATTCATTCATTTATTTATTTCAACCTCCCAACAAACAATCGTAACACAATTGAATTGCTGAGAAGGCTCGTGCCAAAAACCATAGGCACACGGCGAATTTTAAAATCAATTATCTGGATTTTTAATGTTGAAACATGCATTTTATTAACAAATGTGCAAACAGAAAACGTGCGGCCAGATTTTGAGGCATACAGTGAATAGTGCTGTGGCCGTTTAGCTCTGCTGTTACTTATACACTCGGCGAATTTTAAAACCACTTGTCTGTAATTGAATGGTGAAACATGCATTTTTTAATAACTGTGCAAACAGAAATCATGCGGACAGCTTTTGAGACATACTGTGAGCAACGCCCAGAACACGGCTGTGGCCGCTCGGCTGTCTTGTACACAATTACTCTAAAGGTACGAAACTATTGGGAAAATAATGTAGATAAAATTCGTAAAATAAAACGTTGTTGGTAACCCAGGGGATTCAAACTTCTCTGTGTTGTCGCATGCGTGGTACTAAATCGATTGACTGGGTTCTTGAAACACAAAAACTGCACCGTGCAATGTAATTGCTGGTAAGTCGCTGGCACGGGACTTGTCCGTTAAAAAACATTGCGCTAATTATCAGCCGTAGATAGGACCAATGTTGACTTTACAAGTTAGGAAGCCAATCGATCGATTTTTGTAAGCATTCCCTTGATTAAGTTGAAGTTTGAATCTCGAGGATGGCCAATAGCCGTTAATTTTGTCTAATTGAAAAATTATTTTCCAAATACTTTCCTACCTTTAGAGTAATGTGTACCAGACAGCCGAGCAGCCACAGCCGTGTTCTGGGCGCTGCTCACTGTATGTCTCAAAAGCTGCCTGCATGATTTCCGTTCGCACAGTTATCAATAAAATGCATGTTTCAACATTAAAATTGTAGACTAGTGATTTTAAAATTCGCCATTTGTATAAAGTTAGTAACGTTAACGGTAGAGCTGAGCGGCCACAGCCGTGCACGGGCCACTGTTCACTGTATGTCTCAATAGCTGCCCGCACGCTTTCCGTTTGCACAGATTTTAATAAAATGCATGTTTCAACATTAAAATTACAAACAAGTTATTTTAAAAGACGTCGTGTGCCTGTGCCAACAACCATCGAATGACGTACATGTTGATGTATGCATTCCCATATTACAATAAAAGATATGATTTGAAGCTTGATTTATCACTAATGTAGACATTTCGAGGTTATTGAACGCAGTCCAGTTATCGACAAATAATAAATATTAACATTTCCTAGCGGCGTTATAGATTGATTAATTCATTGGCTGTTGTTTACTTTAGAAATTTCAAAAGTTTATTCAATTATGATCAGAAAAGTGCTCAGTTGAGCCATAGAGAGCTGTCATCGTGAATTGAAGGAAGTCTGTATGCAGCCTGTGAATTTTTGTGCACAACATTCACAGTAATATGAGAAAGCCGATACAATTCTCGCGAAAACGCTGAAAAAGTGCAAACCGAGGGACTCGGAGATGTTGGCTGAATTCATCATTATATACAATTACCTGGGAAAAGTACACTTTCCAACTAGCTTTTATACTTTGAGACTACAAAAATACTCAGAGCTTTAATTTTTTATTCTTTAAAATACAAGTCGTTTACCTGTCCCCTGTGAGTACAGGACGCTGAGGGCGTCACCCCGTCCGCCGGTACACCTTTTACTGTTCTTGCCGTCTCCGCCCTCCTGATGGGTTTGCGGTGCCCTTCTCAACTTCTGCGTAATAATGAATCAGCCCTTTCATTTTCTCTCAAAGTTATGAGATTTATCGCCTGTTTTACCGTATCGATAGCAACAGAAAATGTCTTTCATCAGTCCAAGGAGTTGATCTTTCATCAGTCCAAGGAGTTGATACATTCGTGCAGGCGCGAGCTTGCGCTGTCCTCGTTTCCGTTCGATGGTTGGACTGTTTACGCTAAAATTAGTTCTCGCTTGATATTTTTTCGAGGCTTTTTGGTCCAATAAACAGCTTTTAACTGCCTTTGAATATTGCCAGCGAGTGATAAATTTCAGTCACAGTAAAAGTAGTCGATATGTGATAAATTTCAAAAAGGGTTCGTTGGGTATTTTGCGTAGCGAAATGTAGAGGCCCATACATCATTCAGCTAATTTTCTCATAATTTACACATATTACTTATAAACGCAGTTCATGCTGCAAAATTATACAGTGGAGAGCACAAATAACCTTAATGCGATTAATAGAATGAACTAGAACGTTCAGTGTCTAACGTTCAGAGATTTGCATAGACGCCAGCCTGACGTACAGGCGCTTTTTTCGACATGATATACTGTTTAAAATAGTCACCATCATTCAATGTCTAGAGATTTTTCAATATATCGAGCTTCTTTAAAATAGAATAATCCATTAATTGATAATCATTTAATGTTTGTTATAACGCGACATATCAATCTATACAAATAAAAAACCGTTCAAATCCTATAACAGGCCCATTTAGCGAGCGGCGTTATCGAACTAGAACACAGCTTGTGTTTTCACTTCACTCGTCTGAAAGCTACGTGAGATACCTGCGTTTATGTGGATTTTAGATTTTTGTTATTTTCTTATATAGCAAAGTTGACTTGAACTGGTATCGGAGTAATCGAAATTTCTAGAGGCAAGTCTACAGGGTTTATACAGCCATCGACCTTCAATATAAGTTCCATGAGCGTCTTTCCAAAAATCGTCTCCTGGTCAAATGGCTCGTCAAGCCTACATATCAGATGAGTGACGTTGCAGTAAATGACTGAGAAAGACATGCATGTTGTGCATAATCTATATTTTTTCTGAAAACTTTATAATTACTTACAAAATCGTTATTTTCATGAAAGATTTAAGGTTCAAAATTCAAGTCTTTGTTGTATTCTTCTTCGAGTGGAAGCATCCGTGTTCAAAGCTTGGCCTTCTCGTCCTTTTATTTATAAGACGCAAACGATAGGTGTGTAATTATAGGGTCAGTATAGCTCAACCTTTCATGGTTTTTACACTATTTTAGTTTTATATTTCAATTCGAAGTTCTTGTTCTACTTCCAAAAGCATGTTGAAGCACATGTACCGACTATTTAGCTTGTCAACACACGGTGTTGTACTGATCTTTTTTACATTTGAATTCTAGTCCGGACCAGAATTCACCCGTCAACAATAGCAATGCAGTTTACACATGTAAAGACGGTGTTGAAAAGCTGAACACTTTGTATCTCAACGTGCTCTGGGGAATAGGACAAGAAATTGTAGTTGACATGGCACACAAAACAGTGAAAAGGTCACCAAACCTTACAAATACTGGCTCTTTTAATAAAGCTGAAATTTAAAACCAAATGGAAAATAATGACACAACAAACAAAACATACACTTGTTCTATTGTATCGTGACCTTGACTTCATTCCATCTCTTAAAGCTTTCCCGTAATAACCATCATGTCCATCGTTATCGGTTTATAGGAAAATAAATATCGATAGCAATTGATAAGAAGAATGCATAAATGACCATGAGGGGTTGTTTTAGGTGTTTATATCTCTACGCCGACAAGTCTGAGACAAATGTTATGGTCATCTCTCGTATATTGTCACTTGGAGTCCTGAGGTAAGGAGAGTTAGTTACATAAGGGAGAGAGAGAGAGAGAGAGAGAGAGAGAGAGAGAGAGAGAGAGAGAGAGAGAGAGAGAGAGAGAGAGAGAGAGAGAGAGAGAGAGAGAGAGAGAGTAGAATGTGCCTCGGGGAAAGATACTAGGGCTCTTAAATTTGTCCTATTCTTTCTATTCTTTTCTAGTCTACCACTTCCGGGAGCTCGTTTCAAAGGTCTTGGTGTAAGAAAACTTTTTGGTTTTTCGATCATGGAAACTTTCATTATCCCCATTGAGTTAACACAGGAATGGCGGCCTTTTTAAGTTTCAAATATCCGTTAATGCCAGGTAATTTGCTTTTCCAGTAACAAAGTATGCTTATTCTTGATTTGGAAAGAGAATGGTTAAACATTTCATCAAGTAAAGTTTGAGCAAAAGTTTGGTTATTTGATTTTCGTGGCGCGAGGCAAAGAGCCCGCCGTTCATGAGGTATATAAATACCGGACATTAAGAATTCTCCTCACGTGTGCTAGGACATAGAAAGACGGCTTTCCAGCTAAGCAAACTGTGGCATGCGATCTTAATATCCTGCAGGGGTTATGAAACGGTTAACGGTTCGATATTTGAACGAAACATGGAGACAATCAACATATTTCTGAAGTTCGACAGAAATTTTACAAAGGGTTGCAATAAAAGAACTAATTGCAATAATATGTCGAGAAATGTAAATGGCGGCTAACCTTCACAGTACGAATATGGTTTTTTGTATGTTGCGATAACACAACGGGGTATTGGACGGTAGTTTAGGAAATATCATGTGCCCCACTAGCACTTTGGCAACACATTTCTGAAAAAAATGGGACGGAAATTGAAATTTTGCAGCTGTGCTTTTCGAAAATCCCAAATGGATAAAGCATTACTACCGAGCGGACCAACATCAAATTGCATGTGTGTACTCTTGTTTCTGTTCAAAATCGATGGCATCACGTAATTTACCCTTTGAGCGCCAAAGTCAATTTTTGTCACCCTTACAAAGTCATTTTTTGTTAGATTTTTGCAAAAATTTTGATAAAAAAGTGTGGCCATGAAATTATTTTGTTCATTTGATCCAAAACTATCAGAAAAATTACAGAAAAGTTCATAAAAATTGGTAAAATGTTGCACTTAAATTTTGGTGGGAAACAATACAGCACTCAAAGGGTTGAAGTAACTTGTCAAAAGAGAGGTTCACTTTTTTCTCGTCCACGCCTTAACTTGACAAATAGAGACGAGGAGTCACGGTGCCAGGAATATTATTGCGCCGATGCCCTCACCTAAACGTGCCTGATAGGGCTTACGCGTATGGGCAAAGCAAGGTATTATAATTTGATAACATACGAAGCGTATACCCTTGTGCCTTAGACATACACTTTTACGCTACGGGCGTGCATGACGATGATACCTTACCGTAAACGAGTAGTGGGGCAGGCGAGAACTGCCACATAATTAAGGCAGTAAGGCAAACATATTCTTCACGAGGAAATTACCAGACACATTGAATCTGAGTCGAGTAGACCCACGACACTCTCCTCACAAAGGAAATATGATGAAAATCTGATACACTTTTCCCACGATGAAAACACACTAATTGCATATACTCATAAATCTCTTTAAATCATTCTTAATGTGGCAGAAAGCTAATCAGATTTCTAAAAAAACACACTGATAATAAAAATCTCAGTAACTCACACAAATACGAATTAATTACACGATTGTATATATTTATGAAAAAGAGAACATATCAAAATGTTCTTATCCTATGGGATATCAACATACTCGAGAAACTAGCGATCTCCGTATTAGACCATAAATCAATTCCAAATTAAGTATATTTTCAATTGTTTTTTCGTTTTCTTACACAGTGAACGCACTGATGAAGTAAGATCTTTACCTCGTACTTCATTAATAATTTCCAAGGATGGTATGAAATCCCCCTGGAATGGGTTGGTTTTAAGCCGAACCAGACATGTCTGCAGTAGTGTACAACGAAACGTGGAATTTCATCCGGACGATCAAGTTTACCCTTTTTTGATACCAAATCTCGGTAGAGACAGCATGGATATACTCAAAAGTATAATTTTGCCGTAACAAATGATCACAAAATACATAAATTCGAATTGGATTGTTCTTGTTCATACAAAGTTTGAGATAATTCGGTAATGCGTGTATCACTTTATAGTTACTGAATAGATGTAAACAGATCTCAGACGTAAGAATGACCTGATAAGGACACGGATCACTCCTTCAATCTATTTAAGATCAGATGCAGAGATATGTCCGCCACTCACTTCAATTCTGGTCTTCTGCAGCCTTCCGAGGTTGGAAGGATCAACCTAACGAAGCACTAGACGAGACAGACAGACAGACAGACAGACAGACAGACAGACAGACAGACAGACAGACAGACAGACAGGTGAGTAAGAGAGAAAAAGACATAGACACAGACAGACCGACAGACGGACCGACAGAAATACTGAAAGAGCGACAAAGAGACAGATAAATATAAAAACAGTAAGACAAAGACAGAGGCGAGCGAGCCGATAATTTCACCGCATTTCATTCAAATTGGTCCATCTCTCTGACTTGTTCCGAGTCTCTTGAAAATGACGGGACAGTTATGATCAGATTTACGAGAGAACTATCCAGGCATCGTTGTGCAAAGAGCGACTTAAAACTTTGACGATCGTTTGCAGGTCTCTCAATCTATCGATCGAGAGTTTAGCGTATCACATTAACGTGATGTCTTGGTTTTACTTGCTCGTCTAGAATTAAAGCCCATCTTATCGGAGCCCTTGATATAGCTGTCATCAATATTTCCTTTTCACGTTCATATACTTAGTCCAGGTAATTTTTAATTAACGTTGTAAATTAAAGGAATTCAATTTCCGGGGAACTAACTACAAGTTCAAATGCACGCGACGTTAACCATAATCTGTAAACTAAGTGTTGTAATTAGTGTAGCGCAACGGAACCGATACAATCTACGTTGATAGTTGGGACGTCTGTGAGAACTATGTAACGGTGGTTCAACGACCTTGTGTGATGTTTTGATTTCAAGTATGCATATGATTCTGCATCATTGCGAAATATTCGGATGATTAGCAGCTAGGCGGAGGATGTACAGCCTTTAGTTTGAGAATTTGAGTACCTGTTAAACGGTTAACAGATATGTCTAAAAATGAGGGACAGTGGAAAAACCCACAGACAACCTTGCAGAGAAATGCCGCAGCATCATTGATTAAGTAACACCTAAAATGACAACACATGCGCACCGTTACGCAGTAAAAAATATTCACTTATGTTCATGCGAGATTTCCGATCACATGTTTGCGTCTCTGTGCTGACGAGACTCAGTGCGAGATTTCCAATCATATGTTTGCATGCCTGTACTGACGTGACTTAGTACTACTGTTACAGTTTTTCACGCGACTTAGTACTATTGTTACAGTTTTTCACGAAAAAAAACTATCAATGTCTTTCAATTGACGAAGATACCCCAGTAAAAAGAATTGGAAATAACGTGACAGGTTTACAGGTCAAATGACGTGCGATTATCTGCAAACCCTATCTGTCAAATTGTCATGACTGTATTCCATTTTATGTAGATATTTAGTTTACAGAGGGCTTAGTTGTTTATAGAAGTCGAATTTGTGACGTAAGGCAGAGTGACGTATGCATACCATACCCGTGACACCCTAAAAACCTATTCGACGTGAAATGACTTTGCAGCATACAGGAAAAGCTTGCTAATAGTATATTTCTGGTTTTCTTGAAAGTATCAAGGCAAAATCGCAAACCTATACCCAACACGTACATTATTATGTGGTTATACTCTAGATATTGCTAGGACACATTTGTGTGATCTTTTAATCGCTCTTTGTGATTTCATCTGGCCGAGATTCATCCACCAGGGAAAGAAATACACATACACGTAAAAGTGGTTAAAAAGCAGAATTCACAAGCCCACGCTCTAATATTTTTGAGCGTTTCAAGGCTTCAGAATCCATACTAACAATCGTTTGTCGCCAAGTAAACACTTTCCAACTGTTACAGAGATAGCGTGATGTATGGGAAGCCAGCGGCAATATAAATTGAAATATTTGACGCCGTGGACATCACATGCTCAATGTGGCTTAGCCTTGGGCAAAGCGCCCTCCTCATAATTCTTCAATGCATCAAGTGCGAAGTGTATGTCCGTCGTCTATCCCATTTGACATCTCTTTCCTTGAAGTTTAGTGTCTACCTCATTTGACTTGATGTGATAAGAATATTAATGTTCGCATCAGGTGCTTGGACTGTGTCAACGGCACCACTAAAGGCAGTAACTCCATTAAATGAATTATTGTTCAGCCCTTAGCATGCCATTCCCCTGCGACTTTCGGCTGCGTTTATAAAACGGTTGCCAAACCAAAGCGCGTTGGAAGACTATCGAACAATCGCGAATTCGATAATATAACCAAACCTTGCAAAATCTTTTTATTCGATTGCCCTATAAGCTTACTGTATGATATCACTACTACAGAAGATTAAAGATACCTGGATAGCAACCTAGCTTGCATGAACGATTTATTATATTTTAGATGATCAGGTTATACATATTTGCGTCAAAATGAGAAGACATTCTCTGTCGGGCAAACGGCGGACGAACTTAAGCCCTCTTTCTGTGAGAGCCGCTTTGTTAAAGATTTAGTGTGAACTGCACCAACACGTCCGTCTTAAATCACATGAAGCCCCGGAGAGTTCTGTGGTTAACGGGACAAGACTTCTGTTGATGCCGGCTGCATTTGACTTCCTTTAACAAGGTTTTATTTCCATCGGTAAATAACCTAATAACTGAAACTTGACTAACCTAATGTAAGAATGGTCCATCGACGTACGAACGGTGTTTATTGTTTAGAAGATCAATTTAGAAAAAGATATTTTAATTGAAAGTTTAGTTTGGATGCAGATGGTTCAGTTCCAATGCAGACTATCGGGTGGCGCTAATACCATTATTTAAATGATAAACCGTCTATAGTACAACGTTTCTTGGAGGAGTCAATAAACAGAGGAGGCATAGTCAAGGAACAATTAGGGCTCCTTGAACCTTTCATAATTTTAGGGCTCCTTGAACCAATTTCATAATCTTAGGGCTTCTTGAACCCATTTCATAATCTTAGGGCTCCTGAAACAATTTCATTATCTTAGGGTTCCTTGAATCCATTTCATAGTCATAGGGCTCCTTGAACCCATTTCATAATCTTAGGGCTCTTTGAACCAGTTTCATGATCTTAGGGCTGTTTGAACCCGTTTCATAATCTTAGGGCTCCTTGAACCCATTTCACAATCTTAGGGCTCTTTGAACCCATTTCATAATCTTAAGGCTCCTTGAACCAATTTCATTATCTTAGGGCTCCTTGAATCCATTTCATAATCGTAGGGTTCCTTGAACCCATTTCATAATCTCAGGGCTCTTTGAACCCGTTCCATAATCTTAGGGCTCCTTGAACCATTTAATAATCTTAGGGCTCCTTGAACCCATTTCATAATCTTATGGCTCCTTGAACCATTTCATAATCTTAGGGCTCCTTGAACCCATTTCATAATCTTAGGGCTCTTTGAACCCATTTCATAATCTTAGGGCTCCTTGAACCCATTTCATAATCTTAGGGCTCTTTGAACCCATTTCATAATCTTAGGGCTCCTTGACCCATTTCATAATCTTAGGGCTCCTTGAAGCCGTTTCATAATCTTAGGGCTCCTTGAACCCATTTCATAATCTTAGGGCTCTTTGAACGCATTTCACAATCTTAGGGCTCCTTGAACCCATTTCATAATCTTAGGGCTCCTTGAACCCATTTCATAATCTTAGGGTTCCTTGAATCCATTTCATAATCTTAGGGCTCCTTGAACCCATTTCACAATCTTAGGGCTCCTTGAACCCATTTCATAATCTTAGGGCTCCTTGAACCAATTTCATAATCTTAGGGCTCCTTGTACCCATTTCATAGTCTATCTCAGTGACCTTGCAATGTTTACAGTAGAAGGCCGCTGCCTATTGCAGTAACCTAATTTACCAAAGTTAACCAACACGTCAAACAAATCATCCCGTTGGTTGGGAGCGAACGGGTCGAATATATTATGAACATTAGCGCGTTCGCTTTACCTTTTTTGTTGCCGGGTCGACTGTTGGCGACAAGAATTAGAGCACAGTCCCTCCACAAACGGTCAAGAAACCCTTTGTTTACAGTGTGAATTGCCCTGACTGCATGGACAGGTTTTGATATGTATAAGTCTCGGAATTTGTCATTCCTTTCTTCTCATCATTGACAAGTGAGCAACTTGTTTAACTTGGAAAAGTCGGTGATTCATAGTATTATAGGTGGGATAGAGTATTTTTAATTGCGCTTAGTCAGAAATGTCAACTTTTAAACGGAAAAACCTTTGAACACTCATTTCTTATTTGATTTCACATCTATTGTAGAGTGATACAATGCAGCAATTTTGTCACCCTTTAGTTGTTACATGCAAGTGCAATATACGAAAGATTAAAAAAATCCAAGTTTGAAGTCTTCGGAAGGTAAAGCGACCTCAAATTTTGCGATACCAACACCATAGAAAAAGTGCAAATGTCGTACCTTAGCGGTAAAAACGGCTTGTAAATAGCATTCACAATGTTGACTAAGGTCTTAATTGTTGTTTATCCATATCGAGCTTTGTCACAAAGGAACCAACCGCGTTTCCAGACCGGTGATGGAGGGACTGTGTTTAGAGAAACACGAATTAACCATTTTGAAAAACAGTCGTACACCTCCCTTAACAGGTTCCTTTGATGTATATTCATGTTGTAAATTGGCTGAAGTCATGAATAACGGTTTATTTTTAATTAGTTAACAGAACCGTGTCATCGCTACAATGCCATGGACATAAGTGATTAAAGTGATGAATCGATTAAATTAACAAAGGGACTACTGTAAAATTCAAAGACTGTTTTACTATGAAGAAAGTATGTGAGCTAATAAAGTGTTACAGAAATTAATAGTTGTTGTTTTATTTGTTGTTTTGCACTGAAGTGTGGGATTGTTAACGCCGCCACGATGTCTGATCACACAAGAATTAATAAGTATTTATTTTCTGGCCTTCAGTGTATGGTAGAAATATGGCAGGAAGATAAACGGCTTGAGAAGTTTAATATTCCTTGTGTAGTCATAAGATACGGCTGCTTCAGTGTACAAAATGAAGGCTCCTTTAAAATGACTGAGGAATCCTCAACAACCTCGGATACAATTTCAAACGGCCTGTGTATCCTAGAGATACTCAAGGTATTAGCTGAAGGGAAATAGTGCATACATCATACATACATACATACATAGATACATACATAGATACATCACATACATACATACATACATACATACATACATACATACATACATACATACATACATACATACATACATACATACATACATACATACATACATACATACACACATACACACATACATACACAACATTCATTCAGTCATTTTTTCAGTCATTAATTCAGTCATTCATTCATTCGAAAATCGGAATCAGTTAATGTGAGACTTCGAAACCTTTCCATAAGTCCAGAGTCTTTCCATTTTAAATATTTTGCTGAATTTAGATGAATAATGGGCCCCAAAAGATTTAAGGACTACAACGTCCATCCCCATTGTAAAAAAAGATGTATTCGCGGTAACCGACCCAACCACTGTAACATGCCGATCCTGAACGTTTCCGTTTCTTTCCAAGTAAATCATGTTAGATTTTGAAGTCGTTTCCGTTTCTTTCCAAGTAAATCATGTTAGATTTTGAAGTTGTGTATACAGAATAATATATGGATAGCGTAGCGAATAAGAGTAGGTTTTCATGACACCGTGTGGTACGTCGCCCCGAAATCTAAGACTTTTGCCCTATCAAATAATCCTTCTTCAAATAATTGCATTGACTAAGGGAAGAACAATTTGATTTCGTGGGAGTGGAGGAAATGCGTATATCAGCATTTTTTCACCAAATATTCTCCATTCCCTCCCCCAATTGAAATGGTTCTCCCCTAAGATAAAGTTAAGCAATGTTATTAACGTGAACATGATTGGTTTTCCAGCTTCTGCAACAACAATGAACTTCATGGATTATTTCCGCACGGTATGTGTGTCGTCTTGCCCTCAAATGTCTCTTTAACACTTTCTCTTTAACAAGCGGTTCCTGTAAGGATCAGGTGCCTAATTACAGTAAAGATGCACAGCCGACTGAGGATTAAGAGGAAGGATTTAAAAGAAAAGCTTTCTGTCATAATCTTTAAGCTGGATAACAGTACTGCATGAGTCGAATCAAACGATGATTGTATTAGTCACTACTGATCGTTTCTACTCACTTTACTGTTTCGGTGTCGGGTATATACTCATATTGTGTGCGTGGAGTCACACGGTGCGTTTATCTGACACAAATAACAGAGTCTCGTAATGTAAATGACGTTGATTTAGTGGCGTTGTCTCATTAGAGCAAGCCAAACTAATGGCAGCCTATGGATTTGTTCGTTACTGGAGTGGACTGCTGATATTATCGGAAGTATTAGCTAATATTCCTTTTAGATCAGTGGGATATCTTCCTTATAAGTGAAGTCCGTGTATTACTGTTCTCTAGGCCAGCGTGAAATCTGTTACAATTTTTATTACCACCCATGTACTTGTATTTACTATTCAGTGTGATGTGAGTAAAACGGATATATGTACTGGTGTCACTTATTTGTGAAATAACTCTCTTACTCTCTTGGTGTCCAGCCGTCGACATATTTCTTAATCCAGCTGCCATCTCTTTTATGAGACCCCATTGTTTGTGTTCGATGAAAAACATTACGTGTTCTATCAAACAATATGTGTAGCAGACACCGCAACGGTGAAGTAAAAAGAAGTACAACGTCTGTCGTCTGCGACAGAACGACGCGTCACCATGGTCGCAAATGTTACAGAGAAAGGCCAGATTCCACCGAGAATAGTGTATGTGCTAGCACCGCTGAACCTGTCTGGTATGGATGGCTAAAAGGCGCTGATCGCATTATGTAGCCGTTACAATTAGTTCCATTGCAAGTATCGTGCTAGAATTCAGTACAATCAATATGTTAAGTGAAGATGAAGAATATATTCCTCACAAGAATCACGTCAAATCTTACCTTCAACGGGTTAGTATTTGGGTTCGTTTTAGTAGGGTTTGGTTGGTTTTTTGAAGACAATCTGGGAAACTCTTCACAACCCTTCCTCAACGGAATCAGTACTAGGACATTGTATCCTTAGTCTTTAATTGTCTAGTGTAAATCACAAAATATATGGCACTGTGTGGGTTATAACATGCTTACATCATAAGCTTGATACGCGGAGATATTGCCGAATAAGAAAGAATTGTATTAAATATCCATTATTCGGTATCCTTAACCACTTACTCCTCGTTGTACTGTAATGGAAGTAGTTTTATTCTGTGGCAAAATTGAAAATTACCAATGAAAGTTAACAGACTCAAAGCAATTATCAGAGACTATCGGTCATTCTGTACAGTGTCGGGCTGAAGAATCCAGGGAATTTCACAGTTTTGATAAATTTAGAAAGGAAAACTTAGAGATGTACGTACTAAAGGTTGATTTGATAGAAAATAAGGGTGTCGTGATATGTGATCAAAGAAACTGGAGACACAAGCTTCTTTTATATTTTTTCGGAATGCCGGCTGTCAGGTTTTTATTACACCCGTTTAAAGATTGTGTTGTCATGATATTCGTTTGGAACACGTCATTTATGCTGCGATTATTTTGTTACGGCTTGTTCATACCAATGCGTTGTTATTTGATCGTCGGAATAACCGCCTCCAACGAATCAACCTCCAACTTCTTTTCTTTTCGTCGCTTTTACGTACATGTGCGTGAAAATGAAAGTATTGTGCGACAAAAATAACTTAAATTCCGGCTTCAACCTGAGGGAATACTGGCTCCTAGTTATTGATGCTAATATAAATATGAAATTATTATTATTGTGATCAACTAAATTTTTACAAAACATGAAAATTATAGTGATTAATTATCATCATCATCATCATCATTATATATTTTATTAAAATTAATAGCTAAGAACCTTGATTCTCCGTGGTTTCATCAGGCTTGTACGTTGTGTAGGAACAGTTTGATATTGTGTATAAACTTTAACGCAGGAAACTTCTATTTGACATGATCGACACTGATATGACTATCATTTATTGTCAACAGGTTTATGATAGTTTCTTTGCAAAATTGACATGGACGAGATGGACAATGATTGGAACAGAATAGGGGTCGAAATTACTTCTTTAGACGAGGCTAGCAGTGAGCTTTGATACAGAATCTTCTGTTATACCTTGCTGGTGCGTTCGTTGTTGACTCTGTCAAAGTTAATCCGGTGATAATCCGGTTACAGTGTCCACAGATTAGTAATTTACCCTAACTTGCTATGGCACATTAGACAATCAAACGCATAAAATAACAGACGCAACATAGTGACAAAGTTTCGTGTAGGATTGTAAAAGGACAAACACGTAGCACAGGGAAAGAGAAAAAGGTATCTTTACAAAACCAGTGTTAACATAAGACTAAGGCACAAAAGATTGGCAACATAAATCTTTATTGGCAATTCATATCATAGTCAAACGTTTTAAAATAAAATAAACAATAGCAATGATAAACCTGTGCTGATACCAAGACATTTCTATCCCCATCCCGGGGGACGGACATGTAGGCAATCCCCCATGAACGTACTGACAGTCGGGCCGTGATCTGTTCGGTCCTGTCGAGGGGCACCCTCTAGAGTTACCCAAGAGATGGTAGCTCTGGTAACGGGATATGCGTGATCAGTCTTTTTCTGCTGACAAGGTACTCTCTCAACAGAAAAACAGATTTCACAATATACCGACATGCCAACTTTTAGGGTGCCCCCAGACAGGACCTCGAAAACCGAGACTGTATGTAACTCCATAAGGGTACTATAGACCTTCTATGTCTGAGGGGAATTTTTTTTTTTCTTAGTTTTTTTTTTGCTCGCTCGTACACCTTCAATAATACTCGTAGGCACTCTTGCAGCAACCCAAACAAGGGTTAGTTACCTCGCCCCATCTTGTAAAGACTTCTTGGCACCCACGCAGCAACAACTCAACGGGTTGACTACGGTAATTTTCATGACAATAACTCTTACACTGGGTGATTAAGACAAACGATACTGGAGAGAGACTATCGACAAATTTTCCGGTAGCTGACAAACGCCACACTTTCCCTGTAACTTCTGTCACATAGCAACGAGTTCTTTATAGCATCTTACTCACGGGCGATGGCAGAATGAATCGCGAAAACTACCGATTTTCTGGTTTTGCAAATGTTTTCAGGTAAAGTTTGGAGCAGAATACGGGAGCAGAATACGGTAATATGATAAATGAAAGCTTGCCGAACGCCGAAATTTTGCAATTCAGATGTTGATTTGGTGACCTTTTTTGCGAATAAAGTTGACTTAAATGGATCAGAGCAAGTTGCATCCCTCGCGCGTATATATGGAAGAGTACTTTACGTAAGAGTTTGCCAACCTTGTTTTAATTTTTGCTGCATGATGAGGATGATGATGATGACGACGACGATGATGATGATGACGATAACACAACAACAACAACAACAACAACAACAACAAGAATAATAATAATAATAATAATAATAATAATAATGAGGATGATGATGATGATGATCATTATTATTGTTGTTATTATTATTATTATGTTTCTAATATTTCTTATTAAAATTAATAAATAAGAACCTGGATTCCCTGTCCTTGAACGAGACTGCAAAGCTGTTGCTAGAAAGTGGGTCTACGGATATCTCTCCCACTGCTAAAATGGAGATGGTCTGCTTTAACTTGTAAAACTCTCTCCTGCCAGCAATTTAAATCCTCAAATAGACTTCCTAAGTTGCTGTGAATATGACAATCGACCCATCAGATATAACCTTCCGAGCACGCTACACATGAGCAGAAATCTTTGCGTCAACATGTTGCTATCTATAATTAAAGACTGTTCTGGATTCAAACTCTCTATCTTAAGGCAATGGGCCCTTCAGACTTGTCATTTGAGTTGACTGTTGTTTATCTTGAAATAAACGCACCGTAATCAAGAAAAGAAAAAGGGGACATTAAATTGTGAGAATAATGTTTTAATCTAACTTTTATGCATTTTCATTACAACTTTACATATCGACAAGGTTGAACTACAGTAGTTCAAAAGAAATTTTAAAAAGTTCTGTTTTAAAGAGGGACTGGATTATAATGTTGGTAATTATTTCCATTAATATTCTTATTTCAATCTTTTGCCACTATTCGCAAGTCGCCAAATTTCAAATCTTCGCTTTGTTCTTAAGTTTGTCAATTTTTTGCCGATTGTGCCGATTTTACCAGCAAGCTGCATTTTCACATTCCATCGAGGCATCTCAGGTCCTCTTACTTATTCAGACTACCAAATCACCGTGTAAATCTCACAAAGTATTCGTTTTTATCTCGGGCAATGAGTCTTTTTAATAGTGACTATCATTTTATGTTGACCTTTTTTTTCTAGTTTTTGGGGGGCTTTAAAACCAAACTGTCTACAGTTCTTTTCAATCTCTTGTTGATACGCCTTTCATTATTGAATGTATTTTATGATGTTTATCGGTTTGTTTTCAATGTGCTGAATGTTTTTTCTTTGCTTTATAGCGTCTGTCTTGTGCAGTATTTTGCTTTGCTCTGTACAGTATTATTTGCTGCATTCAGTCATTGGCTCTTGAATGTTAGTATAATAAATTTATAAATAAATAAATAAATAAATAAATACAATTCTTATGATTGACTCTAAAAAATCTAAAGGCTTTTGAGCATCTGTATTTTAACAATATCTATTCGCATGGACATGCTCTCTCCTTCAGTAACAGTGTCACTAGTTTTGGTTAGCGCCATCAGTTGTCAGACTTTCCATAATATGGTCCAATTTAGATGGCGCCATTGTCATTGTCAGACTTTCCATAAGATAATCCAGCTTCTTGATTTATAGCGATATCGTGACAATATGACTTTTTCCAATTTCACGTGAGATCTTGTAATCACGTTTCTAGAACTTCTTTTTAAATCATGACTTCTACTGCAGAGAAGCAGACCTTAGAAATGATGATATATCATGGTAGCATATTTTTGAACAATATCCTCCGAGTGCTGATCAAGAACAGAAGTAGGTTGAATTTCTTTTCCTGTGAGCGTTTCAAGACACTTCATGGGCAATTTTAGCAGGTATCTCAAAAAGAGCTGAGGCGCGAAAATATCACAGGCACATTAGTAAAATTGCCAGTTGCGTCACACTCAGTAGCAAGATCAACCAACACAACAAAGTACCCGTTTCTTGGCAGTAATTTGTCTGATGGATTTTCTAAGCATGACACAAATGTATCTCTGTCGAAGACTGAAAGTAAAATGTATGGTCGGGCCTTTTGAAAGTTAACTTGTGTAGTGCTTCCTTATGTGGTTACAAACATCTATCGACCTACACTGCACTACTTCATCATTCCTTGGCGTTCATAACCAAGACGATATTTCTCCTATGTGCAGACTTCAAACATTTTTGATAGCCTGAAAACTTAATTGATTAAGTCGAAAAAGAACTTAAACTGCGAAAGTTTTTGCTGTGATTCTCGCGGTGTTTCATCTGTAGGGTAAACGCTACAGAATGTCACAGGAAAGTCGTCTTCCCCAAATATGGTCATAAAGGAAGAGAAAAATGTGAATTTATGTGTACGTGGTTCTACAGTGTCATTTTTGTACGTTGTCTTGTAGGAACACAATCAAAGCGGATTTGAAAAGCATCTCGCCTGATTACAGGTTAAGCAAGTGTGAAATTTGCCTCGCAATATCAAATTTCATACATTGTACAGTTGTAGTAGTTGATCATGACTGGGATCGGTGAATCGTGATTCCCTAAGGTGCAGTTAAGGTGTAGTGATACGATGGGGTTCGATTTCAAAGCGACTACACAAACGCCACGTAGAATTTATTGGAGAAGCTGCTTTGTTCATTTTTTATATTCTTTTGTTTATCAGGACAAAACTAAAAAGCCTAAGAGTACAGCAGATTCTTTTTATAACTTAAAAGCAGTCCTTAAATGCAGCTGTATTTGCAAAGTAACATCATTTCTCTCTGCCTTACTGTTATGTGAAACGTTTGAGCAATACTTTAGGATGTAAATTTGATCATTCTGCCTGATAACGTCCCTAGATGACATGTACTAGTCTTCCCGCTGATCAATGTATTAACCCTACCTCGGACCATGTTTTCAGTAATGTTTGGGAGCCTTGGGTGTTTGATATACCGTTGAGACTACCCTTATGAAAATATTTGTATATAATTGTTTCGGTATTCCACGCCTATCAAACGCATAACAAAACTATAAGGGGCGACTCAAAAGTTCAATGTGAGATAAAAAAAAAACTTAAATCCATAAGTTCCCCCCAACCCTAATCCCTAGAAACTTAATTGGAATATGTTAAACCTATTGCCGAAACCAGGTTACATCAATGCGTAAAATGTCAACACGTGCATCAAAAATGTAGCAAAATGTAATTATGAATTTCGAGAGCAAAAGAGGCCAACAGCCTGCATTGTTTACGCTAACCAGGGCAGAGACGGTCATGCATTGCGTTGAAAAAAAATCTGGCTTCAACACAAAAGTGTGCATTTCTGCTTATATTTTTCATTTAAGATATTCATTCCCCCAGTAATTTTAATCTTACATCCATTTATCGGACAGAAACTTTTTGGGTCACCCCCACTGGTGACCCAAACCCCAAAACTAAAATGATTAAGTGTTTTATCCAACATTGAACTTTTGACGTTGACCCTAACGCCATCGACATTATTTCAAAGTAACAGCAATTTTTTAAAGGGAAACAGTCGTCGGAACTGCGCCTGCGCGAGTTTCTTGTTTACAACCGATGTATTTCGTGCAAGATATCTAGATGCACCTCATCATTATGGCTTCAACAGTTACATTATACGATGTAGATTATGACAGACATGTTTTAACTTTCATCAATCACCATCGTACCTTGGAGACAGTGTTTACATTGGTCGTATGGGTCGTATGCGACCTTTGAGCGTAGGGCCGACGACTGTATCCCTTTAATTAATTCTTTACGATATTGCATGTACATAAATACACAGAGTCCGGACAAACACAGACAAACACAGACACACAGACATGCGAAAAAAACGCAATGACATATATTCATTTTGCTGGCTACACCCTCATGTGGACCAACATTGTGTATATGGTGCTGACTTACGCAGTGCTAGCAAGCCCTTATCTACATTTCCTTTTTGCGAAACAAATGACGTTTTCCATAAATCATATCACGGGACCGAAATACATTTTAACCGTATCTATGGATGCCGACTCAAAGCCGCAGACACACTGACTACCCAGCTATAAATAAAGTTGCAATTTTCATTTCGGTAATGTCATTTCATTTTATTAAACTGTTGCTGTGTGACATCTTTACATTTTGACCAATTTATCATAATTTATCAGTACAACATAACCCAGATTTTATTGACTAATGTAGCATATAACAAGAATATACACATTGTACTTACTTGTCGAAATTCTGCTAAAGGGTTTCTTTTGTGACGCCACCAAAAACTGCGAAATCCTCTTTTCAACTGGTGACATCTTTTTGACACAGGAACGTCGGCATCAAAATGTAAACTCTGGTTAAACCGAAGAAACTGTAGACGTGCCTTATCTATCTTAAATTAATTTTTGCGAATTTTTGACTAAAACGGTGTTAGAGATCCGGATAGCGTGCAAGCAAATGCTAGCAAAATTACGATCGTGAGAGATAGCATGGGCAATCGTGAGAGTTGTGCACGACATATGTTCAATCAGACTTTTGTCGAAGAACAATATTTAGTATTATTGACCCAAAACTCTGTTTTTAATATAGATACACTCCTGGTTTAATTTAAACAATATTCTGCATGAGCAAATATAACTGGAGGGACAATATATAGAGTCTGACGAAGTAAACTTCATTTGATCGGATGTGCACGCAAAATCTAAATTCTGCATCAGGATTTAGATCGTTCGTGAACTTTGCACTTTCACTCACAACTACATTTGTTTGTGAAAATGAATATGGCAGGTAACAAGCGAAAATAATATCGTTGAGAACAAGAATAAAGAACATCATAAAACCAAATCTGATAAAGTATGCGCCCCCGGAGTCATATATTCTGACTCTCAATTTTTACAATTCTCTTTTGGTCAAGTACTTGGGGGCCTTGTTTTAAAGGCCTTGGAAGAAGTAGAGTTTTCACCGGCTTGTTTTTGTAAAATCGGGAATTTTATTCATCCCCATAAGATACTACCGGAATGGCAGCCATCTTGAATTGCAAAAATCGGTATATATGGGGTAATTTGTTTCTCTAAAAGTTGGACGGCAACTCTTAATTTCTATTTCTGATTTTGAGAGAGAATGGTCGAAAGTTTGCCCGAGGAAAATTTGAGCATAAGTTTATATTAAGCTTTTCATTTTAGAGGCACGAACTACCTTCAAATCAATCGTAGAGATGGCGACGTTTCCTCCCGTGCTTCTTCTTTCATTATCTCGTTAGCTGACAATAAGGCGAGCATCAGCTAGCGAGAGCAGCAGAGAATAAAAAAGGTGGGCGTCTCTAAATCTGATTTTAATAAGATTGATGAAATCAATTCCGAGCATACACGTCAAGTCACCATTGAAAGTGTATACCGAAGGAGCGGCAGAGGCTAAAACACCTAACCATCGCCTGTCTTTCAGTAGATAACAACGCATCAAAGTCTGATGTTCACAATCAATCAATCAATCATTTATTTTATAACAGTAGGCCACAGGCCCATAGAGAAAAGGTGTTACAGAGACTTTAACTAACGGAGAGAGAGTCCACTCTTCTTTTCATTGCAAAGTAAATGAATGATGCTAATTTTTCAAGTAAGTCACATTACTTGTGCTTATCAGAAAGATAAACCCATCGAATGACGGATTGATACAAAACCAGTTTGGTAACAATTCATTGCGAAGGTCTCTATAGAGTGGACAGATAGAGAGAAAATGGAACTCGTCCTCGATACAATAGTTATTTTTCATATAAAATTTACAAAACCTTTGATCAGCAGGTACATTGTCGTGTCGCCCATTCTCAACTTCCAAAACATGTGAAGAACAACGGAATCTTGATAATGCAGTTCTAAATTTAAAAATGTGAACACTACTCAAATATTTCTCTGGATCAAGCATTGATTTGAAGGCACAATAAGAACGTAACCTGGAAGATGATTCTATACCCTCATGCCAACTCTGTCGAGCACAATCTCTTAATCTCTGAGAACATTGAAATAAAAACAACCTAGTAGAACCTACACCCTGATTTATCCATACATGTCCCAATCCAAAACGACAAAGTAGGGTTTTAACGTTAAAAGCCCAGTTCAATGATTTTATCCTACGTTCTTCTGCTAATCTTTTGAACATAAGATAACACTTGTGAGGATACCTATTAGATTCCATCTGTAAAAGTTTTAACCAATAACTTACACATCTTTTGAAATATACAACATTGAGGGGAAATCTGCCACATTCACCAATTGCAGCTAGATCATTTGTTTCCCCGCTTACATTTAAAAGAAATTTACAAAACTGATAATTGACTTGCTCAACCTGCAGGGCATGATCATAGCCCCAGATTTCACAACCGTACAATAAAGTCGGGATGACATAAGTATCAAAAAGTTTAAAAGAATCTGACAATGACATTCCTCCTTGTTTTTTCAATACAGTTTTAAGTTGAAACATGGCTTTTCTACCTTGTGACGCTTAATTTTTCTTGGTTGGGCTCCGACAGAGTCTGGACGAAAAAAATAAACCCAGGTACTTATAGTATGGCACAACCTGTATTTGCCTTTTACCTCTGCGGAACACAATAATTTTGGTCTTATCAAAGTTGACACTTAAACCCCAGTGAGAACAAAAAAGCTGTAACTGATTGATTTGTCTCTGAGTGTGGATTGGCATATCGATATCTGATCCATCAGCCACATCGTCGGCATACATCAAAATATTAATATTTTGGGCTACTTCGTCGACATAAAAACCTTCGCAACCGACCTCATTAGTGTACGATTCAAGGTCATTGATAATATAGAAAATAGGATAGGGCTCAGCATACAGCCTTGCCGTGTTCCAATGGTACATTCAAAATAATCAGTGATACCAGTAGGAGTATTTACTCAAGATTGTAAATTGCTATACATTGATCTAAGAATAGACAAAAAATTACCATGAATCCCATATCTAATCAATTTATCCCACAATAAATTATGCTGAACAGAATCAAAAGCCTTTTAAAAATCTATGAAAATACAATAAAATCTACCTTTTCGAAGTGTCAGATATTTGGCTACCATAGCCTGTAGTGTGAAAATGTTATCTATGGTACTATAGCCGCGTCGAACACCTGCCTGAGCTTGTGAAATAATTTTGTTACGATAACAATAATTTACTAGACGGAAATTCAAAATCTTTGTAAATATTTTGCCAAGCACAGGAAGAAGAGAAATGCCTCTATAATTATTTACATTACACAGCCTTCCTTTTTTATAAAGTGGCGTGATAATAGTCTTACTCCAACTTGAAGGAAATGTACCGTTAGAAAAAATATTGTAATACAGAAGATATAAAACATTACTTACACGCGGCCAACTATATTTGACTAATTCAATAATAATACCGTCATGACCTGGTGCTTTCCCATTTGGCATACAATACATAGCTTTCTCAATTTCACCCAGAGAAATAACTGCATTAAAGTCATAAGGAACATTATCAAGACAATTGTTACAATGTTGATCATGAGTTTCAAATCTTGCTGTGACAGTATCGTGGAAAGTGATATCTATATTTGTAGATAAAGGATTGTTAAGCAGTGAGCAAAAATACACATAACATTGGTCTGTTGCAATATCACTTGTAGACACATACTTGCGCCTCACATTTCGCAAATGGCCCAAAAATTGCACAGGGTCATTCTTTACTTCTAATAATCTTTGTTTCTGTCTTTCCTGAAACACATATTTCTTTTGTCTACATTTAGCTTTAACTTACTTATTGAAGATTTATATGAAAGCAAGTCATCATTACAACTCGTGAGTCTGAAATTATTGAGAAACGTCGAAAAGCGAAAGCAGAACCTATGTAATGCTAAATTTCAAAGGTGGAGGAAGCAACTTGTCACATGAGAAAGAATTAAAAACGTGACCGGCATTCATTTGACGCCGAAGGTACAGAGATCTAAGATGATTAGACATAAATACTGTAACACTGCGCTAAAATTTCG
Organism: Ptychodera flava; assembly: GCF_041260155.1. Classification (NCBI taxonomy): domain Eukaryota; kingdom Metazoa; phylum Hemichordata; class Enteropneusta; family Ptychoderidae; genus Ptychodera; species Ptychodera flava. The sequence continues at coordinate 20,732,435 of NC_091948.1, read as the reverse complement.
TTTAGACAGTCTTTGGTTGCGTTTCAGTATAGTCAAAATAGTTAAAGCGAGTCTCCAACTGCGAATTGGCGCCTACTGCTATGAATTTGCCAGCATGGTGGTCTCGCTCAAAAAGGAATTGTTTGACGTCGTCTACAGTTAACATTGCCCTAATGGCCATGTTATCTGTCGGAATGGGTTGATTTCTCTTTCATTTTGACATTTGCTTTTAAGATGAGTAGCTTTGGCCGTTCCTTCCTCCAGTTATTTCTAAATCCTTCACTTAACATAGGCGATAAACACAATCGCAAATCTTATTGCAAAATGTAACGTAATTGCAACTATCAGCCACTCCGTATTGAATACTCTTGATCTAATAAACATGTAAGGAATTTACACATTAACAATCTAGAACAAATCACACCCTCTAATTTGTAAGCCTCCATCCTATTAGTATTGTTTAGATGACAGTGAAGTGTTTTCAGGGCAAAAGGGAGAATATTATATCCCGTCGTTTGCTGTGTTTATTTTATAAATATTGAATAAATTTGGAGATAGGGTGACATTTCCTTCAGTTCTAACTGAACGGCACCGGACCTTTCTCATTTCTAGATCATGGCAGACGCGCAATTCCTCGTGTGTGATATGATCCTCCTGGTATGGGCGATAGTAGCTTTTGTATCTACGACATTGTTATGAAACACTGCCTGCTATTCTCAGAATAACAAAGGGATAATCAGATATCCCCGCAAGATTACGTTAACAACTATCAGAGTCGGAAGAGTTGCTAACATGACTTGAGTAAAAGGAAATTTCAAAGTTGAAGGGTATTCTTGGTGATATGGAACGAACATTTAAAGCCCCCCATGGTACTATCAGCTTTTAATGGTGCCGCTGTGTTTAAGCTTAAATCTCCGCCATTTATGTTTTCAGGATACTTAGAATTCGGCAAATGCGCCACATACTGTTCCATGGTAAAATTGTGTCTAGACATCATTATCTCTGACTCACGGGAACTCACACTTATATCTTACTTTGCGAAACCAAAAGGAATCACTTCTTGATGTTTTTACACATATAAGGTTTAACCGATCTTGTGACGGCGAGTACTGGCAGCATCAACGTACGGAACTTGACTAAACATGATATCACAATAAGACGCTTACATATCCAACTATACTTAAAAGAAGCAGGGAAGTCTCACTTTAGAGGGGTTCTAAAGTGCAGAATTCTTGGTCGATAGTCTGAGCAAACTAGCATCATCAATCCATAACGCCATCTATACTTGTCTTGTTGCCCATCGAGTCAGTGTACGATTCCTTGACAACATACTTAGTGACCTTCGAAGCCAAGACTCCCCAGCCACGTTCTGTGCATGAGCCGTATAAACGAAGATTCTAAGAATACAGCTGTCTTTAGCATATATGTACAAACCTTCAAAACTGTTTTATCTACGCTAATGCCATTTCTTGCTCTGAACATGCTTCATACTATAAAGTAGTTCAATGAAAAGCGGCATGACAAAATCTGGTTCTAGGACAGTAACCACACAGACAAATACCCCCTGAACAATCACCACCAGACATTTACCCCCCTGCTAATTACCACCAACCATTTACCACCGAGACATTTACCCGCAAAGACATTTACCTCCTGGATATTTACCCGCTAATACTATTTATAACGACAATATAGCTTTGTCGAAAATGATGAAAAAAGAAGGTTCCCAAACAATTGCGAAGACTGTGTTTGCATCGTTTCTACTACTGTCTCCTGCTGGGTGCCACATGATCTACCTTTTGCTATGCCTGGCAAGTGTTACCATACATTCTAAAATTTACCCTTTCTAATTTTTTCCCCAATGCCTATCAGAGAAGCGAAAACGGACGCCCGATACTAAAGACCCTCTCTCTAACCACTACGCCACAAGGAGTTGTCTGCGGCTGTCGGTTTGTCGAAATGTTAATCTGGAACTTGACACTGTATTTCTAACCATGCGTTACATAATAAATGAATACTATAAATGAATAATAATGATAATAATATAATAATAATAATATTTATGTCTTTAAAAACGCACTACACAAATGTCTTAGTGCGCTTTACACATTTCAATCGATAAAATACCTGCAAAGCAAGACAAGAAACATACATTGTAAAACCAATCAAATAAGGTAAAAATGTACATGGTTAACAATGATGAAAATTTCTGCAGAGTAAAAAAATTCAAAGTAAAAAAAAGATTAAAATTCTACGGAGTAAGCATCAGTAAACGTTAAAAATAAATCACGCATCAACGGTTACAAAAAATGGTGACCCTTCCAATACATTAGAAATATTGCTTTAAAAAGCTGAGTCTTTAAATCGCGCTTATGAATGACAATAAAAGAACAACTATTTGGTGTGAACGGACTAAAATGATGTCTCTATACGAATCATGTTATTGCCTTACCCTAAACCATAGACAGTAGAGTTTCTATGCCTAAACCTAACCTTGACCCTAACACTAGGCAACTAATAATATTTGTCTTTTTCCATTTTTGTATTTTTTAGTCAAAATCGGGTTGCATCGGTAGTTACATACATCTTCAGTTTCATGTTTTACTGGTAGAATAAGTGTTAGATGTTTCATAAAATATTTACTAATTCCTTCATCATCAACATATAAAATACACTCCATAAGGCGTTTTGAATCATAGGCGGTGTCTATGCTATGTCAAAACAAAGTTGAAACTGTTTGAAAATAAAGATAATGAAACAGACATCCTTTAAAATAATCGCAATCATACCAATCCGTAATCCAATAACACTAGGTCAAAATTTGTAAGACAATAGTTGTAAACATAGACACCAAACAGCACAGAACAGACAGTAAATAGACGGTACACAAACAAAGTCATATTCGTGAAAGAAAGATATATGGACCTCTGGCCAGAAGACCAAGAAGTGATGTCAGGTGTTTCGAAAATAGTAAGCGCATCCTGCCCCACATGTGGCACCCGCCATATATCAATCTGTAAGTCAGATAGGTAGTGGTCACTAACTAAGGCCCCATGTCACCGATTAATTTTAAAGAGATGGGGTAATTGTCCGGGTGGTAAATGTCTTGTGTAGTAAGTGTCCGAGTGGTAAATGTCCGATGGTAAATAGACGGGGGTTAAATGGTAGGTGGCAAATGTCCGGGGTCTAAATGTCTGGGGGTAACTGTCCTGTTACCCAAAATCTTTACATACTTTTGAAATGTTATTTTGTATCGCTAGCAGCAAAAAGGCGCATGACAAACCAAACGCAAATGTTAATTTTGTAAAACTTCAAATAAACCTTGACATATTGGAAATGCAACGGAAACAATAGGCATATTTACCGAGAATTATTGTATTTTTGAACCCAATCACAAAGTGAATTACTTACGACAAGGTAAAGTTAAAAAAAGATGCAAATCTTAATTAACGCATAGACTTTAAAAACGGAAGGACAGGCAACTAGCTATTTTCTTCATGTAATCCTGGTTATAATCCGTGAAAAACTTGAACACTCATTAACATAAACAAACGTAACTGTTTATCTCTCGTATCGCAAGCTCACGGAAATTCCCGTGATTTGAGAGACTTGTCAGACGCGAGATTATGTTAATCACTACAACATTGCGATCAGCGCATGCTCAAGCTTTCGCGTCTAATTTCAAAGTGTCGTGTTGTAAACAACAATGGCCGATTGAGTCGGAGACGCGTGAATTTAGTCCTAGTTTTACAAATGTACGTATGACTTCCTCCCAAAAATACTAGTTCAATCCACGAAATAAGACACGTAGAAACGTACATTAGCACTGTCATGCATTATTATTACAACAGAGAAACATGAGACGGTAAGAAAAATTACTCAGAGGAAACGCACAAAATGTCGTGTTGTAAACAACAATGGCCGATTGAGTCGAGACGCGTGAATTTAGTCCTAGTTTTACAAATGTACGTATGACTTCCTCCTAAAAATACTAGTTCAATCCACGAAATAAGACACGTAGAAACGTACATTAGCACTGTCATGCATTATTATTACAACAGAGAAACATGAGACGGTAAGAAAAATTACTCAGAGGAAACGCACAAAATGTCGTGTTGTAAACAACAATGGCCGATTGAGTCGGAGACGCGTGAATTTAGTCCTAGTTTTACAAATGTACGTATGACTTCCTCCTAAAAATACTAGTTCAATCCACGAAATAAGACACGTAGAAACGTACATTAGCACTGTCATGCATTATTATTACAACAGAGAAACATGAGACGGTAAGAAAATTACTCAGAGGAAACGCACAAAATGTCGTGTTGTAAACAACAATGGCCGATTGAGTCGGAGACGCGTGAATTTAGTCCTAGTTTTACAAATGTACGTATGACTTCCTCCTAAAAACACTAGTTCAATCCACGAAATAAAACACGTAGAAACGTACATTAGCACTGTCATGCATTATTAAGAGGGTAAAAAATTACTTAGTTGAAACGCACAAAAACATCGTCCATCAACAGCAATGGCCGATCGAGCTGGAGATGCCTGCACATGAATTTGGTACAAATTTGGTGAAGTTTTACAATGTAAACATGATTTGCCCCGCAAAATACTAGTCAGTTGCCGAAATACCTAACGTTGAAACGTCTACTATCATTGACATGCATTATCATTACAGCAGAGAAATATGACAGGGTAGGAAATTTTTTAGTTGAAACAGGAAGTCGCTTCGTAAACAACAATGGCCGATCGGGCTGAAGACGCACGAGTTTTTAAAAATACTACAGTGCCGAAGTGCAAGAAGTACATAATGAAGTGAAAGAAAGTTTTACAGCATTACACATGAATCAGAAATAAACGGAAGAGTTTCAGGGTGTACAATGATTAGATTGCAAAATTAACTTTGCTGACTCGATCATGAATTGACGGGAATTACAAAAAAAACAACAACAATAATAAATATACCTAATAGTGACTCATCTGTCGAAAATGGTAGCAAAATTGTCTGTAAAATCAATGGGTAATACAATCCTTGAAACTAGACCCCGGAACAGAACGCGACTTGACTCAACAGCACAGGTATAGCGTCTTCTGTGTAGCTCCAGTGCTGCCGAGACGTCACTGTGTCATCACGTGACGTGTTTTGCGTTTACATAACTGCGCAGAGGATTATAACCCAGATCGTACGGGTAAACACGCAAGTTTCTTTGTCTTTTCCGGCAGTTGCCTGTCCTTCCGTTTTTAAGGTCTATGATTAACGTCTCAGTCATAGGCCTTTTTTCGCTCCAACGACTGTGTATTGGTATCTTAACCCTCTGTATTGCTACGGGGAGTTTTAGAAATAAACCACTACATCGTTGGATCAGTAGATTTTGAGAAGAGAATATTGAAGACAATAACTATCACTTTATATTCGACTACCAACAATAACAATATCATTAACTGAGACATACGTACATTCAATTGGAACAATTCTGAATACATTTCGGGATAGGCTAATCAAAGATGCACTTAAATACTTCTTTTATGAGCCAGTTAGATTGTTGGCAGAGTGAGACATATTTCTTTGGATTGTAAATCAGAAGATCTAAAACAAGTTAAACCTTTCAGACGGCAAAGCTTATCGTATTTATTTATCTGCCCTCTAACGAAATTAGATATAGATACTTCAATTGTTATCACTGACTCCATCCTTATTTGTTTATTTGTTTGTCTGTTTATGCATGCTTGTCTATTATATATGTCTATTTCTATATACAAGAAAGAACCATTATAGAGTTATACTTATTCATATTTGTCAATAAAAAACGGTGTTTGTGATTTTTGTTTGTTTGTTTGTGTTTGTTTACAAGTATAGTCAATAAATGACACTTTAACAAGTTTATTCTACAATGCCAAAAGTGAAACCAAACAAATCTCGCCTTTGCCATGAGGAGTAACCACTCACATATGTCATCTCTCTCTCTCTCTCTCTCCCTCTCTCTCTCTCTCTCTCTCTCTCTCTCTCTCTCTCTCTCTCTCTCTCTCTCTCTCTCTCTCTCTCTCTCTCTCTCTCTCTCTCTCTCTCTCTCAGTACTCTTATATTTAATAACGCACAAAAGGAAGCATCTCTGTTTGCCATTTGCTCAACCATCGATTGTTCAAGTCCGTGTAAACAACACCAAATAAATGCCTGATAATAAAATACCGCTCGTGTGCATAGACCATAACCTGTACTTACTGTATCCACTCTTTATTTTACTGTACTCATGTGGAAAGGCTAAAAATCGGTCATTTTTGACATCGTACTACAAGCTATCCTTCAACGAGACCTAACTGCCGCACTTTAGCCGGTTAACATGTGATTTAAATTCAAGTTGGACCAATCAGATGGCTTGTATTTCCTGCCGCGGCCCTAGCTACTCACACTACCATTGCGACACTCGATTCAAAGAGAATTTACACCGACGTGTCTGACGAATTCTGCCCTGTTTATTGTCCTTTTAAAGATTCGGTTTAAGATTACTGTAAATGCTTTAAATTTCCAACGTGTATAATGCCCAAAAAAATCAACATGTGGATTTCAACTGTAACGTTGTACGATACGTCTAAAGTTTTTATGAGCGAATCGAAATTCAGCCTACAAGCGTGAATGTCAAAGGATACAGTAAACCTGTGGAAGTTCTGCCGCACATTTTTATCGTGTAAACGGTGTCGAAATTCGGTAAACAACCCAACGCTGGAAATTTGCGGCAGAACTTCCACAGGTTTACTGTATCCTTATGCATTCAGGCTTTTAGGCTGAATTTCGATTTGCTTTGAGAAATTTGATGAAAATGTAAAAATCCTTATGTAATATTAAAATATTAAGTAATATTTAGAAATATTAAAATATTGGAAGCATGGATTCGAATTTCATTGTCGATGTAATTCGGAATGATTTGACATATAAAAAAGCCATTGAAAGTCAAATGTTTATGATTAAATTTCATTAAATGTCCATAACAAATTAGCATGAAGTAATGAGTGAGGCTAACGTTACATGTGAGCAATATGATACCAAATTGCACAGAAAAACAATTATATCTTACATTAAATTACCAATATACCTAATATTGTGTGTGTGTTTCTGGTAGCCCGACCCATCCTTTTCTAGTAACACGGTCTTCAGCTTGCTTTTCGGGTATTTTTGTTTCAAAAAAGACATCAATTTCTTTTTCTTTTTCTGTTTCCTGTAGGTATCTGAGAACATCAAACCATCAAGTGTTTGATAAGTACTCGACTAAACTATTTTCGACACCAGTTTACGTGAAAAAAATTTATTTATGTTAGTTTTGCGTTTTCAAGTAATGTAAGGGGCCGTCGATAATAAAAGCTGACGCACTACAAACGTAATTCTTTCGTTTAGGGGAGGGGGTAAAAGTTCATTTCGTTTTGTGTGTGTCAAAATCGCATAAGGATTTTCTATTGTTTTTGAAGTGTGACTTTGCAGCGAGAACACAAAACTACCTTCGCGTTCATCGAGAACAGAATGACCACAAAATACGGAGACAGAAAAGAAAACGAAAAGACATGAATGTGAAATAAAACCTTGTATCCTTTTTCAACTTGAAACATGAATGTGAAACATTTTCCTACGTGCGAAATACATTAAAATGTTCTGTCTTAAAAAGTGAAACGCGCAAAGTGGAGGTTTATTAATTAATGTGCCCTTCCGGTATTTTTTCATGGGCATGCGGATCGGAGAGGTGCGTGTGGGTTTGTCAGAAACGGCATCATTATACGAAATTGATTTCGCATAAGAACTTTCGTTTTGAGGGGGGGAGGGGGTTTCAAGTAAAACGAAGGAATTACGTTTCTTGTGCGTCAGCTTTTTTTATCGACGGCCCCTAATGAATACTAACAATCGATGAGGAAAGTAAAACAATAGCGTTATGTTTCACATCAAATGATACACAAAATCAAACACGACGAGGTGTTGTTCCTTTGAACTGAACACTAAAACTTTTAATGCATAACTCAAAAAGCACTTATATATCCATACGTTAGCGATGGGTTAATTGTTTGCTCATACATACGAATGGTATACATGGGCATAAAACAATGTAGTTCCAAAAAATGCATCACATTCCTACCCCTTATGAAGTCAGCAACTCGCTTACGAAATAGCATAAGAATGCTGGAATAACACTCAACATCAGTAGCTAAAGTTCTGAGCATAACACATTATTATAATGTTCGAGACAGACATCTGCATTTTTGTTTGCAGTATAGTGCCTTTACGAAGTCCATTGTCAAATGAGTACTCTTGAGGTATCAAACTCATCGAAAAAGTCTCCAATTCTTCTTTTTCATATGTAACAACCAACGCAATGGATGATCATCAGTTTGAGCTGTAAAATTCTTACCAGAAAGGTAATGTATCGTATGTTACTCAACCCAGGATACGAAGTCAGTAACTTCTTCAGCTCTGTAAAAACCTCTTTACACTTTGTTGTCCTGCTTACTCGAGTAGAAACACCTTTTTCAGTTAAGTCTGTCAATGGACAAGCAATACTTGAAAATGTATGCAAGGGCTAGAAATTCTCAGACATCAGCTTTCATTACTGGTCACCAAAAACTCTGTACTGCTTTAATTTTATCTTGCTGGGGTTTCACTTTGCCACATCCTGCTATGTTTTCAACCACTGGGACTTCAGGAAATGTAACCTAACATTTACTTGGTCGACTTGTCAGGCCGGTATCTCTGATTCTGACCAAAAGCAGTCTAAGATGGTTAACATGCTCGTTCCATGTTCGATCGGCAGTGCCAACATCATCAAAATATGAACAGGTAAACTCTTGACATACATCACTACCATCTGCATTAACCTAACAAAGATTGAAGGGGCATTCAGCCTACTGAAGGGCATTACAAGGAATTCATAGTGGCCATATGGTGTAACGAATGCAGTATTTGCTCTGGCATCTCTATCAAAAGGTATCTACCAAAAACCTTTAGTTTAGTCGGTACTGGTTGTGTAGTTGGCCATTCCTAACTTCTCAATTATCTGATATGCACGTGGCATGGGAAATGGGTCTAACTCAGTCATGACAATCAACACAAAAACGCCATGATCTATCTTTCCCCTTTACGAGAATGATAGGAGTAGCATAGAACTATGTAACTTCTACTATTCCAGCCGTCTGCATTTTACTCAATTCTACCATAACAGCTTCCTTTAAAGACTCAAGAAGTGTGAAGGGTCTGGGCCGAACAGGTTGTTCTCCGGCTGTAGCAATACTATGCCCTATTGGGGGTGAGAGTCTAGGACGGTCTATATGCAAACCACTGAACTCTTCTAACAATGCTGTTGTTTCTGCCCCCTGTGAATCTTCCAATCCACTTTATATCTCAACGTCTTCCAATGTCTCCTCGGAAGACATCAAATGACAAACATCCATTGTCCCTGGCATAGACTCATCATAGTCTTCATCATTTTTCCTCACTAGAAAGCCAGTCTTCTCTTTTGGAAACCATTTCCGTAACATGTTCACATGATGGACTTTTATTTTCTTCCTCTTATTTCCCACTTCTTCTTCATAGTCAACAGTATAATTTGTATTATTATTTTGTATTATCCCTGCCCTGGTACATGCAATTTGTTGGTGGACACCTGGCCCCCTATCTGGAACTCTCTTTTCCTGGCAGTTCAGTCATATAACATACTTTCTGCTTCTTCTGTACTGTAGACAGATTTTCTAAAGCTAAATTTGTCATCTGCGCTAATCTGTAAGGAGTTTCAATAACAAACTCGACAAAGTTCTCTTCACAAGGCAATTCTCTGGTTCAGGACTCTCTCATGATTGCCAATGTTCCTCTAACTTGGTGTTCTTACAGAAGTTCAAACGGGAAAGGCCTGTAGATTGCTGCGGCACTTCTCTATATGCGAACAATAAATATGGAATGTGTCAGGCAGTCCCAATTATCTGGGCTTGTCGCTGCAAACTTCTTCTGCATGGATTTCAGTGTTCCATTTAAATTCTCTACAGGACCATTTGCTCTAGGATGATAATGGTGACGTCTTCAATTTAGTTATGTGAAACAGTTTAAAAAATATCTTCCATTATACTAGAAAGGAAATTAGCACCCTGGTCTGACATCAGACAATATTTATCTTGGTATTCCAACTAAGCTAGACACAGTTACCAAATTTGTAGCTATCCTTTTTGCCCCTAATGTGAGTACAGGTATAGCTTCAGGATATCACGTGGTGTAATCACATATGGGTAAGGTGAAACATGTGAAGTACACGGTAATGGACAAATCATGTCCATAGCTATACGCTAAAATGGTTCCTCCAACACAGGCATCGGAATGACTTTATCTTTAGTACCAGTTTTTCTTGTTGCAACTTTCTTGCACGCTTCACAGGTATGACAATGTTTGGCTACATCTGGAAAGATTCCTATCGAGTAGTAGTGTTTAAGGAGGTGCATCTTCGTCTTCTCTGGTAAAAGATGTCCAGCAAGATATATATTATGAGCAAACCAAAGTAGTAGCGCACGCACTGTTTTGGCACTACAAACAAGTTTAATATGCGACCAGGCTTGACTTTTGATGTTCATTTCCTACGTCGAAAACCATCTGTTCAATAGATGCATACATCATTGTTAGCAACCTGGCTTTCTGCGACTGCCGACTCAGAGAAGAACAGCTCCTCTAAAGCTCTTGCAATTTAGTATGCCCTGTGCCAAAGACATCAATCTCTCTCTCTCTCTCTTCACGAGGAAGAGAATGCTATGTGAATTTCATAAAATGGGGCCAGGCTCGATTAGCTCTAAGCTATTATTCCTGGCTCCAACATTGCCTCTTTCCTCGTCATTGTGTAATGAGACCTGCATATTTGTATACTTGTATTTTAAGTTGGCAATAAAGTAAAAGCAAAGTAAAAGAAAATCTTCATCAACCACCTCTTCTTAGGTAGGTTTACCACTGTCAGCATCAGGACACAAATGTTGCTCATTACAGACCTGTCTGCGGCTCAATGCCATGAGTTATTGGCTCAGTCTTCCTGCGTTCTTCAGTCTCTTCAACTGTTATGCTCGCTTTTCCATTGTCCTTAGGGACAACAGGTTCAACACCAAAGATAACAAAAATCCATTTCACTGTGACATAAACTGAACCATCATCAGCAGTACACTGTCGTTTACTCAGTAGTACTACACCATCTACATGAACTGGCTTTGGCTACACACGAGTTCTTTGAATATAATTCACTTCATCTTGAAGTTGTTGCTGCTTCAACCGTGCTTGTTTGGGTGATGAAGGACACTGGCTTTTACCTACTACTGTCATCAGTGTCTTCAATATCATTACCTAAAGTATATCCGTACATTGGAACAATTCTGAACACATTTTGGGACAGAGCAATCAAAGATGCACTTAAATACGTCTTTTCTGAGCCAGGTAGATTGTCGGCAGTGTCAAAAATATTCCCTTGCGTTGTCAATTAGAAGATCTGAAACATGGTTTATCTTTCAGATGACAAATGAACATTTACCTATTATTATCATCGCTGAATTGCTTGGCTGTTATCACATTGTTTTTGAAAACCAAGCTTATCGTATTTATTTATCTACCCGTTGGTGAAATAATATGCTTTAATTGTTATCACAGGTGACTCAGGCTCCTTGTTTGTTGTTTGTTTATTGGTTTGTTTCTGCCTGTTTGTCGATTACTTAAGTATGATTATTTTCATATTCAATAAAGAGCCAATATAGAGTTGAGTAATTTTGATGAAACTGTAAAAGTCCTTAAGTCATATTTTTTAAAAATTATGGATGGAGTCAAATTTCATTGTCGATTTAATTCGGAATGATTTGATATGTAGGAAAGTCATTGAAAGTCAAGAGCTTTAAATATGATTGAATTGCATCAGATGTACATAACAAATTAGCATGAGGTAATGAGTGCGGCTAACGTTACATGTGAGCAATATGATACCAAATTGCAAAAGAAAAACAAAAAGGTCTTACAGTTAATTACCAATATACAAAAATATTTTGAGTGTTTCCATTCTTTTCTTGTAACACAGTCTTTAACTTGCTTTTCGGGTATTTATTTTTTAAAGGAGACGTAAATTTATCTTATTTTTCTGTTTCCTGTAGGTATCTTAGAATGTCACACAATCAAGCGTTAGATAAGTACTCGACTAAACTATTTTCGAAACTAGGTAACATGAAACAATATAATTTATATTAGTTTTGCGTTTTCAAGTCGTGCAATTATTATTAACAATCGATGAGAATGTAAAACAATACCGTCATGTTCTCACATCAAATGTTACGCAAAATTAAACACGACGAGGTGTTGTTCCTTTGAACTGAACACTAACACCTTTTATGCACAATGCCATAATTCCGAAAGCACTAGTTAAGCACTTTTATATCTTTTCACTTGATATGGGTTATAATTAAGTACTCAATATTTTCATCCATACAAATTTGCATTAATTTACATGTTACATGGTAAGAGAAACGAAAAATCGATTTAACGCCACGATGTGTTTCCGATATGGTTTACACATTAGGATAAAGAAAAATACAGCACTTTAAACGGGTCCCATATAAATAGTCAAAGATCGGGTAAAATATCATTTATGTACCCTATTTACAGAATGATGTCTTGACATTTTATACTGAAGGGCGAACGGGAATTATCTGTGATTAGGCATTAAAGCACGACGTTATTGTGCTTTTCACTGAATAATTCCTATCTTTAAAATCCCTCAGGATACTGTTTAACATTTAGGAAATGCCTCTCAGTTGAAATCTTTGTTTACAAGAAACCTGATTTCTCTGTTATTAATATGAATGGAAGTCATATTAGAGCAGTTTCTTCGCCAAATGTCAATCCTATATTTAACCTCATTTTTCTTAAACTGTTTTGTGAAAATCGCTATGGCGATCTCTTCACCATTTTTGCTGTACAATAGCAGACGGACCAACAAGCATCTCAAAAAGTAAACGAGCATTAGATGTGTGTTTCAGATCATACATAAATCATAATGCTGAATACGTGTCTGAATTGATTTCACCTTTAACCTTTCAAGCTTCATTTAACAATGTGAGGAGGTTAATCTGCTTCGCCTTCCAATGTTTCATCTTTACACTGGTAATTAACAGCACCAACAACAATCGACATCTTCTTTATCATTGAGACCAAATTGACTACCAATGGTACCTTTAAAATCAATCTGTCGTCTCCAAGTCTATCATATTTTTCAGTGTGGCACCTTGTATACCTTACATATGGTTTCAGTGATGTTTCACTTGCTATTAAACAATCGACTCTGGCTTCCAAATCCTAGGAGCGATTTTCCCTGGAGTACAAAGAAAAAGGTGAAATCTCATAGAATTTTCAACCTCCTTTGGCGACAAGTCTTCTGCAGGCTGAAAGAAAATCTTCAGGATTACGGGTTTTACAACGATGGCAGGGCTGGGCTTAGGGAGTTGTCCATACAAATTGGCTGAATCACAATGCATAGATAATTATTTCGCCATTAATCCGACAGAAAGTGCAAGTTTCTTCACGAAGTAATCACTAAGTATCTGACTTTAATAGATACACAATCAATAGCGCGGCTACGACAAATGAACCTGAGAGGTTTTACCACATGGGTCCATGTCTTCAGGGGAATTGGGGCGAAAGGAAATCCTTGGAGTGATTTGCAGGAATAAATGGCACGTGTTGAGTTTGACTTTAAGCGACAGAACTACGAGGGGAATCCACCCTGAGACTGATTATATGGTATTAAGAACGCTGTCTAGGCTAGTCTGTTATTGCCAATCAATTACATGCAAACTGAGTATGGTCGTAGTGAACGATTCCACAGAATGTTGGTAAAACCACCGTTTCAGTCTGTTGTTGCTTTGTCCTGAAGTGTGATGATTTGAAACTATCCACATTGGTTTTTTTTCGTTGGGTTTCTCTTTGTTGGTTTGTTTTTATTAAACTTCTCTGTTGCTTATATGCTTCTTCTTTATTCAATGCAAGGCCTCTGTCCATCGCACATTTTTACAGAGAACATACGATAATGAGATGGTCCGTGATAATAATCACATACAAATAGCTATGTACACTCGGAATATCCAAACTTACACCATAGAGATGATAGCCCCTTACAGAAGGTGATAACTCATCACGTGTTTTATATGCGTTTAACAAATATAGAGACAACTGAGAAATTACATTTTCCGACGAAAAAAGATTTAAATTACAAAAGTTATTTCACTTGGATTTACTCTAAATGATGTGGCAATGCAAATGACCCTAATATCCTCATAAAACGGACAAATCAATGCAAAATGAAATTCATTTTCAATAAGCTGAACATTTCTCACAGTTTTACAGTACATACAGCTTCTTTCATGACGTGGAACTTTAGAATGACGCTCTAATTCAACATTTAATATATGTATGAAACAAAGAAAATCGGCTAAAATTATTTTCTTTTGCAGCTGTAACTAAAATAGTTTAAACATTTTTCGAGTTCGAGTAATCATTCAAAAGTACAGTATACCCCTAATCTTGGGAAATTGTTCAAATCATAGTGCCACTTCTGTATATAACAATCCTTTATTCTTTGTGAAAAATTCATAAGAAAAACTCTGGGGTCACCTACTTGTTGTTTAAGCCATACTATGCCAAAACCATACCTCATGCTCAAAAGTAATTTTTTAACAGACCTTGCCAATGTTATTCTCCCTGCATCGTCTTTTTTTCAGCATCAAATAACATGCCTTTGGATACCTATTATCTTTGATTACAAGAAATAAACCCATACAAAAAGAGACTTTCAAAATAAAAACAACTTAAAGGTACTCTGCCACATTCATCGAGTAGTGATTCTGAGTTTTCACAGCTATTTCCTCCCATTAAAAATCTGCACAATCTAAACTGAACACTTTCAATGATTTTAGAATATACTCAAATCTCCATATTTCACTCCCGTAACATATGGTAGGAACGATGTCAAATGGTTTTAGCGCTTTTTCAACTGACATTCCACCTAATTTTCTAATAGCTGTTTTTAATGAGAACAGAGTTTTAGAGCCCTTCACAGACAAGTATGATTTTGCTGGCGACCATGAAAGTCTTTATGAAAATATCAACAACGGTAGTTGTAATAACTCACAGTTTCGACTCTTCAGGCACTGAAAAAACATTTTTCATATTCCCTGAGATATCCTCATTTTCTAAATACAATAATTTTTGATTTGTTAAGATTTACATCCATTTCCCATTCTTTACAAAACCTTTCCAGCTGATTCAACTTACGCTGCAGCGCAATTGGTAAGTCCGCTAGATCAGCCACGTCATCAGCGTACATAAACAGGCTAATTGACGGAAAATTCTCGGTAACATAAATACCTCCCGATTGTGAGCTATCAATGTACACTGACAGCTCATTGATGAATAAGGAAAATAAATATGAACTTAATATTCATCCTTGCCTGGTGCCAACTGTACATTTAAAATACTCGGTTAGCCCATCTATACATTGTAGACATGATTCAAGCTGAGAATACATTGATCTTAATGTTTCCAATATCTTACCATGTAAACCATATGATATCAATCTATGCCATAAAAACTCGTGATTTATTCTGTCGAATGCTTTCGAAAAATCAATAAAAACTATATATTAACGACAACTTTTTAGTGATAAATATTTTTGAAGCAGAGATTTTAAAGAAAAAATGTTATCTACAGTAGACTAACCTTACGAAGACCCACTTGAGCTTCCACTATAATTAGATTTTAGTTTGCCCAATTTACAAGCCTTTGATTTAAATTCGTGTGAAAAATTAACTGCAGACTAAAAGTAACGAATTACCTCTGTAGTTGTCTACAATTTAATTGACCTTTATTATGCAACGGAAAAATTATACCTCTACACCATTCATGTGAATATTGATAAAGATAGCTCTACACCATTTTAAAAGTGTAATGGCAAGGTATGGCTTGGTTTGCTTATCTGGCAGTACTCTGTGGTGGTTTCATTGTGTTTCTATGTTTTTTCTCAGCTAATTCGTGTTCTCTTCCAGGCCAACGTATAGGTTCAGATCCGTGTCCCTTAGTTTAAGGGTGATGTTATCGAAATTACTTTTTGTGGACTGTGATGCTGTAACGTGGCGTCTCCTTTAACGACATGTGATGATGATGACGTAAGAGCTTTAACTAAAAGCTACAATCTCGCACAACAGCTGTGCCCTTTTGACCTTGTCAATTCTTCTAAATAGAACTTAAGGGTGATGATATTGAAATTGAGAAAATTTCGACATAATTGACATATATGTCTAAATGGAGTTGAACCAATTCTGATTTCCTTTTTGCGTATCTTGGTTTACCAAGGGTGAATTATCTCTCGCGGTTGGGAAGTGCTTCTCTGTAAGGCGGAGGAGTATTTTCCCGATGTTTGTCTCAACGCTTTTGCTGATGGGTGAATTTGACCAGATGATGTTATCATGCCCCTACTCCAGGAATACAACCATCCTTCTCAAAAACCACATTAGGCCAAAAAAATAAATTGTGCTGTTCCGATAACATGGTTTTCAAAAATACGGTAGTTAGGTCGGCAGGGATTTTTTTCCAAAATATTTTTATGTGCATTTTTCAGGGGTTCATGGCGATCAAACACTGGACACAACATTTCCAGAAAAATGTCTCATACATATAACAGGGAGCAAAAACGTAAAAGACATCCTCGTTCAAGCAAAATTCAAATGCCCAGAAACGAACGCATGGTTTTACGGGTTTTTTCTTTCTTTCTTTTTTCACTTCCGTGATTACGTAGCTCTAAACCGTTTACGGTCGGGAGGTAAAAATTAGGTTAGGTCGGGTTATCGAAACAGCACAACTTTTTTGTTCGGCTTTATGTGGAAACGTGAGTAACGGAGACAGGAACACGCAGAACAACGCGCGGAATAACAGAAACAAAGCAAATGTATACTGGTCCCATCCGCTACAGAGGACATACATCGTAGTGTGAAACTCTGAGTAACGCCTACGTCCTGTTTTCATCAATTTTCAACTTAAATTGCTCTGCCAAACAGGAACTGAGTTCAACCCTGTTACTTTTATGTAGGTTTATTACAGGACTTTAGTAATGTACTAATTGCAAGGTTATTTCCAGACTATTATAATTATATATATATATATATATATATATATATATATATATATATATATATATATATATATATATATATATATATTAAACACCCATTGCCTGGTCATTAGGGCTATAGCGCTCGTCTATTAGCCCGAGGGGCCGTGTGTTACCAGAAACTCATCGCTATTCCCCGAGGCCATAGGCCGAGGGGTATAGCGATGTGTTTCTGGTAACACACGGCCACGAGGGGTAACAGACGAGCGCTATAGCAAGAATAAAGACCAGGCGATAGGTGTTTTATAACATACCACATGCTCATGTTGTATTGTGGCACCACAACAATCCACTGTTACCAGTTCACTGGGCGATGTTTCTACAGCGGTTTCAGTTGTACGTGGTACCACTTTCTTTCAAAAAATATTCTAAACCTACCTAGCGACATCCTTAGTTGCACTTTAATCTTTTCCGTCGATGAACTGTTGAAGTTCTTACGCTGTTGGAATGTTGGAAAATGTTGGATAATCTGTTTCAGAGAATGTGTCGTCACCTATCCCTATGAAGACTAGAACCATCACGTTCTAGTCACCCGCCATTGTTACAAAGCTGCAGACGACACTACGGTCACGTAACTGGGCACTTTTCCAAATTTTGACAGAACTATTTCTCTAGGGAAATAGCTTTTCAAAAATGCCCTCTGACGTCACTTTTGTCGATCCGGTGGGGACTATACGTATCTATTTTCTCGTCATGTGACGTATTCTGGCGAATCGCGACACGGAATGAGCATGTGGCGTGTTATATATATATATATATATATATATATATATATATATATATATATATATATATATATATATATATATATATATCTTAACACAAAATTACTTCAAGTACAAAGTAATGGTATCTGTTTTTTAAGTTTCATGCATCCTGCAATCATCAGACAGATGAAGACAGATTTCATCTGTCTGATGATTGCAGGATGCATGAAACTTAAAAAACAGATACCATTACTTTGTACTTGAAGTAATTTTGTGTCATTATTTATAATGCTCTGCTTTAGCATCGAGCACTGTAATTTCCAACGAGGACATCTGTATACTTCGATATGTATATATATATATATATATATATATATATATATATATATATATATATATATATATATATGTGTGTGTGTGTGTGTGTGTGTGTGTGTGTGTGTGTGTGTGTGTGTGTGTGTGTGTGTGTGTGTGTGTGTGTGGTGGTGGTGTGTGTGTGTGTGTGTGTGTGTGTGTGTGTGTGTGTGTGTGTGTGTGTAAAATGATACTTTTGTTTCTTACGGCTTCATGAAATACCTATTTATTTCAGACAACACAGGGTCCCATGGGATAATAAACGGGCCCTATACCCATCATATCAGAGGCTCACTACTAAACGTGCTGACAAACTGATCGATATTTACAGTTGAATGTTCTGTCTTTCCGCGCATAAGGTTCCGTTTCATCGTGAGATAAGCTTGTATAACTGTAAATACTTAGATATCTTATATGCACAAATATGATTAGCGTATGCTATGATATTTTGCAACCGTACAATTCGCGCATGACTTA
Organism: Ptychodera flava; assembly: GCF_041260155.1. Lineage (NCBI taxonomy): Eukaryota > Metazoa > Hemichordata > Enteropneusta > Ptychoderidae > Ptychodera > Ptychodera flava. The sequence goes on along the minus strand of NC_091948.1, from coordinate 20,713,720 downwards.
CATGGACATCTATGATGATGAAGTTTGCTAATTTGTTCTACTTTACACGAACTGAAAATTAAATACAAAACTTTCCGGGACCATTCCATGAAATACTGCCTGTTAACTCGAATGGTGTTCTCTTCATGAGAGAAGTCTAGATAAAATGGTCCTGATGTACAATAGCAATTTTTTCCACAGGCTGTTTTGATATTACCTTGAAAGAATTAGAGATTGACGATGAAGATTGCTATGTGGATTATTCGTATTGCCTTTATTGTTTTCCCACGCTTGCCTACACCACTCAATAGCTATAGAATATTGCATTCGTCCAAAGCTGTCATAATCTAAATTTTGCTTGTGGAAAACTTTTTCAAAGTCACATCAAATCGTATACAACGGTCGAGTGTTGAGCGAAGTACCATTTGTCGACGTGCAAGAAGATATGTCACGTAGATCTGGTGATAAAAGATCCGCAATATTCGTAGCTTTATGTGACGAAGCCTTCAGCAAGCGGATTACTAAGTTAAGTACCTTCGGTAGGGTCGCAATTTATTTTCTTCTGGACCAGGAAATACCAAGTCAAAGTGTACTTGCGATAAGCAGCATGGCTTACCTTGACAGGAATGTGGCATGTCTTCCTAAGTCGAAATTCAATATACGATATTTTTATGCAAATTTTCCTTTCCATTATCCTTTTTGAAAATAAATATAGAATGAGAGTGAAAACGGGCAACAATATCATATCTTCTACAATGAAATAATGACACATAAAAATTACGTTTAGGCTAAGCACTGACAGAATACGTTACATAGTTCTTCAAATCAAAAAATGAAGATATTTATTTCAAAGACTTGACGTTTTCTAAATACGTTGGAAGCAATTTACATCTTCACGAGAAAAAATTTGAAACTTCGAAATGACTGAATACGTGAGACTGATGATACCTATCGTGTTATTCATAAAAATAAAACATAATCGCAATGCAATGCGATGAAGAAATTGCAAGTGGAGTTCCTCTTTGATAAAATGATAATTACAACACTTTGCTCAGATGTCAAATTGGTAACAAAAATAATGACATTGTGTAATGAAAATGCTAAAGGAAGGAAAAAGCGGTCGTGTCCACTGAAACATTTATATGGAACAGATTTCGACGCGCAGAAACTGTTAGAATGATAAAACTATCCTCAAATAATTCATTTGTGTAGTATAAGTCTAATTTAAAAAGCTATTTGAGGCAACGACACGCCATTTTTTTTTTAATTCTGTGGGGTAATATTAGATGAGTCAGAGAAAATTTTCAGCATTATATCGTTTTCTATTCTCCGACTTCTCAGACAAAAGTGACTAGGGTCACGTGGCCAACAAGGCCGCCTGAAAGTTCCCCTATTCTAACGACGGCGGTTTACTCTGAACTCTATCGTGATAGTGAGCCAATTAATAGTACAGAAAAGTGGGATACTTGATACGCAGATTGATACAACGAACGATAGTACCTAATCGGTTGAATAATCATTATTCAAAAAATAAAATATTGTCAATACTTGAAATAAGTATTTATGTCTCTATCTTACAAATTGAAACTTGCTTTACGTTTCATTCGAAACAATCAATAACCTGTGTAGAATGCATCCTCAGCTTTCGTAGGTAGGTACACGTGAAGTATACACATGACTACGCTGTCATACAATGAATTTTTCATGACCAGCATTTTCTGAAACGGATCACATTGTATCTGATGTCTTCCAATCATTTTATTGCCATGTTCAGTCCTGTAGTTTCACCGGTACGGTTTTATATGCAAACATTTCTTCCACAGGGTTCTGCAAACGACGCATTGGTCTAGAAGTTATGGTAGATAGATATTATGATAATATTATATAGGGCTCAGCTCTTGGTGTCCCGCCAGGGGTTAAGATTAGAAATGTTATTTTGTATTGATTCATGATTAGTAATAGTAAAGAGTAAAATAGAATTAACTGTTACTTGCTATATACGTTTGTACGACAACTGTGCCCAGTTAACCCTCTGATAAAAACAGCCCACGTACACGATGTCAGACCCTGCAGGTCAGATTTTCTGTAATGTGTAAAAATGTTGGATAAAAATTTGGAACTTGTACCATGATAAATACCTATTGTGTTTATCAATAGACGTATTGTGCCATCATTATCGTTGCAATAGTAACTGCACTTGCCAACTTCCTCTTACAAGCTGAAAACTGGCGTTCCGTCTAAAACGGCAATTTTTGCGCCTAATTATTGACACAGGGGGCGCTTTTCTAAAATTATATCCCAGCATTCTTCGCGTATGTCCTCGTTCAAAGGCATGACAGTTTTTCTCTCTCTTTATTTTTAGGCGTGATTGTAATGATATTTTGTTTCAATGACAAGGTAGAAAATAATAATACTCGCTAATAAAAGAGATATATTATATTAATGGCATATTATAAAATAATACTTTGCACGTTTCTTATTTATTTACGGGCACTTAAAAAAACATGGCGGCGCCCATAAATTAAGTTGGGTACACTTACGTTTACTCGCATAGTATATTATGAATTTGCGCATGCGTAGTCAGTATGCAGCTTGCGCGACTTTTAAATATTTTACAATACAAACCATAATATTTAATGTTATATAGATTTCTATAGCACTTTTTCTGCAATAAGATATTCAAAAGCGCTTTACAACAAGTAAAACAATAAAAACTATACAGTCAACAAAAAATTAAAAAAAATTACAACATGATATAAATAAAAATCTCATAAAATGTTCAATAATGTTTAAAAACTAATTAGTCCAGATGATAATAGATTTTGAAAAGAAATGTTTTTCATTTTGATTTAAAAGGTTGAATTTCTGTTGGTAATTCAACTGGGAGTGACTTCCATAACTTTGGACCACAAACTGCAAATGCTCGATCATTGAACTTTTTGAAAGATCATGCTACTACGAGATTCATACGTATGACATGTGTTTGTCTAGTGTTAAACTATTGCTGACTTCTTATAGCATTTCAAAGAAAACAGTTAAAATCTTCTGATTGCCAACTCAAATTCCCTTCAATAGTGATTTCTGTCGATCATCAGTATGTATAGATCAGACAAATACATAGATAGATACATATACAAATTAGCTACAGGTATGCTTGTTCTCTTTTATGCACGCTAAAGTTTATCTCCCGGGAGCCTTCAAAGACCATTGAAATCCCAGATTTCACCTCAAGTTTGAGTGTGCTAAGAAGAAACCTTAGTGTTCCTAATACTGGGAGTAATTCCTTATACTCGATGAATGAAAATTGTATACCCCGGACAAAAAGGACGCTTTCAGTAACACTAAATGTCAGGCTCAAATAATTAAATCTTCTCGTCACGGTATTCATGTTTTGACATCCACGGTGAGTTATATTTCAAGTCTACCCTATCATGCCAATTGATATTTCTGAGTAAACTTATGACCGTTACGATAGATATTTTCTGCGTAACTTTACAATCGTGAAAATTGATATTTCTGTGTAAGCTTATGGTCGTGATAATAGAAATTTCCTCGTAAAGATTATGATCGTGACAATTGATATTTCTTTGTGTAGCTTATGATCGTGACAATTGATATTTCTGTATAAGCTTATGATCGTGACAATAGATAATTCTGTGTAAGCTTATGAGAATGACAGTTGGTGTTTCTGTGTAAGCTTATGATCATGACAATTGATATTTCTGTGTAAGCTTATGATCATGACAATTGATATTTCTGTGTAAGCTTATGATCGTGACAATTGATATTTCTGTGTAAGCTTATGATCGTGACAATTGATATTTCTGTGTAAGCTTATGATCATGACAATTGATATTTCTTTGTAAAGCTTATGATCGTGACAACTGATATTTCTTTTTAAGCTTATGATCGTGATAACTGATATTTCTGGGTAAATAACCTTCATCTCATTCAGACCAACAATATGTTTAAACTTGATTAAATAGTCCAGTCAATCTAAGCCAAAAAAGGGGTAAACCTAGGACTAATTGCAACAGAAATTATCTTTTCACCATGCATTTTAGAAAGTTCCTAGAAATAACATACTAAAAGTATAATAAAATCTAAGGGGTGCAACAGTACCTAATTTGCATAAATGTAAAGGGGGCTCATGGGTATAAAATTGTCGCTTATAGACTGTTTCTACTCAAATATGTGGCTAAACATGCTTTTGATCTGGGTTTTTTGGCTTATTTGCCTCCTTTTTGGTCTAGGCAATGTTGTTGAAATATTTTGTCGTCATACAAATACTCCTCATTTGCATAAATCCAATATGGCCGCCACAACGCTTCACTTTTCTTAGTTTTTCTCGAATTAATAACTGTTTTGAAGCTACTACTGACAGCAATAGAATAATTTTTTCACATTGTATTTTAGACAAGTCCTAGAATAACATACTAAAAGCCGAGTACAATCTAGAATTGTAAACAGTGCCTAATTTGCATAGATGTAAAAAGATTATGGGTACAAACTAAGTGCTGATAGAATGTTTCTGCTAAAAATAATTGGCTAAACATGATATGTTATGCAGGTTTTTGGCTTATTTGCCTTGTTTTTTGATTTAGGAAATGTTGATGGAAATATCTAATCTTCATAGAAATATTCCTAATTTGCATAAATCCGAAATGGCCGCACAACCTTCACTTTTCTTTGTATTTTTCCCAATTAATAACTATTTTTAGGCTACTTCTGACAGCAATAGAATTATTTATCCACTGTGTATTTCAGAGAAGCCCTACAATGACATACTAGAAGCCTCGTACAATCTAGAAATGTAAACAATGCCTAATTTGCATATATGTAAAAAGATTATGGTTACAAACTAGGTGCTGATAGAATGTTGCTACTAAAAATATTTGGCTAAACATGATATATGCGGGTTTGGGCTTATTTGCCTTGTTTTGGTTCAGGCAATGTTGATTAAAATATTTGTCGTCATAGAAATATTCCTTATTTGCATAAATCCAATATGGCCGCCACAACACTTCGTTTTTCTTTGTATGTCCCTAATTAATAACTATATAAGCTACTTCTGACTGCAATAGAATTAAATTTTCTTTGTGTATTTTAGAGGAAACCTAGAATGACATACTAAAAGTCCGATACAATCTAAGATTTATAACATTACCTTATTTGTATAGATATAAACGGAATATGGGAGCAATACATTCACTGATAAAAGAAATATGCATATTGAATTGAAAAAAATGCGACATTTGTTCAAGTAATGTATGCATTTATCTTAATTTTGTCCAGGCAATATTTTGAATACATTTTATTCCCCGAGAAATATTCCTAATTTGCCTAAATCAAGTATGGCTGCCACTGCATTTCATTTAAAAATTATATTTAATCTATACAACAAGTAGTTTTTGTTTCCACTCTGTATTGAATGAATAGAATGACAAACAAAATGACTGTTAAGTAGGGAGACAGTGCATAATTTGAATAAATATAAAACTTAGAAAAGGGAACAATATCGTTGCTGTTAATAGATTTCTTAAAATATATACAGCAAATTGATATTTAATTCAAGCAATTTCATTATTTAATGTACTTTTTGTGTTTCTAGGCAATGCATAAAATCATTTAAGATTCTCATTTTACATAACTGTAATGTGCCCCTCCTACCACTTTACTTTTCCTTTTTTGACCTATAGTATAAATGACCATATATAATGTTAAAAAACAACGGAGATCATTAGAACTAAATTTTAATAGGGTCATGGAAGTTACATACCTCAAGTTTAGAGGCCTGAGTTGGCACTAGATTTTCTCATCAGACAATTTACCCACAAGATTACAATTTCAATGGAAAACAAAAGGCTCTTACACCTCAATCATTCTCTTACAGACTAGAACAAAGGCGATCCCAGGGATCGCGAAAAGCGCATTTAATGAAGTTGTGCATAAGACAGCTAATTTACCCAAATGCTAAATGGGTCATAGATGCTATACAAACCTGGTGCTGATAATCTATTTACGAAAGTGATTTAAGAGATAAGCTGACATTGTAATGACTACGTAACATCATTTTCTTGTTTTTAGTTCAGGGAATGTTTTCAAATTTGTCCAATAAGTCAACCATGTCACTTCCTTTTTCTAATTGGAACATGAATTATTTCTTCACCTTAAATACTTAAAAGGTCCAAGAATGTATATTCAAAGCCTAATACAATCTACATTGTGGAAAGGACTAATTTTAAAAGATTTTATAGGGAATGCCTACACTGTACTAAATGTAATAATTGAAACTTGAAAGGTTTTACAATATCGTAAAGAGAGATTGGAAGTTTTTACTAACATTGCTAAATATATTTTACCTAATTTTGAGCGATTCCTCATGTGCATAAATCATGTATGATGATCACTAAAATAATTTTCTTTAATTTTTCAAATTGACGTCAACTTATTTTAATTAATTATGTTATCAGTAAAATAAGAACTTACATTAAGAGACACTACTTGTTTAAGTTATTTAATGATTTAAATTCTTCCTATTGAAAGATGTCCATTTTATAACTTGAATGAACATTTTGCTCAGTACAAAGAAATTGACATGGTTATTTATTTTCTGTGTATTTTAACTCATTTTAATGATTATATACTAATAGGGCCTACAGAATGAAAAGCCCTGTAAAAATAAACAATGATTGATTCGTATAGTTCATTTCAATTATCTAGAGAATTTGCATAATGTCAATAACATTGGGAACTTACTGGAAGATTTGGATTTTCTTAATGCATACCAAAATGCTTGGCCAAATAACCAACACTTTGTACAAAGGGAGGCTGAAGAAAATTTGTATTTCAGCTCTATTTTCTTTTATTTTCACCCTTACCCGTAATACTAATATAGATTAAGTGTGGATAAAATGTAATTAAAGACCAGGTTGTGTGGTCACTGGTAAATCAGATATACTTTTGACTGTGTGCAACTTGCCTGTTCAAGCCACATACAGAAATTTATGATAATAATGATAAATAAATTATAATGATCATGATGATATAGAGGTACAATTGTTATACTATACTGCCAATTATCATGAAATATGGATTAGGAAAGCTGTTCCTTTATCAGCTGAAAGACATTACAATCGTCAAAGGACACTGCATTTCTCAAAATTTTGAAATTTCTTGAATACAACAATTGAAAATTAATGTAAAGTCATATAATGGACTGAAGAGAGAGATTTCCTCTTAAATCTTACCGTACACAGCCATAGCATTTGAGGAAAAACTGAAAAAATCTGTTGACTGAATCATGATAATCTAAATCACTGGTAAAGCAAATCTAGATACTTTTCATAATGTTACATGGTCTAGCTGCTCTTTCAAATTTTCATGACCGTGAAACAAGAAAACCAAGATGTGAAGGGATTTGCATCACAGAAGCTGCCGTTAACGAGTTTGTCAATTAGGATACCAAATTTTGACATCAAATTATCATAAAATTGGTTATCCTGTATTTTTAACCTTATGGAAGTCTCACCTCAGATTGGCCAGTCTCTCAATTCCTTGAGTGTCGATCTTATTGGTAATAATACAAAAGTCTAATAATCTGCAAATGGGAAGTCCATTACATAACAACCCCATGAGTGATACTTGCACATCTAAGATCTGATATGATACACAGTACAATTATATCATCCTATGCTTCACATCTTTTCATTGAGTAATCCTTCCCCATACTTATGGGTTCTACAATGAACTGCAGCAGCATGAATACCCCGACAGAAAGCAAAATATAGACTTTCTGTTGTCAACGAAAGGATTCTGGCTCTAAACAAATGAACCACCTAGAGGAAGATGTAAACAGAGAGGAAGAGGAAGAAATTTTGCTATGATAATGACCATCATAATAATTGTCATCACCACTACCATCATGGTGATTCAAATGATGTTCGTATTTATACTAATGATAGTTTAATAATGAGAAGGATAGTTTAATAATGAGAAGGATGATCAACTGTTAAGTGTGGTGATCCATTTATTAGTAACTGAATATTTCCATCGTCATTGAAGATGACCAAAAGCATAAATATTCCTTCAAAAATTTTACTGCAGTCGAACATGTTGTAGGAGAAATAACTTAAAATGACAATTGATGTCAAAAACTTGAGCACGTCCAATGATTTTTTATGAATAACCTTATCGTCGTAAAAGAAAGAAGAATATCCAAAGAAAGAATTCTGATTCCTTTTATTTAAACAGTAACTCTCTGAAACTCTTCTCTTTATTCATTGCATTTCTGAATAACCAGAAAATGTCAATGGAAGCTATTGTAGGCTTATTGTATACAGAAGACCGTTTGTGTCAATTATGCAAATTAGGCATTTTGTATTAAAATATGCAAATTATGCATACAAATTAGGTCAACCTCTTTTGTTTTAGGTAATTCTTGCAAAACCTGAACAATTTCATAGAGAAAAAAAATTGTTTAAATATGAACTTAAACATTCATTTTGTCTGAAATAGTGGAAAAACTGTGAATATATGCAAATTACTTAATTTGCATATTCTTTATTGTTCAAGACATTTAGAAAATAACTTATTGAACCTTACTAAATTGTGTTTGCAATGAAAAAAGTCACTTGAATTCAGTTTACATGCCCAAAATGTGAGTATAGCAGTCATTTTAAAGGCGATATATAGCTAATTTAAATATATGCAAATTTAACCGATTTGCACCCCTTATATTTTTCTATACTTTTAATATGTCATTAGTGAGACCTTTCCAAAGGTCATGGTGAAGAAATAATTTCTGTTGCATTATCCTAGGTTAAACCCTAAATTGACTGGACTAAAATATCAAACGTCAATTTTGTCACCATCCTTCAGTAGTTCATAATGATGAGTGCTAGAAAGCTCTATACTAATGCCTATACTACACTTAAATGCACTATGCTGGAGAGCTAGCCAAGACGTATAAGAATAATCAGTTCCGCCGTGAAATGTATTTTTCGAGTGGAGCTGAGAATGTATTTAATCACCGGCAGCACCTATTTGCCTGACCTCAATTTTTACGCATGCTGCTGCTGCTGCTGAAACACCACTGAAAATGATGTATAATGATGTATAATGTTAGTAAAAACAAATGTGATTTTTATACATTTCGCCGTGATATAAGCGAAACACTCAGCAGTGTGTACACCGTCAACATAAGGTACCTTTTCCATTGTTGACGAGATATGTTGCTTCATAGATTAAACAGTTACAATAGCTTGACCTAATTGAATAAATAAATAAAATTATAACGTAGTTGATATTTGCTTTTATTGATTATTTACCAGTACATTGCACAAACACAGCTTTTACTTAGATGACATCAGCTTTGTGGACAATTTCTGAAGTGACACATGTCTTAAAATAACCCAAGGGTATTGAAAGGCATTTCATGAGATAATCGATGGTTAACACGCTATGATGATTCAGTGGCTATGCATTATAGTACTACCTTTAGTACTCATGTCGCATTGATATCCAACTTCAAAGACAGAGTGCATAATAATATACACATATTATGAATATATACATTTATATATATATATATATATATATATATATATATATATATATATATATATATATATATAAAATATATGTATTTATAGAGAGAGAGAAAGAGATACATATATAGATATATAGATATATACACGTATAGCTATATATACACACACAACTGTATGCATAATAATATACACATATTATGAATTAATACATATATATATATATATATATATATATATATATATATATATAAAATATATATATATATATATATATATATATATATATATATATATATATATATATATATATATATATATATATATCCTATAGAGAACACATTATGATCCACTCTTTGCATTTGCATGACGTACTGTACACCATTGCGGTTCATATTTCCGTTCGAGTGAATTTAACTGTATGACATATATATATATATATATATATATATATATATATATATATATATATATATATACATATATATATTTATTTATTTATTTATTTATTTATTTATATATATATATATAATATATATATTATATATATATATAATATATATATATATATATATATATATATATATATATATATATAATAACACAATTTTTTTATTTATTACTAATGTCTTTTTCAAACTGCCGGGATCTTTCCTTGACATTTGTGGGTGTCCTATAAATTAATTTGCACAAATACTTTTTACTTTAAAAAGTGTCGAGTGACGCATTCCTTGTCGAAAATATAATCGTTGGCAGTGCAGTTCGATAACAGTTCGAAATAACGCGTTTGAAGAAAGGTTAATTTAAACAAACGTGAATGTATGAAAATACAGTCGCTTCCCTTAGTGTCTGTACGTAATAATTCTAACTTTAGCCGTTATCCTCATAACTATTACACGCTAACATCTCTGAGCACAATTATGTTGTTTCACTGCCCAATGAGAAAATAATGTAATATTGTCGATTTTATCATTCATTGTTTTTCGGTACCCGTACTATACTGTGCAGAAAAAGAGGTGCCTTCTATGGTCAATGAATATAAACAAATCCCTTCAGCCTTGAAAGCAGTTTAATCCACTGGTTCATTTGCTGCTCCCAGTTTGTTGTCGTAAAGCATAATGACAAACAATCATAAATTCCTGCTATGAAGTACACATTGTACCAAGAACGTAACGACGAGGGGCGTCAGTGAAAGTGAAATTTCGTCTGATTATGCAAGCAATGTTTCGTATGTTTTTATTGATTTATTGATTCATTTTTATTTTGGCGAATTTTCATAAGGGTGTTTTTTTTCTCACTTTATTGTGTACTGATTTCAAAGAGGTCAACGAACCTTTCCTCAATTTGTCTTTAGTTAACGTCGTAAGTTTACATGTGAGGAAGAATAGAGTCCTTTGTCTGATGGTTAAGAGACCGTTGATAAGAAACATGCACACTTCGATTAAATTTGTGATTGACCAAATCCCCCCTGAAAGTTTAGAATTGCAAACGCCTCATGACGAAATTAATTCGACCCGTACCCCAAAAATTCATAATAAATATGATGTTCTATAACACACACTATACAATAGATTGTTGGGAGTGTCAACTGATTAATTCTTTGGAAAAAACTTTGAATTTGACTGAGGTATCACGCATATAAATTTGCGCCGTTACTAGGATATCAGCTGCGAAGCTGTGCACGATAATCGAAATAGAGCTAAATCTCTTCTACCACCGACATGCAATGCGTTGCGCTCCTCATGGCCATATTTTAGTCATTAAAGTCCAAAGCCGCTAAAGTTTGCACAATATTTTCACTCTGAGATTCGGTAGACCATGAAATCATACCTCGCTTGTTGGATATAGAGCTGCTAAATGCTGACGTCATCAAGACATGGTTATTTCTCACGTGATCACCAGCCGTTCAGACCCAAAGTTGCAGCGGGGATACAAGACCCCTCGCGTTAGAGGCGTCGAGACGGAAAAAAAACTAGGTCTGTCAACGTCCATGTAGAGTTTTGCACTCTAGGGAATGTTTGCATAAGGCCGATGTATGTAACGCGATGTCTGCTCTCAATTGACTGTACGGAGCCATGAAACGAGGACTCTCTCACCTAGTCTATGTGAAGCAGGCTTGGATGTAAACAAGTGGTCACAAGTGGTCCTTCTGTACCAGGGTGCTGTGCAGGAGAGGAAGAGATCCGTGTGACGATGACGGAGCAAGCAGTTTTTACCGCTAATTCGTCGATTTTTTTTAGCCTGAACGGTGAAACTTCAAACGTAACTGTCGCGGCGATTAGCGACGCCTGGTTTCGCGGACGGGTAATACCCATAACGTTCGCCGTCATTTGTCTGGTTGGCGCTGTCGGAAATTTTGTAGTGATTTTCGTGTTGTGCCGTGATTCGCGCAAAACACCTTCAATTCCAAGCGTCTTCATCCTGAATCTGGCCATAGCGGATTTCCTGTATGTCATCACATTGCCTTTCTCGGCCTACCAATACGCTAGGAAGGAGTGGCCATTTGGAACGATTGTGTGCAAATTCTTCATCGGTTTTGACGGAATGAACCAATTCACGGGCATCTTCATACTTACTGCCATGAGCGTGGACCGCTATTTAGCGATTGTTCGCCCTATCCGATGCATACCTTACCGCACGGTTCGCAAAGCTCGCATTATCAACGTTTGCATCTGGCTGGTGTCGCTCTTCTTCTCCCAGCCGCTCTGGATATACGCGTCGGTCTACCCTTACAGCAACGTCTCGGCGGTGTGCATCACGGACTGGCCGGACCACATATCCGACGCTGGTCCCTTCGCCTTCTTCATCTTTGCTTTCGTCGGTGGGTTTGCCGTACCGCTGTGTTGCATCTTGGTGTGTTACGCGAAAATCTATTCTTTCATCATCGCCCGGGGGAAAGAGCGTCCGGGCGATACAAGATTGCAAGGGAACACCAGGCGTATCGCGGCCCTCGTCATCGTAGTCGTACTCGCTTTTAGTCTTTGCTGGTTTCCCTTTTACATCTTGAACTTCATCTCTATCACGACACCCGCCTTATCATCCGATCAACTATTTAAGATGACACGATTCGCCGCCATTTGCCTGATTTACGTCAACAGCTGCTTGAATCCGATAATTTACTCGTTCATGGGCGAAAACTTCCGGAAGAGCCTCAGGAGCTCACGTAAACGGAGACAGAATTATTCCTTCGTCGTCAGGAGCAGAAGAACAAGTACGAATAACAACTGCAGTTACATATCGAAACAGCCATAGTGGTGTGGGAAAACGGGCCGCCAAAGCCATGGTCGGCAAAGTTTGCAGGAATTAAATACCTTGATATATATAGTCTTATTATTGATGTGTGCTAATCGTGAAAGATAACGGCTGTAGTTATGATGCGAGCATGAGGATAACACCGCCAGCGTTCAAAGTTGGCATCGAATGACAACACAAGTAAAGCGCACCATCAGTCTGTCAGAGACATAGCTTTCTCTCCATTTTGAGAGACATGCGGGTTAAAACAGATGCCACGGGAAATATAAAACGCTTGTTTTCGATACTGTTGGCCACTCGAGATGACCAGAGATCTGAGCGGCATGTCTCTAGGAACGTTACATATTTAAAATTAATGATAGACAGGGAAGTTATCATTTACATTGCTTTGCGGCATTCCGTTCACCAGTTCAGCCAAAACATGTCATGAAAGAATTTTCCGTCATGTACTTGAAGAAGATAAATCCCCTATTATATCGGGGTCAATAGCGATTAACAAAGGTTACGCTGATTTGTAAATCAGTTTTATTGTTCAACTGTTGTGGTAAAATCTTGCTGTTACGGATCAGACGAAGGACCCACAGGAAAGAGTGTAAATGCCAATGCTAACGATGAGGACTCATTTTTAATTTTAAAAAAGGTCAGGCACAGAGAAACCCGACTATGTATATCAGTAACACAGACCACTCATCCGTCAGCCTAAATTTATCACATGTCATGAACTTTGAGTGAATGCCACGCTTATAAACTTTGAGGGCTTTTCTGTACACCTATGACGGCAGACTTTCCAGTCCGTGTTTCCTAACTGTAATTTAATTTGTAAGAGCGTTTATACAATCGTTAATATGAATTTCATTGAGTGTTTCCAATGTGGTATAAATCTTATCCTAACGGCCCGATTTTTCTACCAAACACGCACAAAATTATTATATTCTATAAAATTAAATTTAATTTTCTATGTCAGTTCAGACTTGTAAATTTGTTCATCGTCTCATGCCCTTTACTGAAGCGCTTACGTAAATATAATTATGAATCAAATTTCTGGTATCCATGGGGGACTGCGTGTATGTGAGCAAGTATGCTGAAACAAATTAGCCGCTTTTACCACTTCGGCGTAACCTTTTATATACATGTATTATGGTACTTACATTGGATAGGTACATGTAATTAGTTTTCTTGCTTTTGCAGTTCTGAAATACGGACTTTCATTCCCCGACGACAAAGTTGGCGCGGTTTTTTTAAACACCTGGGTTAATTGTTCGGAATCAAATAGACTCGTGCAATCTGAAATAACAAGATATGAGTTCAAGCGAAGTTTATAGAAATGGCCCATTATTGGCATGGTTGATTAAAAAGAGTTGGTTGATGGAGTCACTAACAAAATTCTCAACAAAATAATGTGCTGTACGATCATTTTAAGGACTCTGCTGGGGTAATCTTACAATTCATCGACGACTCGGCCGGGCCGAAAGAAAGTTTAAATACTGTTCATATTTAAAATGTTGATAGTACCAAATTATCTTTTGCAACCTATTTGCGACCACGATTGGCAGTGGTGCCTTTTGTCTGTTGATTGAAAGTCGTGTACTTTGAGCTATAGGATTCAAAGTGTGAACAAACACCTCAATAAAATCAGTAGAAGAGTAAAGATTAACGACAACGCCGCTATTTTGTGCGGTGACAAATTTTGACATATCCAAGTTCCCTATCCAATTTTCATGGCGTGGTATGAACTGACACCGTGGCCTGCAACTGAAAACCGATCACAGGAAGTCGTTGTCAGGAAAAAATAAAATGATTTGCGGCACACGAAACCACCTAAATGACTGCCATAAGATCCCTCCGGTATGCGTATTAGGAGCACTCGTCTGTGTATTTCTTGCGTGTCTTCTGATCAAGCAATTCTGTAGTCTACATACAGGTCCACGCAAACTCGGCGTTTCCATGGAAATTCTTCCAGGTAACATAGACCATAGCTCCTATCAAGTGTACGTATGTAGTTTAGGGTTTCTCAAACAAATCAAGATTATCGAGAGTTTTGGGGCGACATACCAAATTACGCCTACATATAGATAGATCAATATGAACAACGCATCGGCACACAAACAATACATATCTAGATACAGTATACCTACCTTGTACATAACAGAGATATAGCTACATAGATAGATGCATAGATAGATTCATCCATCCCATCCATCCCATCCATCCGTCCGGATCCGTCCGGGTCCGTCCATCCATCCATCCATCCATCCATCCATCCATCCGTACGTACGTACGTACGTACGTCTACGTACGTACATACATACACAGTCCCTCCACAAGGAGGGACCGTGATACATACATACATACATACATACATACATACATACATACATACATACATACATACATACATACATACATACATACATACATACATACATACATACATACATACATGTCGTTGTTTGTTTGTTTGTTTTTTTGGCAAAGAACGTAGAAGAGCCTGATTAAAATCAGTTCACAGATTTATGAAGTTTGGTCATTATTCAACCTACCTGCAGGAATACCGTCGAAAGTAAAATCGGAGGTTGCAAAGACCGATGAATTTCAAAAGCCTGCACCACCCTGCAAAATGATATCAGCACACTTCTCATTATTTATTCCTTACATTGACTCCATTCTATCTGAGAGCAATCTTCTCATAGCATATATTCCACTTCTTAGTATAAGCGTAATGGGTTCGGCGAGTGGTTCAAATGCAAGCGAATCGAACACAGACAAGCCTGGGGGCACGGACAGCAAATAATGGTGTTTTTGTGTTGGCACTGGCGTGAGAAGTGACTGATTAACTCTATCGGATGTAGCATCACACTTTGCTGATTCAACCTCCGGGGATACTGTATATGGTCTGCATTGAAAACTCAGAATATTTTGTTGTCATTTTCCGGCGCCAAGTGAAGATTTCATTTCCAATTTGATTAGCTATTTGATGTATCTTCAAGGCAAATCATATCTGTGGAAGAACGCTTCGGTTGGTTTTTACGAGAATTACAACGGTCTTTAGTTGTCTCCGACAATCGTCCGTGGTTTTGAATGACAAACATGTTTTTTGCTCGAGGGACTATGATGAGAAAACTGAAAGTATAACGCTATTTGTTTTCTGATAAAAAGACTAGTAAGTTTTGGTCACTTCCACTCATCCAATACGATAATATGTGTTTGTAGCTTTTTCATATTTCATGGCCTCATATTTTCCTTCTTTCGTGCCGTCAGTCGTATGAGCGCGGATTTTGAACCAACACTCGGGTGTGATTTGTAGACTCTGACAATCTTAATGTACAAAATGTAATCCAGTCACAGTGAAACTTCGCACCGTCACGGTAGCTTCCAAAGGCGCATGTTTCAACAGCATATGTGCACCTTCCAAATTTATGTTCCCACAAGACAATCTGAAATAATATAGCACAAAAGAATTCCCTCGTAAAATAACTATCAAGGCTGCCATAGTTACAGCTGGCGAAAAAGCCAAAACTATGATGTGTGCTTCTTTCGTAATGCTCCAAGAATGTCTTGTCTATACACCGGGAACTTTATGCTCCTATCAGTTTTGAGAATATAAAAGATTTCGTTTTTAACCCATAGAGTTAACACAGGGGAGGCGGCCATATTAAATTTCAAATATCGGTAAATTAAATGTTAGGTAACTCGCTTCTCTGGTACAGATTAAATTTGCAATGTGACCCCTGATTTGCATTCTTGATTTGGTAAGAGAATCGTAAAAAGTTTCATCGAGAAAGTTTTAGCAAATTAAGTTTTAAGTCCTTCACTTTCCAGGTGCGTAATGCCTTAATGGCTGAGATTGGAAACACTTTTTTCTTGGCCAAGTAAATGTCGGTAATAAGTAATGTAATGAGTATAGAATGAGAATGTACTGAGTGCGACGGAGTCAAAATAGTGTTTGTAATCTCTGTTTTATCTTTAGAGATCTATAAAATATACAATAGTTGCTTTACTTTCTACTCTCGCGTAGCTAAAGAACTAATTTGCAGACTTAGAACATTACAGTTCGTTGCTGGTTAAAAACTCTTATGAATTTATTTTGAAACCTGTCACATGTGAAGCAAATTAGCTTTTCCATTGGTCTTGTTAATGAAAAATCGAAAATTATACGTTTTCAATCCAGACAGAATGGTGCAAGGCTATTGCAAATATCCAATATTGAAAACAAGAAACATTTAATCTATTTCTTCAATCCTGAATTTTAAACGGTTACCCATGGTGATTTAATTACAAATGAAGGCGACTTATTTTTTTCTGTGCAAAACATGAGCAGACGTCTACACTAGTTTTGACGGAGAAGGCGCACGAGACCTACATTGGGGTATTAAAGAAAAGCACTAAGCAATGAATATTTCAATATGTCGAAAGCTTAAATCCTATGGCTTCAAAGCCTGGCTTTGACTTTGGTAGTCGTTGGTATTAACTGCACAAAAAAGAAGAGAAATTCTGCAGGCACAACACCACACAGAAAATGTTGTTAACCGTCTGTCTGTCATGGTTTTTAAACAACTCCTGTGAAGTGGTGCATTTCCTTGTATTGGCTATGACTTTTTGTGTTGCGCTAACTTTGAAGGCCGTATATACACCTTGAAAATGAGAGTTTCATGAAAGCTTTAATTTGCTTTTTCTATATGAGTATGAGCAACTTTTAACCATTAAAAGATTCTGTCTCAGACTCAAAACAGAACTTCGGGAATCATTGTGCTAAAATTCGGGGAAAATGTGACTTCACATTTATCGATACTTGAAATTCACAATAGCCCTACTCTCTCTGTTAATATGGAAAAAGTCAAAGATTCGATTTTGCACAAGACGGTCAAAATTCTCTATCTTCCATAGAGACAAACAGTGGGTCGAATCATCACATCTGTATATATCTGGTACAGCATCGGCCATTCCGATAATGCTCCCGCTCGTCATGTGGACGTCTTGATGAAGTTCGAAAAACCGGAAGGAGCCAAAATGGCAACAAAGTCTCTACATCGGCCACTGCTTTTCATACTGTGAATGATACCAAAAGGAGAAGACGTACAAAGGGCAAGTGGACCTATGATTGTATAGCGGCTATCGCCGCAAGACTGAATTCAACCTACTCTGGGAACATCACTGAGAAGTATGTATATTTTTCACGAAACGTCGTCAGGACTTTATAATTCACACACGTATAGAATTGTCCCTGTTCTTTCTGGTTCAGTTTG
Organism: Ptychodera flava; assembly: GCF_041260155.1. Taxonomy (NCBI): domain Eukaryota; kingdom Metazoa; phylum Hemichordata; class Enteropneusta; family Ptychoderidae; genus Ptychodera; species Ptychodera flava. Next base: position 20,695,698 of record NC_091948.1, on the reverse strand, counting down.
TTTTGCCTTCAGGGGCTGCTTCAGCTTTGAATATCAATTCAATGAGTAAGTATAATTCACATGTAAACCGAAAGAACAAAAGTTGTCGGATTGGCGCACATGTAAGCCGCGTCTGCTTGAATTACGCGGTATGTTCTCTTTGTATACATTCTGCGAGGAACAAATTCGTTGCGCCGGGTTAATCGGTTGGATTTTCCAGCCACTTGGTGCGTGTAAATATCGGTCGAGGTGGCCGATTACCCAAAGACCGTTGCTTTGTTGCAATTCTCAATATAGAGCTTGTAACCAATTATTATTTTCAGTTGTCATTAAGTCACCACGGAGTCGTTAGTATAACCGATGAAGCAGAATAAGTTTCCAAATGTTGCAATATTATGTGCTACATAGGTAACGATGTCATATACGGCCAAGAAAACTTAGTCAGTTTCTTCGTGAACTGACCGACAAAATTTCACACCCGCGGACTGAAGATTTCTCCCGCCCATAAGCAAACTCATCTGAAATGTGAACGTTTCGAAAAATCAAGCACGTTCCCTTGGCTGTACATCTACATAAGTACGCATCTTATACTCTGAAACCTATCTACCCTATTTTCACAAGCCATGTTAAAGAAGAGACGCGGGAAAAAACTTACCTCTTGTTTATCAATATTACGTCATCGTATGCTTACGAGGAAGCCATTTCATCTTCCTGGCTGTTGTACTTTTGGTACTTTGAAAACGATGACGTCACTGGGCATCCATTTTTCTCGCACTTATACATGAAAATCGATTTCCTCCGCTGACATCAAGTTGTCCCTTTTGGCAGTCTGTGGCCGATAACCTTTGCCACAGTACTGTATTAACGAGTCTGCAATTTGCACAGTATCATACAATTGATCATGTTCTTTAGGCCATCGAATGTCGTCATCCTTTATCATTCAACCCTCAGTCACTGTGTAATCGCTTTATTTGTCGACTCTATATGCTCTAACCTGACGATTAAAAATAGCGTCATCGATTTTACAGATTTTACTCGATAAGTATCTGTTAGGGTACGCTCAAGAATATTGTTGGCAGGAAACCAAACCTGTGAAGTAACGGCCTTAGATAAATTCAGCTCATCCTGGCGTTTCAAGCTTTTAATCGAAAAACCCAGCAGCCTAATGATTCGACTCTAGCTGTCAAACCGTGTTCGCCGGCTTTAGCAAGACGCTCGGAAACTTAGCTCGGCTTTGATGAAATGCTTGAGAAAATATAAATCGGAGAAATATCCTTAAGTCCGTAACAAATAGATTTAAAAGCATAAAGTTTCACTACACTACTGTCAAATTTGTTCCTTTTTATTGACATTAAGTGTCATGGTGAATTGAAATCAATTTTATGAAATATTATTTTATGCTTATATGTCACGAGTTTTCTTGTTGTTAGCCTATATCATATTTCTGTTACCAATACTGCACTAGGGAGCTCCCATCCGGCCGCCCTACACAGCCTGGGGAAATCCCATTTAAAAGTCTCCGAGCCAAGATGGCGTGATATTGACTGGTACGATGCAACTGATCAAAGACGTTAGGTCATCGTTCCCTCTTATTACTGAGAAAGGACTTCAAAGGTCGAACTACATTACCTCAAGCTGTATATGCCGTGACTTTATCTGAAAACATGATTTGCATCATTAATCACTGGCTCCTAGGTGCATCGTTCTTGAACGTGTCGCATAATCTTTGTCCGGAAAGTTTTCAACGGGATTTCTCCATATTACGTGAGGGGGAGGGGGCGGATGAGAGTCCTATAGTGCAGTCTGAGTAACCGAGACTACAGTCGTTATGCTATAGTCACAAAGGGTATTTTTTGCTTTATAGTGGTGCGGCATGGCAAATCCATTGTGCGTTTTTTGATAAAAGCACCAAACTTGGCTCAGATATGTCGTAATATGTGTTGAACAAATTCAGATACGGAGCCACTGAAAATCTGTTGAATCGTTGCCATGGCAGCCATTTTTCAAAATGGCCACCAGACAAGGTATTTCTCACCTAGTAAATGTCAACTGCAGAATGCGTTGAGTAATTTCGGGATGCATATTTTCAATTAGAAACTATTGGAAGAGTAATTTGCAATTTTTTCAACTTTTCTTCATCGCCTGACTTGTTAAACGGGTAAATACAGACAAAAACACAATTCTTAAGCATAAAATGCACGGTATTAGATCCTATCAAAGGATGACACTATGTCAGCGGTCAAGAAATATTAGGCCGTGGGCTAAAGCGGTCTACATACGCATCTTGGATAACAAACCTGTATTTATAGAAGCCTTAGGATCCCTAGAATACGAAATAAAATTTAAACAGAAAAAAGGGATGCAATAACTGCTACGGTTGTGTTTTGTAGAGTACCGAAAAAATCACTATTTTGCGCACATCCACGTGCATTTGTCTGGTAGTACTTGTAAGTCGTCTGCTAAGCTTTTTTTAACATAACCTGACTTGTTGGGTATATATGCAATATGTTATGTAATATGCAATATCTTCAATAGATTTTTTTATGAAATAGGACCAAAACTTACCCGATACCCCAAAGTTTGCAATGCAAATCTCAAATTCTGCCAAAGTTTTACCTTGGCATAATATAAAAGGCAATGCTTTGTATGATATCTGTTTTATTTGCTACAAGAACATGTCAAAATATGAAATAGACTTTTAACAGCAAAAATATTAGCCTTTTGAATTCATTCAGACCGGTTGGTCCTTTCGCATAACTGGAGCCATGAGATATTTCACGATAAGTCCAAAGTATTACCGCATCCGAACACAATATTTGGGGGAAATGGACACACATGCTATAATCACGATTTCTGGAAGAAATATAGTGCCCTCCTAAGCAAGCCATTAGGGTCGTCTTCATCGATATTTTCAAGAAGGTTTATCAATCTGTTACCTCATATCTCTACTTAAAACTTCATGGCATGATGGTCTCGAAGTCTTATCTCTTCACAGCGGTAAAATAAAACGAGATTTGTTCTTCATATTTCCTAAAAACGGACCTATAAAGATTTGAAATTTGAACATTAACAGTCACCGTGCTTAACATGATTTTAGTATGGTGTGATGAAAAATCAAAGATCATGGTTATTTCAAATGACATGTGCATTAAGAAAATCACGTAGTACAGAAGATAAATTGCTTTCATTTCTTTTCGGTCGTAGATGATACTGGGAGAATCCCAAGGATCGAACCAAAGTAGAGGCCCACTAAAACTCAAATCCTGTTACAACCGCAAGGACTTCATTTCAAAGAGGCGGAGACTACAGACACAGTGACATCTCAAGCTCCTATAGGCTCCAAAATGCCTGGTATATTGGCTGAGAGTCTCCTATTGTCTAAAAATATAGACCCTTATACATAGCTTTCGATGGGCGTTTCTTCATTCATAGGAATTCAAGATAACTCATCCAGTCACAAGCCGTTGTTATGTAATCACCACCTTATTGTGTAGATATCATTCATGCATGTTCACTAAATCACAAAAGTTTCATTTCAAAATAAGCTCGTAAAGTTACTTTTGAAGCTCATTGTAATATAATAGACTGTGCCATGGATCTTAATTTCATTTCAACATCTGGTGTTGTATATGTCTTTTAAGCCTTTACCTGCCAAGTTCATCTCACCATCAGGTCAAGCTGTTTGAGGTAATTTGCGCTTCGAAAGTGAAAGACTTAAACTTTTGCTCAAACTTTCCTGAAGAAATATTTCAACCATTCTCTTTCAAAACCAAGAATAATAATCGGGTGTCACCTAACAAATTTTGGAACTAGAGATGAAACAAATAACCCAAGATTTACCGATATTTGAAATTCAAAATGGCCGCCATCTCTATGTTAACTCTAAGAGAAAAAATTTAAAGATTCGAATTTCGAAAAACTAAGCCAATGACAAGGTTTCTTATACCAAAAGCTTTAAAATGAACCCCCACAAATGGTATATCAGAAGATAATTGTAAAAGTTTGAGAGTCCGAATGTCTGTCCCCGAGGTGCGTTCTACCTTAAAACTGGTGAAGCACATCATGTCCCGTATGGTCCGTTTTACAGACTAAAGCTGCTATAAGATACAAAGCCAAGTGGGTGAAAATACATATGGTTTTGGCTCAATACCGCTTTTTACCGACTTGACAGATGGGGAACTGTCTGGCAAGTAAAGGGTTAATGACCGCTAAGGTCGTCTCCTTTGTAGTGAAGTATGGATAAAGACTGAGGAGAAGTGTTATCTCCGTAACACAAAGTAAATGTTAGAAAGATGCCGCTGTAGAGGATTTCACTCTTATAAAGTTCTGGTAGTCACTGCTATCTTGCCCTTCAATGAGTGTCTTTCTGTAGTAGAGAGAGTTTCAAGAGAAAAAGTAAGTTTTCAATAACTCGACTCAATCCAATAGAGTAAAATTTGCCCAACCTGGAGGTGACAGACTTTCTCTCCTTTCTAAGTAATTATTCGTGTGTGCCTATTTACAGTTTCACATTCAGCCTTGCGAAAACTTGTGGCCCATGATGTCGGGACATCTCGACATGAGCTCTTCGATTATCGTTTATGGAAGGATCCATAATAATGACGTGCATGTGCATGCTCCCTACATTAAAAAGTGACGAAGAGTAATTTGCGAATCAGTGTGCCCAAGAAACAAACTGTGGCAAACTTGTGCTATTGTTAATGGAGATAAACTTACAACCTCGATAAGAGAGGTACGTGTGTGTTCATCCATCGTCACTTATTATTCTTATACAGTATGCCTTGTGCGTCACCCTCACCGTAGAAGACAGTCACGTGGTTGTCGTATTATATAGAATTTGTATACAAGATATGATTTCTTTCAGAGAGAGAGAGAGAGAGACTGGGAGAAGTGCCGATAACGATCAGGGAAGTAGCGACTTTTGCTCATTAGGGAACCATGTTATGCACAAATATAAGTAAATCATTTGCAATGAGACATCGCTGCTTTTCCATTACAAATTCCGTTGTCACACGTCGTGTGTAAGTCAGTAAAACTAGTTTACGGACCCGAAGAGGTCCTACAAATTCATATGGGAGTGATAAATGAAGAAAGAGGTCAAATCATTAAACCGGAGTCTCTGACATGTCTGGGTAGAAAGTGTATCGTTATGGCGAAGATCTGTACGGGAAGTGTATATCACAGACGTGCCCGGAGCACGTTCGTTTTGTATATTTTGATAGAGACGTCCTGACGATTGCTGTCTAACCCATAGGGGGTTTTGCAAGGCAAAAAAAATGACTTGAATTGCCCGTAGACATAGCAAGACCCGAGACAGAAACACCGATAGCGCAAGCGAAAACGTTTGTGAAATTTCTATCATTTCCCATACTGCTTAGTCGCTTAACGGCGACAATGATAAACCAGAAGGATACTTGTCTACAAGTCTCCTTCGTGCCTGCAATAAAGCCTCATGATGTAGATTTGGGTCCGCGTCACAGTTGACATTTAGGAAATACCAGCCCAGAGCTGCAAAAACACAGTTCCGTTGACTAGAAATTCAATTATCATGCTAATTCATCTGATCACTTTTCACTTCCCTCGCCGTATTTTCCTCGTCCACATTTGTTTTTCCTTTTTTTTAATTTCATCTATACCGCCATTTAATTTAGCATGCACTCGCACGAACAGTGTCTTGACCTTCAGGAAGGGTGCTCTAACATAAAAAAGGCGTTTCGCTCCCAGTCGTCTACCACATCCGACGTGATCTGAGTTATTAAATTCAAGACCCCTTTTTTTCAGAACGAGCGCTCTCCATGAGAAAATTCAAGCTATAAAACAGCGAGAAACATGTAGTCCAATTTGAATTAATGTCTTCCTGTGGGAGATTTTTATTCTAACACTCTTTCCTATGTGATATTTGAAAATCAAAGAGTGTTGCGGTTGTTAAGGTAGATTGCGCCTCGAAAATGAAAGATTAAAACTTTTGCTCAATTTTCCCTCATGCAAACTTCAACCAAGGCATCCTCTTTGAAAATCAAGAATAAAAATCGGGGTTCATTGTGCAAATGTTGGTACTAGAGAAACTAATCAACCAATATTTACTGGTATTTGAAATCAGACTATGGCCGCCATCCCGATGTTATAAGGAAAATAAAATCAAGATTTTCACAAAACTCTGCCTATGAAAACTATAGTTATTCCATAAGCTTCAAAATGAGCCACAACAAATGGTAAGCCGAAAGGATATTGTGAAAAGTTTTAGAGTCTGATTATCTGTCACTGAGCTTTGTGGTATAATTAGTGCTGCAGACGGATAGCTAAAAGGGCTCTAGATTTCGAGATACCTGACTTGGCGGTACAACATTTTGTGTCCTATATCATTTTAACCGTTATGATCTCAAGAGTCTAAAACTGCTTGATGACATTGTAAAATTCCATGGCGAGCTAAGAAAATTACGTTTTAGTGCAACAATGTATTTGCTGAGCAGACACTGCGATTTGAAAAATGATATTGTTTGTGACAATTTTAATACTTTACGATTGATTTCATGATGTTTTATCTTTACTGAAATGTGATAGCATAGTTGGATGTCGGTTCTAACAATATACCGGTTGCCATGGCAATCATATCTGCTGCTAATTTTCGGAACAACTTTGTCGCTATTTTTGGAAGGTATAACTGAAATTTACAACATATTATTACAAAAAATGTAGCTTTTATAAACGATAGGAAAGATATTAAGAACATCTTTTATTTCTTGATATTATTATCTAAGAAATACAAGCCGTTGGGGTGTAAATTACGCTAATTCATGCGTTATCGCCGTGATGCCATCGTGGCAATAATCTAGACAACCTGATTAAAATATCCATGTATTAGGCACAAAAATGTTTCAGAAACTGTAGGTAAAGCTCTAAAGACACTTTACGTTCAAGAATACTGTTTTTAAAGCACAATCGTTCATTATCGTACAAAAGCAATGCTTTGGAATGTATTTTCCAATTCTCAATTTCAATTTAAAATGGAAGAAGCAATTTCATAAATACTTCAATGTGCAGAATCAATATAACATTATTTCTTATACCTTGTATGATATTTTCACTGAATTGTCACTGAAAATGTATTATTGTCATGTCTAGTAACATGTACATGTGGAGTCCTCTCTAGGTTTATGTAAATATTGTTGAATTCCCATAGTTCATTGCGAATTTGTTTTTTCCTCAAAGGAGATTTCTCTATAGTGATCAATAAACTTCGATCACATTAGCAACTTGTAGGATAACCTCTTCCTGTATTAATGTGGACATTTGATAAATTTATGTCATAATCGTTTCATCACCGTACGTACAATTTGTGTCTTGAGTTATATAAAGTCTGCGTTCACCGTTACATTACCTTTCGAACCATTATTTCGCATTTTGGGTTGAAACGTTCTTCCACTAACATTTTGATTCAGTCGAATAAATGCCTTATTAGTTGATCTCTTGCGGGGAATGCCATCCAAATACTACAGTATGGAAGAGTTCAGTCTTCATTGTATGTCAAAGAGAGCAAAGCATGACAATGTAAAGAATCAATGTATTTTCTGCCTGGAAGATTTTACGGCGAAATATCCTGCAGTGTCGCCCGATGTATCAAAATTGGGATCTGTTTTCAAAGCATGCGATGCAAGGCAGGACGCAGTTGCCTCTAGACTTTGGCCAAACAAACAAGATATCTCGAGTGGCGCTTTCAAAATGCAATACCACAGAAACTGCCGTTCTTCTTATACAAGTCCCTTGCTCATTAAACTAGATTACTGGGAGTTGGCAATGGTGACCTTGTAGCAGTTGAGGCAAGATACCATAGAAAAAGAGGATGCTTTGCATCTTACATTAACAAAAGACACATTGACGCTTCCAACAATCAGATTAGAGAAAATGCACACGAAGTTGTTTTGGCTGAACTGATAGAGGAGTACAGGCAAGCCATATTCAATGACAGGAAAGTTTTTCTATTAAACACGCTGAGCAAACGTTACTGTGACTTGCTTGATGAAAAGGGGGTCGACAGTTCTTCATAGAGGTCTCAGAATTTGAAAATACGATTACAAGAAACTGTTGTTCACAAGGCAGTTGGCATTCTTAGAAAGCGCATAGGTAAAATTCAAAGCCTAACAAATGAGTACTACTCATCGAATGAAATGAATTTAAATACCCAAAAGGGAGTTTGTTGACCCTCTCTTGCTGACTTTTCTCTCAATGACAGATGAAAAAAGTTATATGAATGGCTATACTTCTGATCCTGACCCTAGATGCCTTAACATAGCATGTGATATTATTACCCTTTCAACATCTGTTTTATCACCTAAACACATTGGTTTAGGAGTACATCTCCATCATGAATTTGGAAGTAGGAAACTCATAGAAAATATGTACAACCTTGGCTATTGTATGTCCTATGATGAGCTTAGTAGGTTCCTAACATCAGCATCTGTTCATATATCTACCAATCAGGAACATACATTATCAGCAGGAGGACTTGTTCCATCAGATATAAATACAAAAGCATCTGGTGGCAAGCAGGTTGTATGTGTAGGTGACAATTGGGATCACAACGAACATACAGTTGATGGGAAGAGAACAACTCATGCAATGACCACAATATTTGTGTCTCCTAAAACTTAAACCGATGAAAACACGTGCACTGATCCATCTCGTACCAAAAGAGTCTCGGATCGTTCGTTTAATTTGGAATCCTTACCAGGTGGCAATTTATCTAATGTTGTTATTTATAGGAAACCATCTGAGCGATCAGAACCACAGTTTAATCCTCCTGTTTATGTAGCTGACATAAAACATCACTTAACGATTTGAATGTAAAATATGCACACACAAATGAAGCTATTTACAATATGATTAGATGCGGTATTTTTCATGACAGCACTGACACATGCTAAACTGTCATCATTGGAAAAGGAACCTTTATCAACAATTTCTTTTAATCCCATACTAATGGCACCACCTTCTGATTATTCAACAATATACACTACTATTCTGAGAGCAAAAGAGTGCATTAATGCACTTGGTCACGAGTATTCTTCCATTTTCTTTGATATGGGTATATTAACTAAAGCATTAGAGATAACCTGGTCTAAGCCTAGAGATCTTTCTGGAGTTATTCCTTGTGAAGGGGGATGCATCTGCTAATGTCCATTTTTGATGGTATTGGACATAACTACGGGGACGCTGGTTTGAAAAACTACTGTGTGAATCTGATGTATTTGCTCCGGAAAGTGTTAATCAAATGTTGGCAGGTAAAGTTTTGATCGTGCTTTGTATGGCCTCAAGCTTGTTGATGAAGCGTTAAGCGCTAAGTTCTACAAAAACTTTTTATCATGGTGTAATGATCGGGAACAGTCAATACCTGAACTGGATTGTGATCTAGTGACTTCCCTGGATAAAGGCTTTCACGATTCCCTCCCAGCTAGTGAACTTTTGAAAATAGTTCAAAAGCTAGTGGGACCCATCACTGACCAGCTTTTCCCGCTTATGGCTGGGTTTCGTCAAGAAGGGAGTAATTTATCCCCTACTTTAAATTTTGGGATGACTTTTTGTGTAGAATATTGCTGCCATTAAAACTCTACCTAAGTGCATCACGAAATGGTGAATGGGATGTTTACTAAACTGCTAAGAAGCAGCTGTTACCATTGTTGTTTAGTGCAAATCGAACAAACTATGCAAGATACATGTCAGCACTTATTCTAATGATGGACAGAATACCCGAAAGTGTACGAGAGTCATTTAATGATGGACATTTCATGGCAAAGTTATCTGAGGGTCCGTTCAATAGAGTGTGGATGGATTATTGTTTAGAGACAACAGAAAACAAAACACTAAAGGGTGCTGGTGGTGTCATAGGTTTAACAATGAGAGTTTAAGCACTTGCAAGGTGGTGTTTGGCTAGACCGATCACTGCAAAGTTCTCAGACACATTTCACAAAGAAATATGCAGAAACGGTAAACAAAATAAGAATCGATCTGGGACAGCAGTCATTAAAAGATGGAATACTGATGTGGCAAAGATTGAACAATTGCTAGGTGGAACATTTGTTGACCCCTTTGATCTTTCCGACCCTCATACAAGCCTTATTAACATTGCTACCGGTGCTATAGCACCTAAAGATATCCAAGACAGCCTATTAAATGCTCTCGACAGAGGAGAAGCAATGGCTGAGAAATTTGTTTCTGAGCGCCTGGTCGTACAAGAAGGATGTGACAAACCGTCTAAGAGCTTATATCATTGTATGACAAGGAGTAATGTCAAAACAATGACAGCAATGAAGAAGACGGTTACTGTTCGTGCTAAAAATGTCACGCATAATGGTGAGGTAATGTATCTTCGGTTACTTGTTGTTAATTCAAGGAAGAAGATACCACTCATTAGAGTAATGTCATTCAAAAATTCTCCTGTTCCCCTTAGTTTGTTTTCAGATGATGGAAATATGTTGGCTTGCACGAAGTCTGATTTCATGCATAAACTTGAAAGCCTAGTTCCAGGAGATAGGTTGACTAGAATTGAAGCTGCCGATGCCATACTTTATGATGGCCATGCTGTCATTCAGTCACTATCTGGTCCGAATCTTGTAGACAAAATCACTTTTAGGGATATGGCGAAAGGATTTATGGAATGCATAATGCATAATAGTGGGTTCAGTCGAGAATTTACAAATACACGCGATCTTTGATCATTATGATGCTCAAAGCATCAAAGGCTAAACACGTGACAGGAGAAATACAAGTGTTGCACCAGCTCATCATATCCTACTTGATGGAACTACTCCGAAAAAGTGGAAGGCATTCCTAGCTAATCAGGAAAACAAAGAAAGTCTTGCACATTGCTATGCGGACTACATAAAAACGGCTGGGGTATATCTCAACATTGGTAAGAAATTAATTGTAAGTGGAGGACCAAGCTTCACTACTTCTGTTATCACAAAAGATGCAATGAAAGAGATACATGAGCTTCAATTATCTCAGGAAGAAGCAGATACGCGGATTGTTCTACATGCTATTGCAGAGTCTGATAGAGGGGCAAGACGAATAGTCGTATGTTCGCCTGATACGGATGTTCTTGTTATACTCCATATATATACCACCGAACAGCTATATCGGCAGGGGAGATTTACTTCTTGACAGGTAAAGAGGGCAAGCACACATCCCTAAAGCGATACATTCCTGTTCATATTCTGTATGAAAAACTCGCGGGACAACAAATTAATATTCTGTTATCAGTATACTGTTTAACGGGATGTGATACAGTTAGTGCCTTCTATGGCAATGGAAAGCGTTCTGCCTTTAACATTCTACTGCAAATAGCTGATGAACTCAAAGGACAATCAACGTTAGGCACACGATTTGATATAAATGAAGCAGAGAGGAACTCTGCAACAAAAATTTGTTGGATTGCTCTATGGAAACAGTTACTGTAGATCACTGGACTTCTTACGCAGCGAGAAGTCACATGCAAAAGTTCCACCAAGAAAACTTCCACCAACAAACAATAGTTTTGCCTGTCATTTGCTGCGCGTAAACAATCAGCTACTCATTTGGAGGCAAGCAATTACGGCAAGGCCTTTGATACCACTACCAACTGATGCTGGTTATTCGGTTGATAACTTAACAGGAAAACTGTTTCCAGTTATGATGACACAACCACCAGCAGCTCCAGAACTTCTAAACGATTTGATATGCGAATGTCCCCCTGAAATGTGTCATGTTGATTGCACTTGTTTTGAAAATGAACAGACATGCACAGCTGCGTGTTCATGCAAAGCAGAGTTGCTGCAAAACGATATTGATGCAGCTTGCACAAATCCTCATACAATTTTGGCACTTCGCAGTTTTGAATCTGACAGTGATTCAGACTAGTTTTGGGTTTGTAATGGAATCTGATTTTTAAAAATATACAACACAAAATTCGCTGTGTCATTGAGGCGTCAGAACTTACGAGAATAACATATCGAAAAATCAAATACTGAGAACTTTTAGGTGCAATGTACGTTGCTATGGAAACAAAAACTTAAAATTAAGAATGTGACATCTCAATGGTGAACACTCTACATGAATTTTTGAAATTTATTCCCGGCGTTTTGCATGGAATAGGTAGTTTTTGCCTTGTTTCAGACTAAGATGTCTTAAGGAGTAGATTTGCGTTGTCATAGCAACAAATAAACACAATGTTGATGGCAATATGCTAAATATTTTAACCGGGGATACCATAGAATGACCACAATATAAATTTAATTGTATTTTTTTACAATGGAAAGCACACTGATGATATATGCCCCTTTATAGCATTACCAATATGCATATTTCAAGAATTCAATTCAGTTCAATTCAATTACTTTATTATCCACTATAAATGTAGAAATTTGCCTTCAGGCTCATCATATACAAATTAAAATAGTACAACTGGCAAGAGCATTCTATAAAAAGGGATGCTATTACACACTGAAATGCTTGAAAACACACACAAGGTAGCGACATAGATACAAAAATTGAACCGCAGACGGAAATAACAAAGGACCAACTGGAGGTTTAAAACAACAACATCGAGTTTGAGTTTAAAATTGAATCTGCTGATGGAAGAAACGACTTTTTGAAGAGGTTTTCTTTGCACGAGGAACCCGAAAACGTCTCCCTGACGGGAGTTTCTGGAAGTAACCATGGAGAGGGTGATCAGAGTCATTGACAATGTTCTGCGCTTTCCTTTTCACTGCCAGCTGGTAAAGGTTTACAAGGGAATTTTGACGACAGCCAATAATTTTTTCTGCCATCCTCACAATATGAGAAAGCTTGCTTCTGTTTCTGACAGTCAAATTTCCATACCACAAAATTATACTATAGGTTAAAACACTCTCAATGAGGGATCTGTACACCATTTGTAAGATATTTTGACTCACATTGAACGATTAGAGTTTCCTGAGAAGGTATAATCTTTGTTGGGACTTTTTCGCTATATAGTCAGTATTTTCATCAAATGTGAGTTTTTCATCTAGAAATGAACCTAAGTATTTGAAACATGAAACGACTTCAACAGATTCATCGTTGATTGTGACAGGAGTAAAATCCGGGCAAACTTTACGACCAATTACAAGCTCTTTTGTTTTACTAATATTCATATCTAAATAGCTATCTATGCACCAGTTCTTTAAAATTTCAACATTATGGAAATATTCAGAAAGAGAATCTTCCTTTTTGAGTAGCCAAACAAGAGCCATGTCATCAGCAAATTTGAACAAACAAGATCTTGCAGTATTGCACCTCATGTGATCTGTGTAAATAGAAAATAGAGTAGGTGATAACACGCAACCTTGTTGAGCACCAACATTCAGTACAATTTCCTCTGACATGTAGCCATTTACACATACCCGTTGTGGTCTTTCTCTAAGAAAATCACTGATTCAGAGAATTATGTTGGCATCGACATTCATATTGATAAGACGTCTGAGGAGAACATATGGTTCAATGGCGTTGAAAGCGCTTGAAAAGTCTATAAAAAGAATGCGAATGTATGCATTTGCGGATTCTAAATGTTGAGAAAGTAAATTAAAAAGAGTGATAGATGCGTCTTCAACCCCTCTATGAGCTTTGTACGCAAACTGAAACGGATCTAACTTATCAGCCACATCTAACTTATCAGCCACATTACAAAGTAAATGCTTCCGCACAATACCTTCCATACACTCGCTCAGAATTGATGTTAAGGCAATGGGACGATAGTCATTCAGCTGCTTTGGGTTGGGCTTCTTTGGAACTGGAATAATTGTAGATGTCTTCCATGTACGGGGGACAACATGAAGATTTAATAACATCTGGAAAATGTAGGGAAAAATGGGACCGAGTTGCCTGGCACAATTTTTCAAAACCCTTCCTGTAATTTTATCGGGACCTGCTGCTTTGTTACTGTTTAATTTTTTTAGAAAGATATCAATTCTACTAAAACTTGAATTTCTCAGCTCGCCATGGGATTTGACAATGTCATCAAGCATTTTCAGACTCCTCAGAACCTGACCTTTAAAATGATATATGACACAAGATGTTGTACCGACAAGTCAGGTTGTCGACTTTTTTTTCAGGGGAGATCTGCAGCACTAAATCGACCAAAGACATGATCTTAGACAGGAGACGGAAAACCCTATCAAATGTAGAAATAATTTTATATAACTTGGTCTTTTACAAACATTGCATGAATAAAACACAGTGATCATAGCATTGCCATGTTGCTTCTTCAATGTTACTACCGTTTGATAAGTGAGAGAACTGACTAAAAATTGATACATATTCTTTTCTATTTTGTCAAAATATCACTTCTAGATGAACATTCTATGAAAGCCTATTAGGGACACTTTATGTGAGAAAAATAATGTCCCTTATGGGCTTTCATAACATTCTACGTTTACGCTACGTTTTTAAAGTATATGCAAACAATCCAATTGTAAAATAAAAAGTATTCTCCAATGTTTATTGTCAAAGTAAAGTTCGGCTTCGGTCAAATTTTGCCCAGTTTTTCCTGATGCCTGTTGTACTCCGAGTCTGATTGAACTACTTGCCATTTACTGAAAGTCGATGAAGTAAAATTATATCGCCAAAATTGGACTTAAATATTTTCACAGTTTTAAAGTGTCATTTACTTTTCGACAAGAGAATTAACAGCACTTGAGGTATGATTTGATATCAAAGGTTGTGATTTAGTCTGGAAATCGGTCTGTGGCGACCTCTGAAACCCCACATATTAAAACACGAAAATGAAATTCGTTGATCCCGACGTAAAGCCCCATCCATTAAGAAAAATATTCAACAGTGTAATGAAATAGTTAAAATGATGAAAAAGTCAGATTTATTGGCCTTTCCTCAATTTGTTTACCAAGATGTTGACAGATGTAGACATTATTGGTTTTGGGTTCTTTAAAGTAGATTAGTATTTTCATTTTATTCTTTAGTCATCATGTCGGCTATGCGTACAGTTTAATAAAGAGAGACTATCGCCTTATAATAAATGACCTGTACTCTGTACTTTTTGATATTGCGACTTGAACTCGTCACGGAAAGTGAATTGAAGAGTGACCCACGAAACAATCGTCTTACGTTTCGCTTACGTCAGTTTTAATTTCATGATCGACGCCGCTACTTTCGGGGTCAAATAGCAATGAATGTTGATACTCCGGGGGTATTTTCCCTGTTGACCAATGCGGTAGTGATACTCGTTCGGTGTTTGTATGTCATCTACATTTTGTAAGCATGAATGTGTCATTCAGTTTGTTAGTCTCAAAGTAAATTGAAGTGCGCTTCTACCATTTTTATCACTGACGAATGTGATTAACTGGAGGGCGTTGTTTGCGGCACGCGACTCGACACTGAAAGACTTAAACAATCGCTCAACTAAACTTTGAACCATTCTCTGACGAAATCAACAAGAAAAATACTGCTTATAGCACATAGTTAAGTACAAAAGAAAATATTTACTTATAATTTACCGACATTTGAAGTTCACAATGGCCGCTATCATTGTATTAAACTATGAGGTAAAATGAAAATTTCGATTTTCACAAAATCAAGACAATGCGGTGATATTTCACTTGCTCCTCGAGAAAATGAAATCTATGTATGAGGAAATGATTTTGAAAGTCAGAAAAGCTGTTCCCGAGGCATATTCTACCCTAAAATCCCTTCTTGATATCAATCGTTTAGCAGATTAACAAGAAAACATCATCCATGGCTTGCGAACTTACTCCTTCTGAAGTCTGCAACCTCTTTAGGTGCTTCCCATAATTTGCCATGTATAAATATGTGTAGTCACCCTTTTGCCGGGTTTTTTTACACGTACAAAGGGGTACACGATTTTTCAACGACCCCCTAATGGAGTGTACCTTATTCAGATTCAAGCATTCAGTGGAACTGTTTTTTTAGCATTTTTAGTTCTCCTGATATTTGGCTTACATCTCTGCCAAATCTCATTACATGTATCCTAGAGCTGTCTTTCGAGCTCCAACGTTCCATCGCATATACGCATCTGTCAAACTAAGGTTATCTTCGTAAAACAGAGCCGTGTGCTTCTGAGTGTTGACTCTGTTAAAGAATATAAGATAATTGTCAACGAATGAACAATAGAGAGGGTTAAAGTTAGTGTCTTACGATGGCATCTGAAGCAAATTATGACACACTACATGATGTTCCCATGAATGCATACCACTCAGACCGAAATCTTATTTAGTAAACGTATCACATGCCCAACATTTATTTCGGTGCCTTTCTGATGGAAATTTGAATTCCTTTCAATTTTCGATGAAACTGGTTTGCAGATCTTCTGCAACGGACTCCATTGGATGACGTTTTCCTCTGATTTGATATAAAACTCGCAAAAAAATACACCCGTTCTTTTTCTAACAAATCTGTGCCACCAGAATGCATGGCGCAGTGTGTGTATTTTTACCACCCCTGCTTATCTTGGGCGACGACTGAAATAAAGGATAGAATGGCAAAATATGAAATAGGTCAGATGGCACAACCATTCAGTTGAGAAATTTAAATTTCTCTCTGTCATGAAGAACGCCCTTGCGTTATACAGAGGCAAAGTTTGAACGTAAATGTATCGTCTTTAAATTCGTCCATGTTTTAATATGACGTTTGCAATGCTTAATTACGAAATGAATAGGGTCAAGGTCAAACATTTATTTTGTCAGGGCATATGCAGCGCTTTTTACTGCCATTAGGCCTACTAGACATTATTGACAGGAAACAAAGCAAGTTTCAAGGTCACAGCCCTGCAGACATTATTGACAGGGAACATTTTTAGTTTCAAGGTCCTAGGAAACATTATTGACTGGGGCTACTGCAAATTTCAATGCCATAGCAACATTATCATATACCCCGTATTGCTCACACTCATAACGTCTTTGAAAAATGTGCTGTCGCAACTGTGCCTTAATTCACGTAACATGCCCAAGCCCGGCTTCTCATATTGGCTAAACGCGTCCGTTTCTGGATTTTCGTTTTGTTTATTTAAAAACTGTTCGTGGTTAGTTCGGAAATTGTCATCTGCAATTTCAACAATGGCCGACGGTGTAATTCATTGGATGGCAAAAATTTATTGGCATAAATAGGGTTGTTACAATGTATGACGTTCATAAAATCATAATTTATGTCTAAATCAACGTTTGTGAAAATCCATGGAGTAGTATGGGTGATTGAGTGATGTGGTGTATGCTCGCCAACAGCTGTCATATATTGAAGAGCTTGCACGAGCGACTTTCCGCATATTAGTCCGCATCAGTAAAGAGGCCCCAAAACCACTTATACTCTTCCGGTGACTTGACATTTAGAATGTCACCTTTCAAGCCAACTGAAATAAAATAATAGTGCAATCAGATGATTTTTCAGCGTGATGAGGAACATGATAAGAGGGCCATATACGGCATTTTGACCCTCGTTAGTGCGGTGGAAGCGCAATCGTTGTGCCATTTCCGGTCCATTTCACCGTATACAGTATGTAGATTTTCATTGACCAGGTCCAATTCAAATTGTAGGGCCACACAACAGGAGACTGACTGTCTCAGTTCGGAGCAATTGACAAATATTATTGACAAGAGATACTTCAATTTTCAAGACCATTGTCAAAACTAATGGTCAGGGGAATATGCAAATTGAAAGGCCATATGAAAAGCCAAGCATTATTGGCCAGAGATACCACGAGTTCAAGGCATTATTGCTGACATTGATGTCTGCAGATACTTAAAATATCAGGGCCGTTGCCAGGCTTTTTGAACAGCCTTTAAATCTGTACCCTCTGATTAACAAGTGCTTGAAATTAACAGCTTGGTGAAAACAAATTGCTTAAAGAAGAAGTTTGCAAGGAGAACAACATGCATGTTAGGGCTAGTCTTGTTATCTCTGATCTAAATATGTATTTTTCCAAAACCCACTCAATGTTTTATTTAAAAAAATTAACAGATAGTACCGCACACTAAACAGCAAGCCATGTGTAATTTGACTTCATGTCACCATGATAATTAATTGTTATACAATACATATTGTTATTAGAGACCATAGGTTTACAGTATCCAATATATTTTAGGCCACAAAAAAAAAAGAAGTGTTTCTGGTCAGGCCTTTCTTTAAAAAATGGTGCGGCGACGCGGATTTTTTTTTTTTTTTTTTTTTTTTTTTTTTTTTTTACTCCTTCTTAAGGGAGGGAGGAGGGTCAGTTAAAGCGCCAAAGCGTAGCGGCTAATTTGCATAATCATTTGCATATCATTAATTTATTTTTGCATATGGATGTAAGCTTGCACATGCATCCACACATACATGTACACTCACAACAAAATGCAATGGTAACACACAAGTGTGCAGTTTGAACATCATGGAAACTCTTTATTACACTTAAATAAATCATCACAGTATTGTAATTACAATTGCAATTAAAACAGAAGATTCAGATTGAAACTTTGAGAGCAAGAAATGGTTCGTCTGATTGGAGTTTCATTAATACATATATTGCTAATAAATTGTCAAAACTTGCCAACAAAGAGGAAAATTCACAAGTTTAAGCTTTACACAATTCAAATGTAATTGAGTTTTATATCATTTTTGAACGACAAACACTGCGAATAATTTTTCATCACGGGGATAGATTTCAACCAGCGCCCCCCCCCCCCCCATAACTTCTACTGCCACTGGACATCGTCGTTCGATTCTTGATTTTAAAAATACCAACAAGATAATCACAAGACATGAACTAAGTACGACTAGAATCCCTCGAAAATCAGGTGTAAAATCTTTCAGAGGACGTGTCGGAGTGGCACCACACGCGACGCCAGTATCAATGTCAACACGTCATAAACCCGTCGACCAACATGGCCGCCGCCATATTGAAATTTATGCAATGTAAACTCGATCGCGATCGTGATCGTACAAGGACAAAACTCATCGTTGTACAATCATAATCAACCTCACCAGTTAACTCTTGTTTCTTTTGCGATCCATTTCGTTGATCAAAGCATGGGAATGCGATCAAAGGCCCTGCTAGTGCTACACCGCCTACCTCTGTGAACACTTGCCGCGATGTATACTGAGTTGGTCTTTGTTGGTCGTAATAGTCGTTCTGGAATGAAAATTTGTGAACAACCCAGCCGATTCTTCTATTGTTTTAACCACAGTCCCTCTGAGAATCAAAGCGTACGGGGAGAGGCGAAAGCGTAGCGGGACCGCTATGGTCTGGGGAGAACACTGAGTTTTACAGTTTTATCAATATAGTAACATTTAAATTGTTCATGCAGTCACTGATCATGTGCCCCAAAGAATTTTCTCTTTCTCTTCAGCCGTTTTGGTTTGGTGTTATAGTAATCAACTAGTTTACCACAGCCGCCGGCCACAAACCAGGAAAAAAAGGGTGACGCGCTGTTGTTCAAGTGACGCGCGCGCTGACCAGAAACATTTCTTCTTCTTTTTTGGCCTTAAGTAAGCATTTTTTTATCGTTTCCATATCTAAATATTACTAATAATATATTTTGAATAAACTGACATCAGAATTATTTTGAAAGACAGTAATCAAGGATGTTTGCCAGTTATTCAAGAACTCAAATATAATATTTATTTTGAAATTATGCTATTTGATTGTCACTTTGCCAGTTGCATTGTTACATATAATGTTTTCTAATTCCCATAGAAAGTCGCCATGGCATGTAACGAATGAACTAGGAACAGACTCTGCGAAAGCGAAGTAAATTGCTTGCCAATAATCCAACGCAACTAGTATGTCGGAAGCGGTAAATCGCTGCCTAAAAGAATAATGAGCATCAAGAATGTTAAAATGACGTCTACCAAATACAGCAAAGAGGTTTCATGAACATTCACTGCTATCAACGTGAAAAACCTTTTTCCGCGTAATTTTGCAGTGGAGCATCCAATTATCTTCCACGAGTGTCGCTCAGACGACTAATGCCACCTTGCAGAGAAATCATTTATCACGCTGTCAATCAATCAATCTATCTACCAATCTATCAATAAGTCAGTCAATCGGTAAACTGACAAAGCATGAAATTTATAGGATGCCGATTTAATGAACAACTGCATTAGATTGCAATGTACATGATGATTACAAGAACGACGACGCCATCTGAGAATGATAATATAACATTCAAAGTCATTTTTCAACACACGAGGTTAATGATGCGTTTCCTAAGGTTACACTGTTCGAACTGGCTGGCTCTCTGTTAAAGGGACAAAGTCGGCCATTTTTTCATGAATTCTGTTTGATTCGAAATACTATTTATATTGTTTGACATGTTGACAGATACTGAATGAATGGGTTACCATGCATATATTCGACCCCGGTTTTAGACAAATTAAATGAAACCATCGCGAAAATGTATTAATGATCATGACCATTAATTCATTTTGGCAATGGTTTCACGTATCGTGTCTAAATCCTAGGTCGAATACACCCATGATCACCCATTCAGTATCTTTCAACATGTCAAACAATATAAATAGTGTCTCGTATCAAACAAAATTCATGAAAAAATGGCCGACTTTGTCCCTTTAAGAATGCAAGCAAGTCATTCATCCTAAGCGCCGGCTGCAACTGTTGATGTGAACAGTATGACAAAATGTGAACATGGCAAAGAAACCCAAATCCCTTGCATCGACCAACTATCACGTGGCACCGGTTTCAGACTCAGTGAATGTGAAAAGAGGGCAAGACCAGACACCTAGGGCGACATTTGCCTGATTACAGACACGGGATATCCCAGTGCTTGTGATGACGTAGCAAGACATACATAATGTATACTATTATACTTCTTGGATCAGTAAAATGTCAACCGTTGTACTGGGAGGTCTATTGTGATAAACCGTTCGTCAGCTTTAAATTATTCACGACACTAACCGTGGAAAGTGTGTAAAGGAATAAGCACAATGGTGGTCTTCAGACCTATTACAGGAAATAAGCATGAAGGATCAATATTCATGCCATATAAATGAATTGATGCGGTTGCAAGATAATATAAACTTCTATAGGATTTTCAGTTTAGTGTCAAGAAAGTTGATCAGTTATAGTTTTAAAACTACACATACTTTTTCAGAAGACAGAGTTGCGAAGTTGAATATTAATTATTTCAAACTTAGAAAAGTTGAAGAATTTGATTAATAATCTTGAGAAAGAGAATAATAGAACCTCTTACCCCTAAGGACTTCGGATCAGATTTCTCACACGAGTTGGGGATATATTTGTCTCACACGAGCCGCACGATCGTGTGAGACAAAATATCCCCAACGAGTTTGCGAAATCTGATCCCAGGTCCTTGGTGTGTGAGATTCTTTTTCTCACATGACCACAAAATGCGTTTAATTCACACTGGAAACATTTATATTTAACAGTGCAGCGACTATCCTACTTCGAGGCCATCTAGTATTGCATGCCACTAACGCGAACTCTGTTGCGAGTTCCACGGCCAATACTGCTACGAACGAGATTTTCAACATAAAAAATGGCTATATGTTCCAAGTGACCTAAATTCACCTGTTATTTGGAAAATTCGGTCCTCTTTTGTGAGTCGATCACCGGCGTACGGCAATATCAAAATTATGACAACGCTGTCGTCTGCTACTGTACTTTAATCTGCTTACTTTGTAGTGCCGGTCCGTGTGTTAGTCATCGTGCCATTGGATAATATTTTGCGCGTGGAACAAAGGGCTCGTTTAATATATACTGCAAAGTGTGGGACGATTTCTGAGAGTGGGGGATCGATCCCACACTCCCACTGGCCAGGAATATGAGGGAAGCAAATTTTCCACTTAACACTCAACAAGCGTCGTCGATAGAGGATATGAAAATGTTCAAACTGTACCCCGCAGTGCTCAACATCGTGGTTTGCGAAAGCAGCGGATAATCAAACACGTACACGATGAATGAAACTAAAACACGATTAAGTATTGAAATAGGCTCTGAGAATTTAAAACCATAGATAGGATTTTAGACAGCAAATATTGCGCAACAAATTGTTAACGGTCATAGTGTGTTATGCAATATCCAAGCTTTCAATATCATAAACTCAGAATTCAAGAGTTTGAGGATAGGTAACGCGTTTTCGATTTCGTTTTTTGTTTTAAAAAGGCAATTTTTCAGTGTTTAATTGGCCGTGATTTTTTGTGTGTGTTCTGTACTTTGTATTGAAATCTTAAATAATTCTGCATTTTTTTCTATTTTGATCGTGAATAATAAAGCCCCACATAATCAAGTCTTGGTAACAAAACATTTTCAAAACAATTAATTTTTCAGTCTGCAGATCAAAAGTATTTCCAATATATATATATATATATATATATATATATATATATATATATATATATATATATATATATATATATATATATATTTGTTTATTTGCTTATTTATTTATTTATTTATTTATTTATTTATATTATATTATATATATGTATATTTATTTATTTATTTATTTATTTATTTATTTATTTATTTATTTATTTATTTATTTATTTATTAAAGTGTAATGTGTAATGTGTGGACTTAAAGAGCTTGGTTGCCACACCTACAGCCCCAAGAGCTTACAAGACACTAAACAATACATATGAATTTCTCGAAACAAATGAAATTTCAGTATAAGAAGCTTCTCGTCTCATTGAAAAAGCATAATAAACATAGGATGCCAATTAGGATGGCATCTCACTAATTAGAAATTTCATTTTCTGTTGTACATCAAGTGAATCGAATACAGATCACAGATTTCTGAAAATGTTTTGTTACCAAGACTTTCGATTATGTGGGGCTTTATTATCAATGATCAAACAACTGATTCTAAATAACTTTGTAAAGTGTACAGTCAAAAATAAAATGGAGTTCATCTTCAACTACATTTGGACAAAAATCACAAAGTCTTTCCTCTTTAGGCACATTAATGTAACGCCCAGTTTCATTTTCAGACATAAGATATCAACCCCTAATTGTGCTAAAAGTGATCTTTTTGATCTAGAAATAGGAGCTTGTAGACATCTCTCCATTCCACATTTCGTCTTAAACATCAAATGTGTTCGTAATTTGGGGTTTTCACTCAGTTGGGACGTCCAGTTACTAATATATAGCGTTTTTAATGCATCTTTAATGACAGCAATACTACAAGCCTCTAAATTGCCAATTTTTTCCTGCAAACCTATTTCTGAAAATCACAAACATATTTCTAGCCTAGTTTTTTTTTTCATTTTAGGCTGATATCCCAAGTAAAAACTTACTTAATAATTCTGTCATTAGTAATAAATACTACACTGTAAAGTTAAGTGTTAAAGGATAGAACACCAATTAAATGCCTTTTTGTAACACTTTTTGAACGCGTCTAGACGTTCAGAAATTTAACGCTACGTTTTCAAACAACGTTTAATTTTTGAACACACGTGTGCAGATTTTGAACGCTACGTGTTCATCAGACATTATATTGAACACCATGGTGTTCCATATCAGAACACTCGTTGCACATGAAATGTGTTCAAAAAATTGAACGCATTTACGCGTTCAAAGGGCTGTAACACTTTTTGAACGCATGGGCGCCGTTCAACGATAAGTGTGTTAAAGGCTAGAACACATGATGCGCGCTTGTTGAACACCTTTAATTTTGGGCGTTCAGGGGGTGTTCAAGCCTTGAAATAATATTACAGATCACTGATATTCAGTAAAAGTATTTTATTCTAAAAATGCACAAAGCATTTATACGGTAAAATACAATAATTTACTGTAAAATGGGCAAATAAACATTGCTACTTTGTATGTAAAGTTTGTCAGAGGAAACTACCAACGGTGTTAACACCCTCCTATCAAAAACATAAGCAATAAAAAATCCCCATAAACACTGTAGATCGTTTTAAAAAATATGAACAAAGTAATGACAAAACTGGTTTTACTTAAATATTGTGGATTACGTTTTATGTTCATACTTGTTTAAAACGTACAAAACTCATCTGAAAAAGCTCACAATTTGGCTCACGTATTGTGTTGAAAACATGTATATGTATGAAATGCATACCCCAGTTTTGTAATATGGCTTCTTAAAGACATTTTCTCTTGTGTAGACAATTGTAAATTTTGAAGAAAAAAAGTTCGTCAAGGCTTCTCTAGTGCACATGGTATATAGTTGTCCACACTAAAGTAAACACAACATGGCAAGTTGTCAAAGTGTCACAGTAAGGCACAACATGCAGAAAGTGGGGAAAGTGGGTCCTTGGCAGGATAAAACCTATTTCTTTGTCCAACGAAGTCCTTCATAAACAAAAAGATTTGTTTGTTTGTAATATCTTTAAATAAACGCTGAAATATATCGGTGACATTTCAAAAATCTACCTCTCAAAAATTAAAAACATATTCGTAAAGACCTTTCAAATTCTGGTGTACCCTGCTATTAATTTTTATACAATTATTTTTACCAAAAATGGTAAAAATCGCCCTTAAAATAAAAGAAAACGTAGATTTCATCATAACTTGAATATATCACATTCTGGTAATCCTAATATCTTAAAAATATCTGAAATGTCTTTAATGTCTTAAAAATACAAAGTTGCAAATTTCTCCATAATTTGAACAATCTTAAAAAGGCTATCAGTAGAGATCTATGTCCTGAATATCAAAGCTGTTAAATTAGCAGTTTGAAAAAGTTTTTTTAAAGATTTTTTGACCAAAAATGACAAACATTGCCATGAAATAAAAAATTTGAATATTTCATCACAATTAGCACAAATTTGACTAAGGTCATTATTAGGGGCATGTTTACCAAATAATGAAGACTTCAGTAAAAGAGAAGAAGATTTTTACAAAAAAATAGCAAAATCAGCCTCAAAAACATAAATTTGCATATTTCATCATAATTTAAACATATCTGATTAGGGTAATCCCTAGAAACCTGTAATCCAAATATTAAAGGATTCGTACAGGCTGTTTTGAAGAAAAACCTTGTTATGTACAAATTTGAGTATAATGCTACACATCCACTTATTTAGCTGACAGCAAAGCTAAAAACCAGTTGCTAAGAACAAGAAACGCGTTGAGCTACAATATAAAATAATCTTAGGTTTGATAGCAGGCTACGATAAACTAAATGTTACAGGGGCATAAGCTTTCAAAAAACGTGGAGTCTCCTTCATCGCAAGGGGGAATGAAAAATTGAAGCAGAAAGTGACAGAAAATTCAGAGTGAAAATTTAAGAAAATTCAGTAATTCAGAGTGGACATTTTTACTCTTAATTTTCTGTCGCTTTCAGCTTTAATTTTTCATTCCACCCTTGCATCTGATAAGGGAGACTACACGTCTGTGAAAGCTTATTCTCCGGCAACATATAGTTGGTCATAGCTTGCTACCAAAGCTTAGATTAATTAAGAACACAAATACAGAAACTTATCAAAATTCAGTCACTGACCCTTGAAAGTTTAAATCTACATTAGAGATGAATTGGGGTTCTCAAGCTTGGTTCCAGACAGCTACCTCTTCTGTAACAACTCTTCGATTTTCAGTTAAGTCCATTTTTTATATCCTGAAAATAATGCAACAATAGGTAATATGGCGAGATGAGACTTTCTATGAAAGACAAGGGGCTGATGAGGTTAAGGAAAAGGGGAGCCTCTTTTCAATACTGTTACAAAATATTTCCTTATTCTTGTCATCAACTGATTAAAATAAAAAAGCCAAACTCTCATATGCTGAAACAATACATTGTATAATCTACGATGTTTAATTGATGTTTTACATGCGATTGTCTCTACTAAAAGACATGTGTTAGCTGTGATTACACAGCGGTACTATGCAAGGCGTATCGATCGCGCTCAGGTCAAGGATTATCGCTACAGTGTGTTCCGATGACCCTTGACCCGAGAGAGATCGATCGATAGGCCATGGCCAGAAGTACCACTGCGTATTCACAGCTAGTTGTTGGTATACCAGCCACGGAAAGAAAAAAGGTTTCTTCACGTAGTTAAGCTATTTCAAAGTACAATACAATTAATTTCAAAGGATAATAATACAGATGCTTCAAATTCTAAAACCTTTTACTATTTTGGAGAGAAAACTTACCCTTTCTGGTCTTCTTTCCGCACGATCACGACTTCAGCGTGCGCTTACAAGAAAAATGTCGCAACTTCCGTTTTGATGCATCATGGGATAAGAAAAGGCACCAAACTTGAACACCAAGTGTTTAGAAGTAGAACGCCACTTGCACGCCGATGTTAAAATTTAAAAGTTCATGGTGGTTTTCTGATTGTCTTTCCAAATTTTCAAAATTTCAACCCGAAATAAACGTGTAAAATTATTTTTTCTACTTCTTTTTTTAGAAAAAACATGCTTTCAGCAATTGTAGACCGGAAATATTTTCACTTAGTGTGAAATTTGTCATACCAAAATCCATGTACGTATGCCGGACAGCGAGGCAGTAGTAAAGTTAATATAGCCATTGTAAAGTAAAAAACACAAAAGATTATTTACGGTTTTAGAGTATTGTAAAATTTCTGTGATGCTGAGTTTTTTGAACACTTGAAGGAGATGGTTGTTAACACATCGTGTTCAGGCTTAGAACATCATTGTTAATAATATGAGTACTAGTGTTAACAATGTGAACACTAGCCGTTCAAATTTGAACACCGACATGTACATTTTGAACGCGTAAAGACGCGTCTAGCGTCCGCTATTTTTACAGTGTAATCAGTTTCAGAGTCTTACTATGTTTAGTTTATTTCTTAATAGACAGCAAGCCTCTACCAACACAATTGAAAGCCTTCTTTATGTCAACATTGAGCTTTTCTGTTTCTGATTATGGGTATATAAATATGGTCAAGACAAGTTCTTGCTTTTTTTAAACCATTCTGTTCATAAACTATTTTTTTGAATCAAGATACTTCGTTAATCTACTATTGATAATACAAGAGTAAAGCTTACTAATCTTAGACAATGAACCGATCCCTCTGTAATCTAAAGGGACACGGTGGTCAGACAGAGAACTTTGGATTGGTTTTTACTGCCTTTCCCTACTGCGAGGGGACTCTACCAACAAAGTTGGAAAGGTTATGTTGTATCTTAATCGCGTGATCGTTCTTTAGAATTATCTGGACCAACTGCCTTGTTGCATTTAGAGCGATTAGCTACACGGACAACTTTTTGTACAGAAATATCTCTATTCAGATACAGATTAAAACTCGCACTATTTGCGAGATTCATGTGTTCACAATGAACTTTAGCACTGATGATTCTTGAACAGAAAGAACCATCGACAGTCGATTCCTCTTAAATATCAGATAAATTACACAATCTCTCAAAATCCCTTTTTCTTTATTTTCAAACAAAATTAATATCATTAATTATCGTACCATTGTCTCCATCAACTTCAGAAGAAATATTCTGTTCCTACAAGTGGGTACTAATGGGCTACACACTAAGCTGTATGGCAAAAGGGATGATTTCGATTTTGAAATCATAAATTATCCCCACTTGTCAAGTAATATTCCATCTGCACCTGCTTATGGTGTGTACGTGTCGCAACTTCTCAGGTATTGTAGGGCTTGTGATTCCTACACTGATTTTCAACTGAGACACAGCTCATTGGCATCAAAATTACTGAGACAAGGATACACAACAAAAAGACTAGTTAGGACTTTCAAAAAGTTCTACGGTCGATATGACGACATTGTGGCCAAATATGACACCTCGGTCACTCAAATGATTAACGACAGCATTCCCGGCTTTGACTTATCACAGTGATTCATATCCTGTATCTTTTCATATAATATTTAGACAATGTTAGGACCAATCCTGACGGGTGTAGCATGCTAGCAGGGTACGCTTACCCATTCCGGACACCTGGTACCACCACAAACTGTCAGTGGTTCAGGATGGTCCTACTTAAATTTGTAAATCACAATTGTCCCATGGACCTGGTAATGTATTACCTTGAATGGAAATGATTATTGGACCAGTTTTATGTCATATTACACCTGGGTCCTAACTTCTTAATAAGGTTACAAAGTTCAGTTGGATTTGACGCATTGAAGTATTCAATATTAGTCATCAACTTGCGATGATATTCTCTCTTCAAGTTTGCACTTCGAAAGGTTTTTATTTTTATCAAACTTTCTTCGTGAAGTCAAAAACTCATGTTTCAAAACTAGGCCAAGTCTTTTAGAACAGTGACTTTTCAGCTATTTACGTTCTTTCCCGTAAACCTTTCCAAAGACAAAAGAGCTCACTCGACCAGAATGCTGTAGACATTTTCTATTTTTAGTGAGAATAAGTAAGAAAATCTCGAAAATCAAGTTTCGAGTCCATTTCATGAAAGATACACTGACAGAGAGAATCATAAATATTATCAATGACATATTGATTTTGTTGACTGGCTTCTATAGCGTCCACTATTTGAATTATGGCATGTTTACACATATCAGAATCAAAGAAACCTGGTGGAATACTTGAAATATAGTACTTTCTTTGTCTAGTTTACACGATAGCTCTGCTGATGGACAGAATTGCCCCAGGGGCTATCTGAAGTACAGAACGGCGACGTCTTCATTGCTTTAATTGGGTTTGTATGCGTTCTACCCTGAAGTTTATATGTGAGTGTGGTTCGTTGAACTCCAGCTTTACTGTAATGGAGGAATCTCGACTCTGTTATTGAACGACCACGCTGAAAATTGAGGATGCAATCCAGTGCTTGTGATGGCTGCCTTCTTTACACAATTAACAGGCACCATAGACTGCGAGTTCAGGTTGTGTCGAGAAACTAATGAAATGCCTCATTTCCTAATCCGGTTTATTTAACAATACAATCGGTATTCATTGTTTTGCAAAAACTGCAGAAAATGCATGAGGTCAACCAGTATGGAATTTATACCTATCATTCTATCTAACTCTCTATCTAGCGATCGATCTGTCCATCAATCGATTAATCGATCGATCGATCTACTCGATGCCAAAAGTAGAGCCTTGGATAATAACATAAATTACTTAAAGTACAAGGTATTTATCATATGTTATTAAGTTTCATGCATCATACATTAATTTAGAGTTGTATGTATGATGATTGTAGAGTGCGTGAAACTTAAGTAACATGTTTAATTAATTTGTACTTGAAGTAATTTGTGTTTCATACATACATACATACATACATACATACATACATACATACATACATACAAATGCATGTATATATGCATATATATTATATATGCATATATTATATATATATATATATATATATATATATATATATATATATATATATATATATATTAATATATATATATATATATATATATATATATATATATATATATATATATATATATATATAAAACCGTACTCTCTGTGCCCAAGTTCAGAGGTTGCCATAAAGCCATTCTGGTGATAACCGGGAGGGCACATTGTATACATTTTGTGTGTGTGTGTGTGTGTATATATATATATATATATATATATATATATATATATATATATATATATATATATATATATATATATATATATATATATATATATATATATATATACGCCGTTTCAACATCATCACATGCAAAAGTATATATATAGCCACTATTACCCTTTTTCACCGAATAATAAATTGATCTAAATTGATAAATTGATCTTTATATTTGTATGTATGTATGTATGTATGTATGTATGTATGTATGTATGTATGTATGTATGTATGTATGTATGTATGTATGTATGTATGTATGTATGTATGTATTTGTCTATTTGTCTATCTATCTATCTTATGTATTGTCTATCTATCTAATCTATCTATCCGTCTATCTATCTATCTATCTATCTATCTATCTATCAGTCTATCTATCTATCTATCTGTCTATCTATGTGTTGTAATGCATATCAGCCTAGCCAATCATAGAACTTCAAAATTCTGTTCGAGAATAGAAAACGCCATGAACATCGCTGGGCTCGAAACCAGTTTCTTCTATCTCCTAATCAACAAATCGATCGGTTTATTTTGTGATATTTGTCCAATATATTTTACATTGATATCTACGCAATAGGTGGCGAGAATGTGTCGAAGCTTAAGGGGACATAAGCTGTAACTTGTGGCAAGTTTTTCAGTATTCTGCTTCTGTATATCAACTACCGTGTCTGATCCTAATCCATTTGTCATGCTGAAATTTTGAGAATTCTTTTTGTCAACACAGCTTGTATGTGTGTAGTGATCATTGTTCATTGTTTACAAATGAATTCTAGTCCGGACTTGATACAATTTTCAGCAATAACAATGTACATTATACTCACATAGGTTGCGTTGGTATGCTAAATACTTGGCATTAAATTACAGTTTAGGGATT
This sequence comes from Ptychodera flava, assembly GCF_041260155.1. Taxonomy (NCBI): domain Eukaryota; kingdom Metazoa; phylum Hemichordata; class Enteropneusta; family Ptychoderidae; genus Ptychodera; species Ptychodera flava. The sequence goes on along the minus strand of NC_091948.1, from coordinate 20,665,374 downwards.
CAATGCAGAAAGTGTAGGGAACCCACAAAACAAAAGTTCTGAAAAAATAGCCAAAAAATACAGCTTATGAAACTTTAATTTGCGCGATGCCGATTTTCGTTGCAGCAACGCATCGTTCGTGTTTGATCAGCAGTTTCTTTTGTCGTTCCTATCGATATTATATAACGCAACTTTAAGACGGTAAACGAAGATTTTTAAGGTCTATATATTCATGGTTCCTAGATATCCAAAAAGGCATCGAGCAGGCAAGCTAGGTACATGTATTGCATACTTACCCATACCTTTGGTGTATAAAAGGAACTGCAATCGTATATGAACTGTTTCCGAAAGAGGTAGTTATCAAAAGGTTGAGAATTTCGGTAGAATGACAATCAGTTAATTCCTGATTAGCTGAAGGAACTAGGGTCGTTAAATGTACTAGATAGTTCCCCTACATGGATGCAATTGGGTCTGCGATCGCAATAACTGGAGTCCTATCAACAAGGTCATACCTCCGGTCGCAGTGACGTGAGTAGAAACTGCTAATGGCCTGTGTGTAATATGATAGTTTGATAACGGCAAATTGGGGACACACGAAACTGATGAACTTCGCCATTTCAAAAGTTGAGAAGAACGAACTGAATATCATGGCTCTTTTGGGTTTTTTTGTCAGAATACATCTTACTCCACCTGCAGAACGCAAGACATTATGTGAAATTCACCATTTCTTTTATCGGAGAGAAAACGAGCCTTACACTGGGGCGTACGGAACTTATGCAGAAATAACCACTCAGTTTGTTACGGTTCGGAGGTTGCCTCACTCCCAGGATGTAACCGTTTTATTTCGTTACAGCCGTCGACACCATGTACAGCGAACTGACATCATTTTTGATAGCTTAAGTCTTGCTTTGCACGTAAGTATATCAGTATCGTATGCATTATCGTAGAGAGTATAAAATGTATCAAATTCCATTCTTACATGTCGACTGTGATTTCTATAGGTTGACGGTATTATTTTCCTCCATAGCTTTGCCTGCATGTAAACTGTGATATTGACAGCTCTAAGCCGCACATGATGTGTATTCTTACTAGCCATCCATCAATACTCCATGTCACATGCAAGCCAGCATCCATTACTGGCAATCAATATGAAACTATCATTTCATTTCACAACGCACTGGTTTACGGTTCTTCCTTGTGTGCCAATGTGATAAGTAGGCTGAGTGACGGGGTAAAAAAATTGAAAATGTTAAGTAATTTCGTTTCCATTACATGTGTATATATATTCATGATTGTCGCAAGACTCTGAGAATAAACCGAGAAGTGAATCAATAGAGTTATGATATTGGGATTAAGCCAAGAGAAAATTAAAGTCACTATTCACGTTGAGAAAGGGAAATTAAAACAACAGTGGCCTTGACATGAATTCATGTAATTAATTAGAAGGCTGTGTCCTTCATAGTCAGCAACTCCTTCATCAAGTGAAATATTATGAGAATGCAGAAACACCCACACAAAAGAGTTCTCCGAAAATCAGTGTATATGCCTCAAATATTATTGAAATGTATTTTCAACTTTTGCCTGTTGAATGCTTGTGTGTCTTCTGTCGATCTTTTTACCGCAATTTTCGATCATTACTGAGTCATAATATATTTCAATTGAAGATGTCCATAATTTCTATTTACTACAGAGTGACCACTCTACAGGCGTCATTGTATTCCACGGCTGTGATTTGAGTAAATCGATTCGTCTTGTCATTTTCGGATGAGTCTTGATGACTGAAAGACAATTACAGGGGCTTCTGACGTATGCGGATATTCCGGTTTTTATATGTCAACGACTGATTAAGTAGGTTAAGTATGCTAATATTATGTCATTTTGCCTTTTACGTCATCTACCTGCTACCAACAGCAGCTAGAGATGTTAGTTTGTAAGTGTGCTAAATACCGTCGACCGCTTACATCACGTGAATATCGACTCTACGTCTTTCACCTTAAGTACCCTTTCCTGTTTGGAATGTTAAGCATGCCTGCTTAATTGTCCTTGCACCGACCTTATTTCGCTTTTCCAGAATGTGGCAAAGAGTCCGCTCCTTAATGGCACAATATAGTCTCCGGAAGCAATGAGCTAGTTTGTGCTTACTGCCGTCAACCAACGTACACGACGAACTCCATTTTCTTCTGATTGTTGAGTTTCTCAAGGCTACACTGTATCACTAATTTCGAAACAAAACGGTATCACTCATCGTCGACAGCTATCTTTATTAAGCACTATTTTATATTGCCGAATGAAACCAACTCAAAGCTGACGGTTACATGGCTGAACAGATTTCAAGGTACCACGTAAAAATGCACATAAGATTTATATCACTTTTAGATGCAGTGACACAGACAGACAGGCTGACTGACAGACTGACTGACTGACTGACTGACTGACTGACTGACAGACAGAAATGCAGACGGACAGAAAGACAGGAACATAGACATACTGAGAGACAGACAGACAGATAGATAGACAGACAGACAATTGCACACAGAATCAAAGAGAGACATAGAAACTGCACCTATGAACCAAAACCGGAACTAACATCATGAAAATTATTAAGAGCCTTAATTTTCTAAAATCTATATTCGGTATTGGATTTCGTCCAGATATCATTTTTCATCAATGTCTCCATGGAAATCAGATGACATTTCTGCTTAGGACTGGACAGAAATTACAAGGGGTGGTTTTTTTCAAAAAAGTGCTACGCCAAACATAATGACTCTTCAAAATTGTGACCCTACCCAATTTGCATGCGCAAACAACATTGACTATCCCTTATGTGTGTTATAGGCTATATCAATGATATCTTAATTTAAATTGAATTGTTTATTTCGCCCTTGAACTTTCAACGAATATTTTTAATCTTTACAAATAATCATTTTTATGAAAGATCACGTCGTATTCGATGAAAATGATCACATTTCATGATAAATAATTCTGTAAACTAGATGGAGTCTACTAAAAAGTCAAAAGTGACAATATCTGTAATGTTTACCTTCATTTATAGTTTGGTATGTAATTGTACAGAGAGCATTATTATTGTATATCAAGAAACTTATTACAGCCTAAAAGTGTATATGTAATAACATTTACATATAAATGGACAGCTACAGCAAGCTTTGTCGGAGAACAATGTTTAATAGTTCACAAAGAGACTAACGTGAGAAGAGAATTTATATTTTAGGATGAAATAGCAAAATCGTATTTGTTGTTCACATCTGCACTTTAGAATACACTATTCTAATCCAGTACATATACATCAATTATCAAACGTCTATTAATGCACAGATATTCCTAGTTTTATACTGGAAAAAATATTCACAGTTTTCTTACAGACAACCATGCACACTTGATCCACATTTTCGGTGAAATTCCATAATTTCCTATACACATATGCATTTGTAACCGAATATTCTAATCAAGTACATTTATGTCGATTAGTAAACGTCTATAAAGGCAGAGATATTGCTAGTTTTATATTTGAAAAAAACGTTCGTAGTTTTCTCATAGACTACCATGTATAGCGAATCAACATTTTAGACGAAATCCAAAAATCAACTTTCTTGTACACATGTGTACTGTTTACCTCCCATTTCAAGCAAAGTACAGTTACACAAAGTATATATAAATGTACAGCTATAGCTTTTTGTAGGGGACATTGTTGATCATTTGTCCAGTAGACTCCCATGTATAGTGATTTGACATTTTTGGACGAAGGACTCTATCAGCCACATCTTGCCTTTTAATAGTTGCGCCAAAGTGACGATCCTTCCTCAAAGGCATTGCCCTTCAAAAATGCTTGTGTCACACCTGAGAGTTGACAAAAATTTGTTTGAGTTGTGCTAGGCGTGACTATAAGAAAAGTATATTGTCAAACGGCATGAAAGTCTGTGCCTAAACTGACAATTAAAATGTTCCTCACTTTCGTTCCACTGAGACCTCTTAACCTGGTCGCGATAGTTCGCTCAGATAGGTGGTATTTACTTCTAAATGTACAATAGAAAGCTATCTCACAATTATATCAGTTGGCATAACAGTTCCGCCAACAACAATATTTATTACCCAAGAATAAATCAACAACAACAGCGGGTATTCGCAGATACCCCCGTATTGTACAATGATTGACAACTCGCTAACAAGTATAGCAAAGATTGACAGTAACACATCAAAGAAATTGTTTCCGTGACGTCACAACTTACTTGAATAACACTGAAAACATGATAGCTATGTGCTAGTAAGCCTTAATGTCTTTGAACTGGCTGTACTCACAACACATAGAAATACACCAGTTCTCTGTTCATATGGTGTGCACTCAAAACAAACTCAGCAGTCTAATAGTGACAACTCTACAGTATTTCCGGTCACTATGGCAAATAAAAGTTACCTCAAACTTTGAACACACGTACTGTAGTAATTTTACAAGTGTACAGAAAATAACAGTAGCCTATAGCAGTGAGGCTTTAACTCTAAACTGATATTTTAACAATACAACAGTTTGGTAAAATTCAGTAAACTCTATACGTCAATCTGAACTTAGTTGTAGTTCTATCAAACTAATACAACAGTATTTCAGTGTCAGACAACTTGTACAAACACTCATACTATTCTAAGCCTTCTTGTAGGGAAATAACAATCGCCCACTTTTCGAACCAATTTCACCCACGATCCAAACTATAAACGTCCCTCCAAGCGGCGAAGAATCACTCATACAAAATCGACTTACACTCGTGTGTGTGTGATTATTAAAGTACGATTTCGATTCCGCCGAAAGTTCGGATTTGTAGGCAAAGTTTACACGGTTCGAAGGACGAGAATCTTTGTTGTCCTACAAGCGTGTATATCTACTAAACCTGATCGTTACTGTTCCTGACGTCCGGTCCGGTAGCGCGGCGTAGCGTTGAAGGTGCATAGAAGTTCCATATACAGGCTGGTGAGTTCCCACTCGCGTCGAAGCTTCCGGTCTCTGTCCTTTCACTCGTAGCTACGTCACTCGCCCACACGTGGTTGGGGCTGATGGATCGTTGTGTCAGAAATTGTCTCTCTTACCACATATGAATGTTCTCTAAATGTTCTTGAGTCTCACCCATACTAGACGGTGTGATGGTTGAGTCAGTTCCGACGTTCACAACGTCGGAACAGAAAGTTTGAAATTCGACTATACACAAGTCGCGTCCGGCCCCATGCCGTCTTCCAGCTTCTTCTTCTACGTCACCAGACATGTGACATAGTATACGTCATAGCCCGCCAATCACTGGTGTTTAGCCGCTCAACCTTTCTTGGCTGGTGTTCTGTTCGCTGGTCACCACACAAGACCAGCAATAAGTTCTCGAATTCACTATCTCCATCCAAATGAACGAAGATTTATAGAGTCTATATCTCCAGCAATATAACATCGCGTATCTTCAGAACAATCATTTATTATTGTGTAAGTGTACTGAGTGCACAAAACACATTCACTCAATCATACGTGTAGAAGCAGTCTGACAACATATAAAAGGTACTGTTTCTCTATTAAATAAAAAATGAGTGAAATCACACATGTGATACCTGCGCGAAAAATTGCAACCAATTAACGCCCCCCAAAAAACCCCGGCCTACCCCCCCCCCCCTAATTTGTGCCCAGTTCCTTACGAAAACAAGAAAGACTATAGGATGGTGACACTCTCGCTGGACTACATCTTCAAACTGGGGCTGTCGAAATCTGAATGACAATATTTCTCTGTCAGTTTGGCTCCGAAGAATGTCAACAACGAAGATTATCCATCTTCAATTACGTCCAAAGGTTGTTCATCTCTTGTTAGTTTTTGAGGACAGATATATTTCTTTCGCAATTTCCTGTGCTGATAATGTTGAACGGATTGTTACGCGTTTGCAGAGCTGTAACCATGGTGACCAGATTTAAATCTTCTATGTCATACATTCTCAACGGTGGGTAAATATTTACCAAACACTTAAAAACAGATTCAAATGATTGACTCTAAAGACTAAATCAACATTAGCGAGTGCAAACGATTATTGTGGCTTGAAATGAATAGTGAAAATCTCACATCCATGCAATTGTTAATCACGTCATGAGATGTCGCGATGATCAATATTTAAAAAGTCTGATTACCAGATCACCGTCCGGTATACCCGAAGAGAGAGATAAAACAATACAGAAACTGTCGAAATTTTTCATAAGCTCCGATCTCCAGTGAGAGTCTGAGAATGACCTGAAAGTTTGGAACATGACCAGAAGGCAGATGGGAAGGAAAACTAACATTGTTAAGATGAAGGATAATAGATGGTTTTGAGGAAACACCTAAAAGTAGCTGGTTTTAGTTTCTTGATATTGGTTGAGTCCCAGGGTACGGTGTGTTTGGTAAAATGTACATATACTGACTCTGTTTGGATGATAACAGCAACTGCGTATTAAATGATAACGACTACTGCTGCTCCATTTGATAGGAAATCCGATCATTGATTATTTTAATGATCATTAAAATGGATATATATGTATAGCTTCTTATGACCAATCCTTTTAGCCACGATAATGTACACTTTGCTTGGATTACTTCCGGGACGTCAAGGGCATGCAATTATCGTTAAACTTGAAGCTTGATTGATTGAAGATTGCTCTAACAAAATGCGTTTCCTCCTGTATACAATACTGCTCTTTTTCGATACTGCTTTGATATCTTTAATAATTGGAAACATGTTCTCATCACTGATACTGTGGCAGAGACGTGGGTGTTACTTCTTAGAGCAATGCGTTACTTCCAAACATTACAGGGCACGTGTGTACGGCCTTCGTAAAGGGTGTTATTATTAATGGGTGCGGATAATACTGTAAATGATATACGTAAGGTACTAATAACCTTTTTAATCTGCTTAGAACTCAAAGGATTGACATGTCATTCTTCACGTACTAGAAAAATACGTACAGCAAAACTCTCATGAAAACATACCCAGAAGTAATGTTGGTACTATTCTCTGAAGTTTGAAAAGGACCTAATTATATGTTACTTCCTCTATTCAGTTAACATCAGTAATGATGTACGAATGTTCTCGAGTTGATAGAATTCTATACATGTTCACTGTATCATCTGCATTGGATATATCCCTTTCCTTGTCCCCAAGTATTGTATTTGTTGTCTATTTGTCCATCTGTCTCTCTGTGTAACTCTTTGTTTTTCTGGCTCCCTGCTCGTCTCTCTTCTCGTCTCCATTACTCTCGCGCGCTCGCTCTCTCTCTCTCTCTCTCTCTCTCTCTCTCTCTCTCTCTCTCTCTCTCTCTCTCTCTCTCTCTCTCTCTCTCTCTCTCTCTCTCTCTCTCTCTCTCTCTCTCTCTCTCTCTCTCTCTCTCTCTCTCAATAACACCTGCAGCTGACAGCTTTCAAATTTATAAAAGAAAGAAATCGATTTTATTTACAAGGAAATCTACATATCTGACGATCGCGTGAATACACGAAGAAACTCGAGTAATAGGTACCAAATATACTTGATTGTATTTTCATTTTTATTGTAATATCATGCATTGAGCACCCTACACACCCCTACTCGATGGGTGCGACAGTGCCGACAGTGCACAAGTGGATGGCCACGCTTTTATATTGTGTAGTGGTCGCACTTGAATAGATGTCAGTCAACAAATATCCTTCCTTGACTGGGGTTTCAATGTCCATATAATATACCTTGTCCCAAGCACACTAGGCCGGACTGCAGGTACAGAGTTGGTATGTAAAATATCATATCCAAGAGTGCCGGCGAAGAAAAATGATTACAAAGCATGTTTCTTCTCCCTGCTCTGTATGGGAAGCTGTAACCCAGAAAGATAGCTTGTTCAAATTCTGCGAGTCAAATTTTTAACAGCTATTTCGCCGTGACTGAAAAGATTTTCCTTCTATTCTACAATTAGCCACAAAAATTAAATGCGACATATAGTAACTTAAACTACTTAAATACAAATATTTGCGTTGGCACGAGCAAGTCATTTACTGTATAGATTCCTGAACACTATAGTCAGACCTAAAATTAATAACGACTTACGGCAGAAATACATTGAAACTGAACATTGGGATGAAATCATGGCAGTCAGGAGCAAAGATTAAGCCCTACAGTCTATACGCGTGCTTCTATTTTAATTATAGCACGCTTTCCTGAAGATATTTGCGACTGGTTTAGCCTGTTGGAGTTCTTGGTCGGTGACTAAATATTAACGTTTTGTATTTTACCTAAATTGCAAGGAAATTCGTAAACACGGTAGTTCAAACACTGTGGTCTTTGCTCGTCTGATGTGTGGAACTTCAGCTAGGAGCTCACGCTGTAAAACAATGGTAATTTCAGCGACATTAGTTCTTGCATTTGCTATACCGTGGCAGCGTGACATCACTTTCTATTGTTGGCAGGTTCAACAATCTATTTTAGCTCACGTGTTCACACACGTTAGCTAATGTCGCAGCGATATCTGTCTGTCTGTCTGTCTGTCTGTCTGCTCGATATTTCAAAAACGGCTGATCAGATCAGAATCAAATCTGGTACATAGATTAAGTGTGCAAATGGCAAGAACTGATTAGTTTTTTGTGGGTGTGGCTATGTTACTTTTTGCTTATTTGCATAATTAATTTTGTTACAATTTTTTATTTGCTGCAATCAAATTAAATTGTGTTAATTTCTTGTGTGTGTTTTTCAGCCGCTTAGACGCGTACCTTTTCCCATTTTGAGTGGACGCAAACAAAGAATTTAATTACTTTGGCCTTATTTGCATATTTGATGAACTTTTCTAATTAGGAACATATTATCTCAATTGACTCGATAAAATTGACGAAACTTGGTATGCATATTGAAGATACTATGATTTAATATTATTGAAAGTCATTAAGCATTTTTACGTCAGCCAATTTCAATTTGCATATTTAATAAACTTTCCTAATTAGGGATATATAACTGAATTGACTAGACCAAAATTGATGAAACTTTCTATGTATATTAAAGATACTACGATATAACATTATTGAAAATCATTAACTGTTTTTACGTCAGCCAATTCCTTATTTGCATATTTAATGAACTCTCCTAACTACAGATATATATCTAAATTGACTTTACCAAAGTTCATGAAACTCGCTACGTACATTGAAGATACTATGTATAACATTATTGAGAGTCATCAAAGAGTTTTACTTCAGCCAATTCCTAATTTGCATATTTAATGAACTTTCCTAATTAGGGATATATATCTGAATGGACTCGACAAAAGTTGATGAATCTTGCTACTTATATTGAAGATACTATAATACAACATTATTGACATTCATTAAGCATTTTTACTTCAGCCAATTCCTAATTTGCATATTTAATAAACTTTCCTAATTAGGGATATTTATCTGAATTGACTAGACCATGGTTGACAAAACTTGCTATGTAAATTAAAGATACTATGATACAACATTATTGAGAGTAATTAAGCATTTTTTACGTTAGCCAATTCCTTATTTGCCTATTTAATGAACTTTTCTAGTTAGGAATATTTGTCTGTATTGACTAGACCAAAGTTGATGAAACTTGCTTTATGCCTTAAAGATACTGTGATTCAACATTATTACAAGAAATTTAACATTTTTACTTCAGCAAAGTACTAATTTGCATATTTTATGAGAACATTTCATTTAATTCCTAATTTGCATATTTAATGAACTTTCCTAATTAGGGCTATATACAAGGATTTACTTGATCAAAGTTGGCAAAACATGCTATGTACATTGATGAGGTTATAATAATATTGAAAGTCATCTCGAATTTTTGTCAGTTTATTTATAATTTGCATATCTAATGAGCTTTAACAGTTTGGCATGTATAGCTTGAAGGACTTGACTAAAGGCAATTACACTTGCTATATAAAGTGGTGATACAATGACAGCAGTCAAAGAAATTAATTATTTTTATTTCAGCTAATTACATATTTGAATACATAATGACCTTTGGAATTAATCTGTGGTGAATATTGTTAATTATGTTGATCATAACACTTTCAATGAAGTTGCAAACATAGCAAAGGTTCAAATTTACACATAACTGCAATATATAATGAAACACGTGAGCATTTTCAGTTCATATCTGGTTTCATCAATCATGTTAACGAACATCAAGCGAACACAAGTTCAATAATGGGTATGTAGTACGCTTTCTTGTGTAAATGAAGAACCTATACTTGAAAAAAACGTAATAAGTATACTGAAAAACAAAAATAATTGAAATTTAATACTTGTGCGTAAATTACAATTTCGCTGTGCACAACTGAAAAGGGGCTTCATATATAATTGAGACTGTAACATTACTGCAACGAAGAGAGTGCGTCTTTGATATCCAAAAAGGCTAACGAAGGGATTAGACTCAGCTGTCCAATTTACTATTCTCAATAATCAAATTCTTCTTCCATAGAGACCGTTTGCCATCTACGGTTACTTGTAGGAAATTCATAGACTTCAGCTGTCATTTTCGCCCACTCAGAGTGCCCGTCAAAGTCTGCTTCCGCTCTCGCGAACAGTTTCGAATAGAACTACGGGCACACGATCCAGAATGTATGCCAGCATCAGCTATTGTGAGAACCCCGCAAAATGACGTAAGTTCTGATTTCGAATATCATGCAACCATCTTTTTCGGACACAGAGTCTACTTACTCGTATAAGGATAATTGCCATCTTAAGAGTGAAAAAGTTCATTTGCAAGTTTCGTTTGACTTTCGAAGAGTATATAATTTCAAAAAGGGAGATCATCTGTAACACTGCTGGCCTTGAACTCATCACAAGCGTCAACGATGAGTACTGATTTTACCCTCATGGGAATATCCATTTCAACAATGTACGGGGGTGGTCTTTTGTCATTGTTTCCCCATGGGGCTATAACATTGCGACTTTTGCAAGCGGCAGGTCGCAGAAAAATGAAAGGAAACACGATGGGTGCACGGTTAACGGTTTCGATATTCATGACTTAGAAAGCGTCGCACAAAATTTCCGATGCATTAACCAATGTACCAGCAGCGGCGACCATGCTTTCAACGAGTATTCATGTTCAATTGAAAGGATATGCAAAAGTATTACAGTTTTGTCCGCGACAGGGCCGCTAATACGAGCACTGCATTCTATTCTTTCCTGTGTTGAGTATTTGAATTAAACAGGCTATGTACGTACCTGTCTGGCAATATACAACCTTAAAAAGATTCTCGCCGTCTTTGATGTCAATTTCACTGCGATTTATTGTTACCATATATAGACACACGGTATTGGTCTTGGAGGTTATCGATACACGGGCTTACCTCTGCTCAACTAGTTTCAAAGAGTTATTAGCCCAGCATTTCCACAGCCTGAGAAGCAAATGGGCGTAATCTTTTGATCTGCGACCTCACTGATCTACTTTTTATATTTGAAATTGAAACCGTACGTCTTTGCTGTGATTTCCGAAACATTTTTTGAAAAAGCTTATGGCTTCATTGCGTTATGTTCCAGGGAAGCGAGTTCGTGGCTGCGTCCATCGGAACAACTCTGTCGGGTGAAATCACGCTGTAAATGTCAAAGAAAGCGTTGTTTCCCGTCCCGCATCGACAAAAATTACTTAAATCGATGATTTGGTATCGAGGCCCTCTTGCAAGAGTTTGTGGCGAACACCGAATAGCAACGAAGGAGAAAATAAAACAAACATCTACAGGGGTCCATGACCCAGATAAAAGCATTTATAATTATTTCATTGACTTATAGCACATAATTTTTAGCAGTTTTGACTTTTTGTAAAATGCTCGAAATTACCCTCAAATACTTCTTCATTCCAAATTTTTTCGGTCAGTCGATGATCGATTACTGATGTTTCGTTAAATAGAAAGAATATATATTAAATAGTAGTAAAACAATTTTTAATATTTGTTCCCATACGCTGATATAGATTCGCACAAGCTACGTGGGCATTCCGTGTTAATAAGTTCATAACGCTTTGTCTCGTCAGAAATTCAAACGCACAATAATTTGCTCCCTCTGGTCTTATTTTGCTTCTCCGGGGTCGAGGGTATCACGCCCTTACATCATTATCACTTGATGCAATCTACAGAAGCCCGACTCAACATCTGGGATTAAATCCCTTCCGTGAAGAGGCAAACATGAGATAAGGAGCAGAAAGCGGAAATGGAAATCATAAATCCAAGAGAAGACATGACAAAGACAGACCAGTATCTCGGCCACTATATTAATGCACTGTATCGTAAAGTCTACATCGGGTCCTCAGTGTGTGTTTAGCGATACTCGAAGTCGAGGGAAACGATGCGTTAAATTATCTCGCAGGAAAAAGAACAAAAAATACGATCTCGATACGTAATTACATCTGTGTTTGCTGAGAATTTGTGTCGTGTTTCCTCCGGTTATGCTCACCGAGAATCTTGCCGTTAAATCAACCTGCCTTAATCCCCAATTGCAGAGACTGGTGTCCCAGATTATCTCGACATGGCATTTACATACCGAAGTCAATACCCGGTTATAGTCTGCCCATGACTGGTCGCCAGAATTAGCTCTTTAATTCAGTCGTTTCATCGCACTACACGCCTGCCTCCTGAAGTACTCGAGCCCACTGCGATACAATGATAAATGACGCATGTGGATCCAGAATCGATCGATGTCACTCTATAGACACTGAATAGAGACGGTCGTGATTCAGAACCAAGCTCGGCAGGAGATATCAGTGAGAAGACGAATTCATCTGTCATGAAATGTAATCAATGTAAATTTAATCGTTTTCTTCCTGAACTGCCGATATGGCCTTTCGGGACTGTAAAAGTTACGCCGTTGTACACAAAATCAAAACTATCGTGTTTTCACTTTTTTCCCATCGGAAAAATGTCATCAAATCATATACGCACTCTCGGCTATTCATGGATTGCCTCATTTACCTCTGCGGGGAGTCACGTCATCGTGTACAACTTTACTACTTAGGGGTCACAGTGCAATGTTTGGTGCCAGAGAAACAAAGCACCTTCAACTTAGGGCCGACTTGCAGTGTTTTGGAAGGTGCAATTGGTTGGAAGAATCTTACTGTTATAATTGAATAATACAAATAAACTCTCTAAGTCGCTGAGAATAGTGACAATCGACCAATCAGATATAACCTTACAAACACGCTGCAAGTCAGCCGTAAATTTACCGAGATTTACCATTCAAATGGCCGCCATCCTTGTGCTAACTCTAGAGCAAAAAATTACCTCCCAATTTCCACAAAAATAAGACAAGTGAAAATTGTATTTACTTCAACAGCTACTGTAACACGTCTGATGCTACATGTACACTGTGAGATAACTTGCCCCATTATACGCAACGTGATTGGATGGTACATTTTAGAAATACTTTCACGGAGAATAGGTGCTCGCCGGTAATTTCTTAAACCAGAACTTGAGTGACACTGTCGACGTCGACGAAGATATTGACTAAAGTTTAGCAGATGTATGCAAAGTTAAAAGGCACGGCTACCCACTCAGTCTCGCATGTTCAAAGGACGTGTTATATGATTCATATCTCAGAAAATTGTTGTTTTAGAATGTTTGTGAAAAGCATTTCCGGAAGAAGGTGTGAAAAGCCTCATTAGAAGGGCTTCACAGGAAAAATTGTGAACTACCCGTGAAAAGCAATAAATTTGTGCGGATATATTAAAATCGTAAAATTTCACTGAAGCGAGATATTAAATGTCTTACTTCTGTTTCACTTTGGAAATAGCTTTGCCTGCAATTTAAAACTTTGATGTTTATAAACTTCCTCGATGAATTTCACATTTTGCCATTTGTTAAGAAGTACTAATTGCTAGCAGAATCACAGTATGTTGTATTCCGGCCGCAAAACGCTGACGTAAGAACATAGCCATGATACAAGTGAATTCATTTGTAACTAACAGTCCCATTAGACTAAAATAGCTTCTTTAGTCAATTTGGTGGTAAATTCGACTGTGGAACCGAGTCAAATCAAATCTTTTTTCAATGCGCGCTTTCAGTTTATTGGTACAGCATAATCAAACAAGTTGACGTACATCTGTACATGGACTTTAATCTCCCAGCGCTTAACAAAAGCCATGCAAAGAACGAACTTCGAACAAAGCCAGTCGTACGAACTATTCCCATTCGCATAGAATTAAATTGCAGGCAAAATAGATCTTTTTCTACCGTAGACTACGTTATAAATTCAAAGTTGGATTGTTATGTTCCACGTCACACAAAGTGAGTAAAATTAGATCCTCTTTCGCCGCGTGCAAGCACGTTTAATGCAATTATGCCTACAATAGTGCAGACGTCGTGCGTATGTAAAGCGCATTCAAACTAACTTACAATTTTCTCAAGGAAAATTGAAGACCTTTCGCTGAGTCGCAGAATTAGACTTTCTGTACATGCTGCTATGCATACATCGCTACTAGTAAGATTAATCAAAGATGCGGTCATGATCCATGTGTATTTAAGCTTTCGGCACTGACAACGTCGCTCAAGGGCCATCTTTCCTTTGAAAATCTAGGACAAATGCACGAGTAGAACCAGGTTCTTGATAGTTGAGTCACACATTTCATAAAAAACTACGTGATGATTCGGTAGTTTGAGTTTTTATTACGCCACATGGTGATATCATTTTGGCGCTGCAGGGGCTGATACATGCAGAGAAAGGTGACGGGTCAACAGTTTTGAAATTTCTACACCGACCAGGTAAGGGACCGTTCAGTTTTTACGGCCGGGGGGGGGGGCCGGCAAAATCCGGGGGGGTCATCATAATTTTGGAATCCGCAAAGGAGGGGGTCATCGCTTTTCACAGGTAGGAAAGGGGGGTCACCACATTTTCAAAAACATAATACCAACAATAAAGTTCACTTTATGCCATTGCCATGATCGACCCTCTTTTACGGCGGGCCGCCTTCGGCGGCCCACTACAATAAATATACATTATGTATTACCCATGACCCTCTCAACGGGCAGACGCCTTTGGCGGCCCACTCCAATTAGGTTTACTTCATGCAATGGCCATGATCGACCCTCTTTACCGGCGGGCTGCCTGCGGCGGCCACTACAATAAATTGACTTTATGTAATACCCCACAGCAATCTTACCGTGAAATTCCCAATTGAAGCCGCGGCTTGTATTAGAAACATTTTTGAGGGACCCCTGGGATCACGCACTGAATAATGGTAATGGCCGCGCACTTCAGCGGCCCTGTCCAGTAAAGTCTATTTTATGCAATAGCCATGATCGACCCTCTTTACCGGCGGGCCACCTTTGGTGGCCCACTAGAATAAGTTGACTTGACCCTCTTAACCGGAGGGCTGCCTTTGGCGAACCACTCCAATAAAGTTTACTTTATACAATGTCCATGGACATGAGTTGTCTATGGAAATGAAGTTAAAATTGCCTTACAGTCGTCCTAATTAACAGACGTTTCAATGGATGTGGCTGAGAACTTTGTGCACTGGCATCTCTGCTACACGAATAAAGTGCGCCGCGTACCGGAGTTCAAATCCAAACCATGCGGGTAAACTGGACATCATATGGGTTTTGGTTATTTTTCAGGGGGGGGTTCATCAATTTTTTTCGTCTGACAAAGGGGGGGTCATCTTTTTTTCACAAAAAATGCAGGGGGGGTCTATATTTTTTTGAACACCGGCGACAAGATTTTGCCGCCCCCCCCCCCCAGGCCGTAAAAACTGAACGCTCCCTAATAATTCAGACAACTGATTTCTTGAAAAAGAGAAAACGCTATTTAAGCATGCACATATTATAGAAAACATAAAGCAAAGCTCGTGGTGTCATATGCGACCGAGAAAAACGATACGGAGAATTCCCCGCTTCTTCGGTGAGGACAGTGGTTAGAGTGTTCCGGAAATCATGCATTGGAACAAATATTAAAAAGTCCAGAAAGTTACTCGTGTAATTAAGATAGTACGTACCTCGAAATCGAAAGACTTGAAGTTTTGCTCAAATTTCTCGTTTCAACCAGTCTCTTTCGAAATCAGGAATAACAATCGGGGGTCACCGAGCAAACTTTGGTACTATCATGGAAATACATGACCTTGAATTTATCGATATTTGAAATTCAAAATGACCGCCATACCTGTGTTAACTCTATGGGAAAAAATTAAAAACAGACCGGTAAATACTTCAGTTACTTCAGGAGCTTAAAAATGAGACTCCTCAAGTGGCAGGCAAAATAGCATGATCGTAATGTTTGTTTGCAGTAGGTACATCAAATAGCACGTGGATTATTATTAATGACATATTGCCTGACCTTTGTTCATGATATAACGGTCGTTTTTTACCTCTCGTGGTGGTGAATTACCAGAAACACACTGGTATATTCCGAGGTCAATGCATTTATGGTAACTCACAGTCTCTCGGGGTATTTGGCAGGTGCCAGGGCTCTCATAACCAGATAATATGTGTCCGCAAAAAGTGTATTAAGGAAGTAAAGGCCTCGAAAGTTAAAGCCTTAAACTGTTGCTCAAACTTTCCTCAAAGAATCTGTCAACCATAAATTTCTTTAAAATCATGAATAAAAATCAGGGATCACCGTGCAAAGTTTGGTACCAGAGAAACAAAACACCTTAAATCGACCTATATTTATAATTCAAAATGGCCGCCATCCTTGTCCTAACTCCACAGGACAAACATCAGTTTTCCATTTCCACAAAAAAAGACGATGAAACTTTTATTTACTCTTTAACAGCTTCAAAATGAGCCCAACCAAGCGGTAGCTCAGAAAAGTATTGAGTCCGAATATTTGTCCTATAGAGGCGCATTCTCCCTTAATAGCTGCCTGGCATATCGGTGGTACCTGCAATGTTTTGTGGTTTAATGCTCGGAAGCAGAAGACTATCTAACGGTCACGACGTGAACCTATGCTATGAGATTTATTGTGTTACGATAAGCTGCATTCCGCTTATTTGCGAATCGCATAAGCTTGAAAGGTTGTCGGTAAACAATTTCCTTTCCATATCCCTGTCATGGCTGGAATTACTGTTATCCAGATGCAAATTCGGAAAACGGACCCTTCACTTAAAAGCGCTGGAAAAATTCATTTTAAGGTTTATAGCTCAAGGCATGAGGAAAATTTCAGATGGTACATGTCTTAAATGTTGACATTGCCAGGTACACGTGCCCTGCAAGTGAACTATGGACGAAGGAGAGAGTTTTTAGTAATGGCAAAGCGATGAAAAGTTAGAAATTGTCTTTCTTATTGGGTGTTCTTGCAAGTGCTACTCAGGGTTGTTGAGCTTTTATGTAAAAAGCCTATCTCCCTATTATCAGTGCCTTCAAAGGGAGTCAAGTGAAAAGCAATCTTGCAAATAGCTCATGTCAAAAATATGCATTCTTACAAGTCGCTTTAAAGATAACAGAGACCTACGTAAATTTCGATGACCTGATCACGAATTTATCAAATGTTGAAGTCCATCTGTTGGTCACGGAGGGACAGCGTGTGACTATGGTAAGTATATTAAATAACAATCACAAAAAGGAAAATACCGCCTCATGTTTGCTAGTGTTACACTTTAAAGCCAGTACGCTGACAAATTAAGAATCAAAGTTTATGTTTATGTCGTCTTGACACTAACTATAGCTATACAATATATATAATATAATATATATATATATATATATATGTATATATATATATATATATATATATGGCGACAGCGATTATCAATCCATCTAATTATCTTTCTGTTATATATATGTCTGTGATCCCGTGTATATGTATGTATGTATGTATGGCGACATAGGAATTATATAAATATATATATATATATATATATATATATATATATATATATATATATATATATATATATATATATATGACATGATTTACTTCAAGTACAAAGTAATAGTATTTGTATAATAACATTTACAACGCTCTGTTTTTAACACCATGCACTGTAATTTCCCACGAGCAGATCTGTATACTTTGATATATATATATATGTGTATGTATAATCAAAGTTGTGTTCATTTGCCATAGAAATACGATGTACTATGTACAGAATGTCAAGAATGGTGTAATATTTTTAAAAAATATACAAAAAATGTAATAGTGACATTTCTGCAGAAAATATATTGCTATACAATTATTGGAATGTGATCTATGGCTGGAAAACAGGAAAAGCTTAAGTTTAGCTTGCATTATCTGTTTCCCATTTAACTATACAGAAAGTAACCAATCGCAAACTACAGGGGTTTTTTACAATAAGTAAACGAAGTAAACTTGTAAATTAACGCACGGTTAAATACACAGTGTTGTACTGACTAAAACAGATTAATGGGAAGGAATGAGGCGAAAAATGAGCTATTAGAAAGAACAAAAAACACTTAACAAAGAGAAAAAGAATAAAATGTAGCAAGGTGAATTTGGTTGATCACTGATTGATAATGAAGTAGTTACTCAAGGAGCGAATATTCAGATGAATTAATGATAAGGCAAACCAATACAAAGCACATTGGAAGCATTGATGCATGAACCGGGTTTCCTGTAAATAATCCCTAAAGTAAATTTTCCAGAACTCAAGTGAAATTCTAACCAAATAAATTCACTGAAAGGTAAATCAACCCCGTTTAAAACTGTGAAATTTAATTTGTTCCAATGCGATGAGTTACATCGATGCCACTCATTGATATGTTAATATATATTGCTCCGGAATGCCATGTATTTCCAGGTTGTCTCTTCGTATGTACTGGTCGAGGTCATCTTTGTCAATTTCTAGCTTTTCTACTCTTTCTTTTAACTCTTCATCGAACATTGAATTCATAAAGTCAACGGAGACCTTGACCGCTTCTGTGTTTTCATCGACATGTTCAATTTTCTCGTGTATATTCTCCAGTTTTTGAAGTCTTGTATTGATTTCGTTTAGTTGTAATAAGAAATCGGCAGTGAGCGGCGTATCAATATTTTGACTTACACGAGATGTTTCACCAGCAGCTTCAGATGCAACAGAAGGTGGCGGAGTCTGAAGTAGAAAATCTCTTCCTCTTGCAAGATTTACACAACATCAGGTCTCCCTAGGGCACCATTTTACAAGTGGTATAGCCACAAACTGATGACGTCAAAATCGCCGTACACAAAACACAGACGCTCCGTAATTGCGGCACCGACTAACTTATAAGGTTAAAATAATATAAATTTGCACTTTCTTCAAATCACTGTCACAATCTCCGACTGCTTAGTTTTTGTATTGGGTGAAGTACAGTGGGGGCCAAGAAATGGGGTTAGCTGACCAAATTGTCGGAACGGAGCGAGCGAAGCGAGCTGAGTTCCGACAATTTGGTCAGCTAACCCCAATTTCTTGCTCCCACTGTGCTTCACCCAACACAAAATCAAGCAAATGAAGACCATCACAGACTTTTTAGGGTTAGGTTAGTTAGTTCATGTGATCGCGGCAATAATTCCGTCTCATTCCGGGTACAATATGTCCCCTCTCACGTTTTATTCATCAAATATGTTGTCATGTACAAACTGACCCCGACGGCAATGGCCATATTGACCCCTTTTCAATATAGCCGTTGCCAAAGTCGGCACATAGTTACATAACAGAATTCAGTGTACATTCAAATGCAAATAATAATCGATATGACGGCCAAAAAGTCTTTGTATGTTTCATTTGCATTACTTCTTCTACAGACGGAAAATCACACCTGTACATTAGTTCAAACTCTGTTATTGATTGGTTTAATCTTTTGTCCACAAATTTGTTTCCTTTATCTTTGCGATCATGCCTCCAAATAGATTTTTAGCCCGGCTGTATTATGGAAATTTATGAATACACGGATGTAAACAAAAAAATCATCTATAATGAATTCAAGTTCCGGAAGTCCAAATACAGCTTGAGTCGACACAGTGAGAGACATGTGGTGATTGGAGTCATTGGTCGCGATATTTGTGCTTGCTTTTTAATTTCTGTTGACCGGCGTACATAAAGCCAATGCTTTATCGATTTGTTCCTACAGGTTTCAATATTATTCCGAAGAATGGTAGGGGGCTTATTCTTCGTTGTCCAAGTCTCCTCAGTTCTCTCATTTCACCGCTAATCATTGTCTTCATTTTGTGGATCCTCAAACCTTCGCCCACACCAACACCTTTGAAGGCATGTGGATGCATGCCATGCGAACTTGGATTGGCTTCACACCTTCAGACTTATTTCCAACTTGTCTTTATAGACTATTATGAGTTCATGTAGCGGAGGCGTTTCGGCGATAAAGCTAAGGCGTGGATTTTACTTGTTCAACATATTTCAATTCTCTGTCCTTCAAGTTTACAGTCTCCTTCATCGATTCATTGCAACTGTGCACATAACACCATATTGTGCCAAATGTTTTGAGACGGTCTAAAAACTAATATCACGCCTAAGTTTACAACTCATGAGGCCACTGCCGCTGATGTGTGACACTAGGAATGCACAAACAAGACGAAGTTCGTGCTAGTGACAATATTTGCACCCCAAATCATTATATTGGCAGCGAATTTCGTTTGCTTCTGTACTTAATTCACTTCGTCGATGGGTTGAATTTTTATGTTATTTCCGTGGCATATCCAACGAATTGTTGTTCACGTTTTCATCTACAATAGCAATGAAATATTGCATTTCATACATGTTGAGTGATGAACCACTTTTATATAAAAGTGTATCCTGTCAAAAACGGAACACACACCTTTCGTATTGTAAAAAAGGCAGCAAATGACAAATTCAATAATAAATGTCAAAACAAAGTTTTCAACATATAAAACATCCTAAACAAGTGACAATTTTATACTTTAACTGTGCAAATACAACAAATAATATGAAAAATATTCAAACAATAACAAATCTGCACAACAAACACGACAATGCAGAGAAAAAATAAAGACAGGCAATAAAGCAATCAATGCAGAGGCATAAATTCAATAAAAGAAGGAAAATGTGTAAAAGACTTTCAAATCATTACAAGTGAACATTATAAATTAATCAGTTCCTGCTTAGCATTATCATCCTAACGTTATATGAAACATTGCATCCCTTTCTCGCAACTTGTTCTCGTGGAGCAGAGGTTATAGGTAGTTGCTGGAGGTTCTGGGTTTCGACCCCCGGCAGCGGTAATTGTTGTGTGTAAAAAAACGTAACTAAAAAAAACGTTTCTCTCTCTCCCTTGTCATTAAACATCCGTTGCTTCCACATAGATATCAGCTGGCTGAAGAAGACGCGGATAGAGTTATAGGGTACTACAAAAAGAGGGAAAGGAGTGAAGATGGTAAAAATTGGGACCCTTCTTTTCAATCATTTCCCCCTAAGTTTCCAAGCCCCCATTCCTAACTCTTACCCCAAAATAATTTATCGCCCCTTTTAGAACATAACCTTTGACCTCATTTCCATAAGTATTCACATCTTTGACGTCATCATTTTGTGGCTATACCACTTGTAAAATGTTGCCCTCCCTGGCAAAGCTTTACACCCCTGTTACCTTCACAGTCCTCACACCGTGGCCTAGACATAGTTTGTATCTAGATTTGTGGAAAAATTTTGAGTTTTCCAAGGGCCGACGCGGTCGAGTTGCTCCATTGAAAGCGCCCTCTATCCATATAATATATATATATATATATATATATATATATATATATATATATATATATATATATATATATATATATATATATATATATATACATTTGTATATATATATAGTGTGTGTGTGTGTGTGTGTGTGTATTGATAATATGGCGACATTGGGAATATATATATATATATATATATATATATATATATATATATATATATATATGTATAGTGTGTGTGTATTGATAATATGGCGACATTGGGAATATATATATATATATATATATATATATATATATATATATATATATATATATATATATATATATATATACACGATAACGAATATTTATACGTGTTTCTTCCCACATTATTCGCGTCTATTATGCAAATTGGTCCTCTTCCTTGATCCCCTGCTAAAATTGCTAGCAGCCCTTGTTTCCATGCCGTTGTCACGTTCCTTCAATGTATATTATGCAACACTATCCGGCATACCTATCGAGTTCAGTCTTAGGCCACATAAACTCGAGACCCCTATTCAATAATTGCCTGGTGTATCGTACGTGAGAACACATACATGTGCAAAATTGTTTTAATGAGTAAAATCGGTAGTTCGCTTAGTTGGCAAGGTGATGCAAATGAACAAGCAGTGACACGCATGTCGACTTACGTGGTGCTTGTCGTTTCGACGTGCTGTTGGGGACATGAATCGCGGTGCATAAAGAGCAAGGTTATGATGAAAAATGTCATGCTTACATAGCACTCCCCGCATTGTCTTATCTATAATGTTCGTGTCGATAAAAGTACAATGCATATGCGAAGTCATGTAATGGGACATGGTTTATGCTGTGTATCAACCAATTAATATTACATACTTAGAATGTAACTAGACGGGGTCCAGATCGATTTTTGCGATAGGATGATTTCGTGTAATGTAGTGAAGTGGCTGAGATAGCTGAAGTATCTTGTGTCGACTGGAGGTTATGCCCTATCGGTGCTTCGGACATGCTGTTCATACGCACGTACCTGATGCTGCTTATCTCCTATATATTAATACTATGCATAGAGGTGCTTTATCGAACGTGACTAAATGAGAAATTATTAACCCATTTCATGTTGAAAAGGAAGCTTATAATCTTACATGAAACGTGCAGTGACTAATAGAATCTCACACCCCAAGGACCTGGGATCAGATTTCTCACACGAGTTGGGGACATTTTGTCTCACACGAGCCTGCGGCTCGTGTGAGACAAAAAATCCAAAACGAGTGTGAGAAATCTGATCCCAGGTCCTTGGTGTGTGAGATTCTTTTTCTCATATGACCACAAAATGCTTTAAATTCACATTGGACACGTACAACATTATCCAAAATCGTGACAAGTCTGTCGTCTGCCACTGTACTTTGACCTGCTTACTTTGTAGTTCTGGTCTGTGTGGTACTCGTCGTGCCATTGGATAACATTTTGCGCGTGGAACAAACAGACTGTATATCATCCAATCAGAGCTCGTGTAATATTTACTGCAGAGTGTGGGACGGTTTCTGAGAGTGTGGGATCGATTTTTCTCACATTCCTGGCCGCTGGGAGTGCGGGATCGACAGTGTGGGAAAAATCGATCCCACACTCTCAGAAACCGTCCCACACTCTGCAGTAAATATTACACGAGCTCTGATTGGATGATAAACAGTCTTTTTGTTCCACGCGCAAAATGTTATCCAATGGTACGGCGAGTAACACACAGACCAGAACTACAAAGTAAGCAGGTCAAAGTACAGTGGCAGACGACAGACTTTCCACGATTTTGGATAATGTTGTACGTGTCCAATGTGAATTTAACGCATTTTGTAGTCATGTGAGAAAAAGAATCTCACACACCAAGGACCTGGGATCAGATTTCTCACACTCGTTGGGGATATTTTGTCTCACACTCGCCTGCGGCTCGTGTGAGACAAAATATCCCCAACTCGTGTGAGAAATCTGATCCCAGGTCCTTGGGGGTGTGAGATTCTATTATTCCCACACCGTCGATCCCGCACTCCTAGCGGCCAGGAATGTAAGTAAAAAATCACTGTCGTCAAAGCGAAAGCGAGAGAGAATAACACATTGGATTTCTAAGAAAAGCATTAGAGTCTACTGTGGTTGATGGGAGTTGTAACATCTTGCTGTACTAGCTAGATTAACTATGTTGAGAAAATGGTACTGGAGGCCCTTGCACGGAAATGTTATATAGGGCCGTTCACAGTTTACGTCTCTGTTCTCTCATTAATATGCAAAAATAAATATTTGTCAGCATTTTTAGATTACGCTTTTGAAAATTACGCATGCAAGAACGACGAAAATACATCTCAGTGGGCGACTGCTAGTGTAACAGTGAATACTAAAAACATATTCACGACTCAGAGTACAAGCTGCAAAAACAGCCACGCATGCAACATTGATAAAATTTGTCCGCATTTCAAGCTGCGTGTCCGATGTCGCGCGCGTACAGCTATATTTAGTAACAAACCTATAACCGTGAACAAGGCTATTCTAGGGTAACTTGAACTTGGAGAGCGAAATGAAAATGCCTTCCCGCTGCCCGGTATTCCCATATCGTCACAGACAACTGAGAAAACGCCTTGACAACGCTCTACCCCGGCATTACAAAAGCTCTCTATAAATCTCTCTCAGTCACATAATTTTGTCCCATACCATTCGTAAACTACCGGAGATAACCAAATGCAATTATCTGCCTTTCCTCAATTTTCCGAGAAGCTTACTGAGAAAAGAATAGAACTTCCCAGCTCCCACTTACCCTCCTATTAACACGAGTAAAAAAAAACTTTCTTTTCGCCCGCAAAGAACAAGGAGATCGCTTTTGACGAACAAAGCGCTGTTGGCCGCCTTGACAGGCGCTGTTTCAATACACTACTCTGGATACCATATCTCTGAAATGGATGTGGGACATCAGAGAGAGAGAGAGAGAGAGAGAGAGAGAGAGAGAGAGAGAGAGAGAGAGAGAGAGAGAGAGAGAGAGAGAGAGAGAGAGAGAGAGAGAGAGAGAGACAACAGACAGACAGACAGACAGACAGACAGACAGAGAGCAGTTTGCGTCGATGGCTGAATCAACCTTAATACACCGGTGGAGTCAACCCTCTCTCCAATGACGAAAAGCTCTAAACATTAAAATATTTATAGTGGCATTTGAGTCACCAATCCCCAGCAGATCAGTTGTAAACAAGGAAAGCTGGCTTCAGATCACCGCGTTTTACAGGTTTACTGTAGTTTAATAATGTTCTAATATTGAATCTGTACTTATTATTTCAGAAATCTCAAAGCGAAGCAACGACACTCGACACATATTATACTTAATACTTTTAGCCGTCCGGAAGAGGAAATAAGGAAGATGAAAATCAAAATTTGATTGGCAAATTTACTGCGGCAGGAGTACAAGAAGAAGGCATCGAACCACTTTTCAAATCAGTGTGGTATTCATATGAACACTTTATGTCGGCAACATCAGGACCATGAAAGAGTTAGAGAGACGACGGGAAATTACTCTCATGAGACTCGACGAAACAATACGCACAGTAGCTGTAGGCGCAGTAGAATTTGAACGATCACAATATTGACGATTTTACGCCCTTATTGGCATCTAGGATAATGTATCCTTTACGGATGTGTGTTTTTGTACACGTGTCTCTCTCCGTTTATCTGCGGTAAACTGGGTTTATTTTCGATCAAAAATTTTCTGATCTGAGATTTTTGAATATCGGGCCTAAATATTTACGATATGTATAAGATGTCTACGTTTTAATGATTATTTTCGTTCACATAGAATGAAAAGACTAGTTAATGTTACCTGGTCTGATAATGTATGAATAAAAAATAGAAGTATCGTATGACATTGATTTCTGCGGTCTATACATTTAGATTTCTAATTTATTATCACATGTGCATTTGGGGTCAACATGTTCTTATCGGGAAAAATGCCATGTGTCTGAATGGATCAGTTTTTTTTGTCAGCGGATATTTCTAACAGAATGTACGAATAAACCTAATATGCTATTTATTTGTATCAGTGTATTGTCATTTACAAATACTTCAAACAAACCATTTTATATTGTCGTTTCTTAAACTGACGAGTTCATAAATGGTTAGGGAATGCCGTGGTCTGTTGATAAAGTTTTAAATTAAAACCAGTCTTTAAGGTAGAAGGCGTCTCAGGGACAGATATTAGGACTCACAAAATTTTACAACTCTTTTCTGATCTGGCGCTTTTTGGGGTTCATTTTAAAGCTCTTTGTGTAACAACACTTTTAACCGTCTTAATTTTTCGAAAATCGACGATTGTATTTTTATCAATAGTTAACACAGGGGTGGCGGCCATTTTGAATTTCAGATATCGGTAAATCTTTGGTCATTTGTTTTTCTCTGACCAAAATGTCTATAATGACCTCCAATTTTTATTTGTGATTTTGAAAAAGGAAAGTTGGAAGATTTTCTTTAGGAAAGTTTAAGTCTTTCACTTTCGAGACGTATGCCACCTTCAGAAGGGGGGAATATTAAAACCTTTTCCACTGGTCACCCTTGCGAAGACAGCACTTCTTGAACGTGGTCGCCCTGTGCCAGTCACGTTATATTTTACATTTTAAAGGCCTTCAACAGAACAGCCACCACTCCCGTAGCATGTGGTCAGTGGTCACATGTAATTGCAAGCACCAATTTGCTACAAAACCTATCTGCAGTGGTATGGTCAACATATCTGACTCTGATAAAAACCTTTGTCAAGAAGTGCTTAGATTGAAAGACTATAAGCTTATCGACTTTATATTGTGCATCACATTGTTTTAGAAATTAAAGGCATTTATCATGATTTTTCACGAGATTTATGTTAATCAGCTTAATCATTACAGTTATCTTTTCCTAAATTCACCATTCAGCATACCACCCACGTCGAAAGTAATGTCACACCCATCATCCGGAGCTATAAAAAATGTCATCTTCAAATATTGTCGCCTCTTCTTGGTCTCGTTTGGGACACTGTATATAGATTCGACCTTGTACTGACTTGCGACATTTTGTATTAAAGTCTACACGAGCAACACGTAGGCTACCTATAAATGCTTTTATTTGCATTTTATCGTTATCGAGGGTCAACGATAGAAATGTACCCGTCTTAAATTCGATGAAAAGAAACCAGAGATACCGTGAAAGACATTGATTGAGTTTTGAAAGCAAGTCTATTATATGAATCTGCTCGGAATCGAGTTTCACATCGTGAAAGTTGTGCAGTCACGTGACCATAGTTTGCTAAATTTTGTCAATGGGGGACGTGTTTTCCAGAAAGCGCCCACTTAAAGTCCGTGTAAATAATTTATGACAACAACTAAGCAAACCCGATACCTCACACTGAACTTCGTACTTGAGATACCTGCAACCTGGGGGTAGTTAAAATGATCATACAATCCGACCTATTTGGTGAATTTCACGGGCGGAGTATCTCGGTTTGCGCTTTGTAACGATTAATGAGGCTTTCCAGTCAATTCCATGGAGCCATCTCTCGCATTCAAAATATCAAATGGCGGCATCAAGGTGCCTAGTGTCAAATGTCTTCACCTTGAATTTACCACAACCACCTATTTACTGATGATGTTCCATCTGCGAACAAAAATTTCCCGAAGATGAGTTAATGGCACATGATCAGATTTTTTTTCTTTGCTGCCAAATAAAGACTAGACTCCCACTCTGATATCCGTAAGAAAATTGGATGCCCTACCACGGGTGCAGTTTTGTAAAGGCCACACGATTGCAGTGGAATAATATGTAAATGCGTGTATTCTAACTGTACTTCTTTCAAAGAGAGCTTTTAAACAAGAACGTTCAATAAATTCTTACTATCATTGTTATATTTCTGCGTCACAGACAGTGTGCCTTTCACATATGCTGTCCTATCCCCTCTTGATGACCAACAACAAATGGAATGCATAGTGTTACTTTCACGGATGCTGTCCTATCCCCTCCGGAGGACCAACAGCAAATGGATGCACAGTTTGCCTTTCACGTATGTTGTCCTAATCCCTCTGGAGGACCAACGGCGAATGGTTGCACAGTGTGACTTCCATGTACGCTCTCCTATACCCTCTTGAGGACTATCAGCAAATGGGTGCGCCGGACAAGGGAGCAGTAGAGCGACGGGCCACTCTCAACATATTAGGGAGCGTTCGGTAATTAAGGCCGGGGGTTGGCTGGCAAAATCAATGGGGTCAGCTTATATTTGAAAACTGCACAGGGCGATCATGTATTTTTCGAACAGCACAGGGGGTCACTTGATTTTCAGAAGTATCCATCCCGTCAGAAAACAGTTTCAGTGACTCTGTACAAAAATATTCTGGGTAAAATAATTGTCTAAAAATAATTAAAAAAATAATTGCCTGCATGATAAAGTCGTTTCACTTTAATCCAAATAAAAGTATATGTATTATCTGTCACAAAAACATTTTGCCATAACAACTCTGTACAGGCTTGTCTTCTTCTAAAATGAGCTCGCTGAGGGCAAATGAGCAATTCCTATAAGCCTTTGGCTGGGGTGAGACAATGATTAGCTATATGTTAAACAGAAACCTGGTTTACATTGAAAGGTTCCCCTTGCGCTGTAGCATGTAGGGGAAAGCAACTCCACACATCGTTCATATCTTGCTTGTTTGCGTTGTGTGCATGATAGTGCGTATACTATCAGTGTATATTCCCCATGGCGGAGACGTACCCATAATCTGCGTGTCTTGCACAGACCCCGCACTGGAGTGGAGAGGCTGTACGACACTGCGATCCTTTGACGCTACGTTTCGAAAACAGAGTTTTCTTCATCAGTCGCTTAAAATTCAGTTTTAGTTGGTGAATCGTATGGAATGACCGATTGCATGAGTTGCCATGTTGTTCCACTGAAGTTTGTTCTTCAAGCAGGAAAGCTAGAATGTCTATGGAACGGTCATACTTTGTTGTCATTTAAAATTGGATCACCATTTACTCAAGCAATTTGAAGGGGGTCATCAATTTTGGGGAAGGGAAATGGATGGGGGTACCTATTTTGACTGATGTAAAAGAAGAATTTACCAGCCATAATAACTGAACACTCCCTTATTATAATCAAATACTTAGTTATCATTCACTTCAAATTGTATGCTTCTTGCTCCGGTAAATTTTCCTTTCCGGTTTTTACCGCTTTCCTATTTACTCTCTCGCTGATTTACGCACATCTGAAATGCTGGGTTTTCATCATTCGATAGAACCCGAATCATCACCTGGGATTATTTGTAATCGCCATTGTCTTTGGCACTGCAAGAGAACTCTGGTATTGCACTCGTATTTTCACGGTAAATAATACACACTGCTTATTTACAGTAGCTGCGACTGTAGAAAAGTCACTTATAACAGTGATGATAATAACAGTGCTGCCAAATGGCAATCACATTCTCTTACAATACCTTGACTTGCTTATCTTTACTTACAACCCCAGGGAACATCATGAGTGCTGCAACGTGTAAGTCTCGCGAGATCCCGTCTCAAGCAGAATCGTCTGGTAGTATTCGAGACTTATTATCCGAAGCAACTTTTGCAAGGCGTTACGTCGTATGATATTTCAGTGAATTTCAGAGACCTTAGCATACAACATTACGAAGTTATTCATTGTTATTTTATTGATCATTCTGAGTAAGCTAGACGTTTCACTTTTTTGAGCAATTTCGACTGTAATCTTGTAACCACTTAGATTGCTTGGCACTATCCCTACTCTACGTTGCTCCGGGGTTTGACGTCTGCTATGACGACCAGTAAAAAATTACCTAGCGCTTGGAAATCATGATTTATGTGGTCACTTCCTCTAGGCTTTCTATCAGTCTATTTATATCCAGTTGAATACATTCTTAAGCCTCTCTCTCATCGCCCTCACGTCGGCATAGATGCACAGTTAAATTCCACTATGTAGTAACTTTTACTAATCGCCCATATACTTTGGATACAGTGTTTATATTAGTCGTATGAATCCCATGTGACCTTTCAGCGCAGTTCCGACGATCCCCAGCAGATTCGCACCAAATAGAATGAGCTGAAGGCGTGTAACTTTCAGAGAGATATTTGCTTTTAAGCATGCGCAGAACGATATTTGTCAATAGAAATAAGCAAGCTCCCGACGGGCTTGTATCACCCTGTCGGGGCACAGCAGTGCCCATTAATCGGTTTCAAATGCTTTTACAGTGCAGATTTGAAGTCCTTGATCATATCGCATGACGTCATCAGTGGAGCATCAGTGAATTGAGAGTTCCAGAATTGATCTCGCCGTCGCAAGAGATTCTACTGAAGTCTCCAGTGTGATAATGCGTTTGAACTCCAATGTCTATCAAATACAGTTTTCCGCTTGTGGGAAGGGGGACGGGGGAAAGAGGAGGGAGACTCGTTTTAGAGTGACAGAAAGAGACTGAGACAGAGGCAAACAAGCAAACAAGAAAGAGACAGACAGAAAGAGGTGGACAGGAAAACGAAGCTCGGAAGATAGAAAGAGACGAGAGGGAGATTGTTCAGGACTAGAAGCAGGCGTTGATAAGCAAACGTCCTCTGAAGTCAACAGTAGACTTAACGTGAATTACTGTCGGATTTTTATTTTTGACACATACATTTTACGTCGACAGTATTCGAGTAGATGGGTGGGTCCAAAAACTAGTATGTAATTTGTTTCATAGACTGAAAATAACGTCATAAAGTAGTGATTGTGTCTCTTAAAATGCTACGAGGTGACCGACGAGGCATGTATATGACCTTTCCTGATAGAATGTGCCATCTGATGGTGCTGACTTGATGATCTGAGTATGATGACCCCAATTTAAAAAACACAAGCAGTTCCTTTACGTCGTCACTCTTCCTTTTCGAGGAGACTTTGACGT
The DNA here is from genome assembly GCF_041260155.1 of Ptychodera flava. Taxonomy (NCBI): domain Eukaryota; kingdom Metazoa; phylum Hemichordata; class Enteropneusta; family Ptychoderidae; genus Ptychodera; species Ptychodera flava. Next base: position 20,634,884 of record NC_091948.1, on the reverse strand, counting down.
AAGGTATGGTGAAAGAGGTGTGCAGATAGAAAGTAAGAGACTTAGCTTCACAGACTGTTAGACAGATATTTGGACAGACAGAAGCACGGACAGTAATTATAACTCTCGACACAGTAGCCTAAACTCTTTAGAAAGAATGTGTTTCAATGTTTTCAATCGCAAGAGAAAAGAAAAAATGGTGCTAATTTTCAGTTGCTTGAAATAAATTATTTTATACCGTTGCTAAAACTAAAAGCGTTGTTTTCGAAGTCAGTGTGCGTATTTTCTCTGTTTACCAGTAATAAACATCCACATTATTCGCTTTTGCCCGTTTACTGCCGTTATTTACCAGTTATGTACTTAAGGGGGCCAGTTGGTGTTACTTTTGACGGGTTTTTTCACTGGTTTTGTCGGGTTTCTTATGTCAAGTGCAAGTTCATGGTCTACTTCTCAAAGCATGTCAAAATAAATACTATTTTGTTTGGAAACACAGCGTCTATACGTGTGGAATGCACTGTTCTTGTTTACATTTGAATTCTAGTCCGGACCAGAATAAACCTGTAAACAATGGCAATGTACAGACCGAATTTACAAGCTGAACACTGTGTATCTCAGTCAACATGCTTTTTGGAATAAACAAGAAACTGTAGCTGACATTAAAAACAAAAAAATTTAAAATATCGTCAAAGGTTATAGCCATTAAAAGAAAGAAAGTCATTTGAAGTTCGACTACGACGGTTGAAACAGAGTATCATGGCAAACCATAGCCTGTAGGAAAAAATGGATGCAGTAGGTTTTTTAAAGGAGTGCTTTTGACGTAGTTGGAATAATTCTGTGCCATCTACACTTCACCGGCCGTTATGTGAATCACATCGTGTAGTGTTATCACCTTCTGCTATTATCATTTAAATGGAATCTGACGTCAGCTTCGCTCAGGACAATTAACGTCGGGAGAGGTGGTCGGAATTTTATCATCTTCGAACATTTGAAACATATTTTCATAGTTGTATAAAATGACGCAGGAGGATGCATATTTTCAGACTTCCACGTTTTGCACTTTCCGTTCCCATTATGCGAATGTTTCTTTGTTTCAGGAAAGCTTCGGGTCTGAAATTGTCAAACAATTTACAGTCCGTATATTTGTCTGTGTTTGCACCCTCTCGTCTAATTTTCCCACGCACAACCTTTTCCGCTTTGTACGACAGCTAATTTCGTGACGTTGCAGAGTTACTGAACCTCGCAGGGAGGTCTAATAACGTTTACCGTCACATGCCTGAAAGCTTGCCCGTTTTGTTGCACCTGAGACGGCGTCACCTGATACGTCTTTGCAGTTTACTATGACAACCTAGAGATGGGATGGTATCATCTTCGTCCGATATCAAAGTGTAAACTTGTCCGGTAATACCCAAAAAGACAATTTAGAACTTTACGGTTTCATTGACAGTGGACACGTTACATTCCCTGGCAACTTTACGAAATTGTCATTTTTAATCTATAACACCCCCTGGTTCTGTCGACTTGAAGCTTCAGGCGACCATTTTGATGATTGAATTTCGCTCCGTTACTAAAATATACGACGAGCTCCTCCTGATGATACAGGATATGCCTGCAAAAACACACGTACAAAGATAATTAAATATTCAAATGCAGTTATCAGGCACAGTTTTACATCCTTTTTATCTCATGTCAGTTTGACATATCAGCATTGCAGCTTAATCTTTTGACAATGAAATAAGTGTCAAACCATATCTGAAGCCATGAAAGAGTGCGTTACGGTAAAAAAACTATTACAAAGGTTATTTTCAGGAAACGAATGAACTTACATTTTGAAATGTAATCGTATTAAATATGAGTGTCTTTCTTTGAGTGATTTGCGCATGTGCGGACTGAGGAGTAATGCGATTACAAGAAAGGTATTTCAATATATTTTCAGTTTATCTCTGCTTTCAGGTTCCATAATTAAAGTAATTAAAGTCATTCCCACTTACTGCATAATTCAAATGCCTGCAAAAAATACGCCATCATTACGATCAATGTCCAAATTAACTCAATATCGAAGCGTGACATGTAATGAAATATGTACTTTCAGTTGACTATCTATGTCATATTGATGTCATATCCAAACTGGTCGGCTATCCAATTTCTTTCATTGCCTGTCACTGCCACGGGATTTTCAGGTATGTCATTCTGCAAATTATCTCATTCAAGGAGTCTTTCGAGGGCCTGCCATTTAAAAGCGCTCTGTATATTCCATGGCACTGCAATCCATTATCTCTCAAGCAAATTACTTGGTAAGAGCAAAATGTAAATTCATTGTAACGATTTTTGAATTAGCGATAAGGACAATTTTGAAGACAAGCGGGCAATAAGAAGTACGTGGAAGTTCAGTATTGTTACCTAATATTTGAGATAGTACCAACAGTTATACAGTCGGGAGGCTGGCTTTCAGGGGCAACCTAGATGTCTTCGTCATAGAATAGCGTCATCTGCACTCTGAAATTGTCATAAAATGTACAGGTATCAATTGGGATTTTATCCTTTAAGAAACTTTTTGAGTAATTGAATTCTGTAGCCAAATTTGGTGAAATAAGCGTATCAAAATGATCTTAGTCAAAAATGTCATAATAAAATGTATGCGTGCGCTTTGAGTATGTCCTGTAATAATACTGAATAAACATTATATCTAACCACAGACAAATAGAAACAGACTGGCAACGAGTATTGTTCAAGGCGTGAAGCGGTTACGTAAGTCATCCATGTTCGCCTCGCCTCAGGTAGCTCTCGCCTCGCTTTTCCGAAGAATGCCGACCATGCACTCTTCGGTAGTTTCCCGATTTTCGCCAATTTTTAAGCGAAAATATGTTCGGCAAAGTTTGTGCTATTGTTGTCATGTGGTGCTGAGTGGAATCGGCATGCTGGCGAAAACAGGAAGTTTTGAGCTTCGGGAAAGTGAGTTTTACCATTTTAAAAATTCCTCTCACATTTTTATGAATATATAATGAGTGCGTTTCAATCAAATTTGAAAATCTTCTATCGATACTGTCTGGTTTTACTCAATGGTTTACGGTCAGTCATATCGTCTATTAAAAGTTGGTCATTGAAGGACGTGTTTATGAAACTGCGGGCGTGTTATGTTTTGATTGGCGTGAAGCAGTGTTTCTACCCTGAGAGCTCACAAAGTAAGTATGGTTGCTACGCGACTGGCAGCACGATGCCATCTCGTCGTACTTTTTGCATAATCTCGTGCAATTATCAACCACGAAGAAGCTCATTTTAATATGAAAAGGCCATAGTCTACCGGGACGACCATGAACAAAAGTCATGCCGCGTTGCTAGTCTGTTTCTTCTATTTGTCTGTGATCTAACCAGAGGCCTTCATTGAACCACCTACGACAGCTAAGTAAAATATTTGCGATGGTTTAAAATTCCTGATCTTATCATCGGCTTATGACTTTATTATCATACACTAGATGATTTCAACTCGCCTGGGAAACAAGAACGAAATATGAGCGAAAGCTAACAAACGAAAACATGATCTTAAGGGACTGGACAGAAATTACAGGGGGATGGGCCGGTGTAATTTTGGGTGGGTCGCCATTTTTCGCGCAAGCATTTTTGAAGGGTCATAAAATTTTGTGTAAGCCTGTTGGGGAGGGTCACCTTTTTTCATGCATCAAAGCCGAACTTGCATGTGCACGTATTGAAGAATATGGAATACTGAAAATAAGAAAATAAGAAAAAATACCTTCTGGCACTTTCATTTTCTGCCATTTCCACTTTTGGCACGCCCTTCGGCCCAAGTTTTAGGATATATTAAGCAATTTGTTGATGATCCAAGCAGCCATATTAAGGCAAAAGATTTAGTTTGTCATGGTTTCTACTTACCCAACTCCTCTGTTGTGCATAACTGTCCCCTATAAAGACTAAAAGTTCCAACTTAACCTTTAAATAACAATTTGGGAGATCACTTATTTGATATCATAGGTCGGTGTCAAACATTCATGTCGCTGTATGTATATTTTTATTTATTTTGGGGGGACTTTGACAAAATACAAACTGTTTAGAATAGTGCATAGTGTCATCAATAACAACTAGAAGCTTCAGGTCAAACAACAATTTGGGAGCAGATAACCTATGTGTTATTTGTAGTTCTTCATAGCCTGCAATGTATAGTGAATCAACATTTCAGTGAAATTCCAAAATCATATTTCTTGCGTACACATGGACTTGTAACCACCCTAGTCTAATCAAGTACGTTAACATCAACAACCAAGCATACATAATTACACAGATTTACAGAGTTTTGTATTTTTTAAAATATTATTCATAGTTTCCTAAAAGACTACAATGTATAGTGGATCAACATTTTCAGCGAAATTCCAAAATCAAATTTCTTGTACACAAATTCACATGTAACACCCTCTTCTAATCAAGTACAATTATGCCAATTATTCAGGGTCCATATATGCACAAATAGTGCATGTTTTGTATTTTAAAAAAAATATTTACAGTTTTGTCATAGACTCCCATGTATAGTGAATCTACATAATTGATGAAATCTAAAAAATATATTTTTTGTACACACATGCACTTTTTACCTGCCACTTCAAGCAAAGTACATTTACATGAATTATCACACACATATGATTTGATATTTTGGACAAAGCATTATATCGGCCACATTTTGCCTTCCTTTTGGGAGGGGGACTTCAAAAGTATAGCAAGTTAGAAGGGGGACTTGAACACATTGCGGGTTTGTTAGTCGGGTATTGAGTAACAGAGGAGGGTCACTTATTTTCATGCACGGATAAGGGGGAGGGTCACTAATATTTGTGCAAGAACTTTCGAAGGGTCATGATTTTTGATGCAGCGGTGTTTCGAAAAACACCGCCCCACCCCCCTGTAATTTCTGTCCAGTCCCTAACATACATATAACATTCGACAGCGAAGAAAGCCGACTAGAATATTCTACCGGGCAGTCCCACTCTGAGAACATGCACAGACTGGTTTTCTGAGAGGGGTGGGTTTAAGGGACGTCAATCGCAATATGCAAAGTGGTATATCCGCTTAACGGAAGACGAAGGAAGCCTTTGGTGGCTCGTTGATTCCTATTTCCAATCTCCGACATTTGATTCAACACAGACCAAGACATTGGTGTCTCTCTTGACTTTATAGCGACGACAGTTTTGTAAACTGTGTAGTGTTGTGCCAATAACATTGGTTGAACTACAAGCAGAAATCGTGAACTATAAAGCGCTCGAGGCTCACGGCACGCTCGTTATATGTTTTTAAAACAGCATGGCCGTGGAAGATGATATTTTCATTGCGTGCTTTAAGCACCTCGAAGCTAACGCAAATCAGAGTTAATCAAGAATAAAAGCGACTGAAAAAATCAGGGGAGTGCAAACTTGCGACAAAGCGTGACACAGTGGAATGATGCTCATTATCGCCGCATAGCTAAAAGCAGGAAAAAGAGCTGAGACTATTACCAAAACTATCATCTGCCGAAGGAAAATAGGCTTCTCGGGTTAATGTTATATTCTTGTTTGCTCACAAGAACCATCCAAGTGAATTTTTATCCACAGACCCAGTTCGAACACTTATCTCAAAAATTTTAGATCGAAAATGATTAAATATCACTCATCATGTACGTGTGTTAGGGGGTAAGAGCGATTAAACACTGTGGAAACTGTAATATAATGGGCTATAGTTTTGGTCCGTGTGTAAAATAAACACCCTGTATCTGCAAGGTGGTTGCTGACGTTGTGTCCTGCCGGTGACGGGCGTAGCTCTCTCTCTCTCTCTAATTGTGAAAACTGGCAAAGAATGTCTTTTCCGAAACATCCAGTAAGCTTACGTGTATTTTGAAATTTTTGAGTCTTCCATAGTTTGTTTGGAACTAATGATGAGGGCGTACTCTGTCTGCATAAATCCTCAGTGCGTGCCTCTGAGTGTGAATTGCAAAGATTTTACTTAGAAATGTCAGAACGACAACGTGACATGTTGCCTACTAACTGCATGTTTTTTGTATATTCTGACATGCTCTACATACACTCTGAAGTTGGAAGATAGTCACGAAAACCCTTCTTTACGTCTTTAGACAAATTACCAACTCGGTTGTCTTAAGGTAGTATGCGCCTCGAAAGTGAAAGACTTAAACTTTTGCTCAAACTTTCCTCAAAGAATCTTTCAACCATTCTCTTTCAAAATCAAGACTAAAAATCGGGGGTTACCGTGCAAATTTTGGTACTAAAGAAACAAATTACCCGAGATTTAGCGATATCTGAAATTCAAAATGGCCGCCATCTCTGTGTTAACTCTATGGACAAAAATAAAATTTTTGATTTTCAAAAAACTAAGACGGTGACTTCAAAGTAAGGCCCCACAAGTGGTAGATTTGAAAAGCATTGTAAAAGTTTGAGCGTGAAGATATCTGTCTCCGAGGTGCATTCTACCTTAAAATCGACGTTGTGTATAGCGGTTTCTTCTATCAGTAAATCTCTGATTTGAGGTTAGGACTTCATGGAATTTTTGGAAGAGAAGGCGAACTATCTATTTAGTAATTTTGTTGATTGCGCGTTAGTTTAAAACAAGATGCCGAAAAGTTTTATGTTTCCTAGAGAGAGTGCAGGGGAGAATAGAGGAAAGACGCAGACTGACACGCTCAGACAGACAGACAGACAGACAGACAGACAGACAGACAGACAGACAGAGACATAGTGACAGAAAGACATCCAGAGATCACACAAATGAGGAGACTAAGATAAAGACAGAGACATGGGCAGATAGACAGATAGAGAGAGTGAGAGACACATAGACAAATACATAAACTAAGACAGAGGGAAATAGATAACTGAAAGAAGTAACAGACGTACCAAGGGACGGACGTGGAAACAGGGAGCAGGCAAGGAGACAGATGGAAACAGACAGGGCAGATACTTTATTTGTTTATTTATTTGTTTGTTTATTGGTTGATTTATTTGTTTGTTTATTTATTTATTTATTTTATTGGTTGATTTATTTATTTATTTATTTATTTATTCACTATGAAGGATTTCCCATTTACAAGCAAAAATCGGTAGAAATGACACAATAACGTTGTAATCTTGCATGGGTCCTCTACACAATTAAAGAAAAATATAAAAGTTAAAGTGTTAAACCTGTAAAGACTATGAATAATACAAATGCGGAAAAAGAAAAGTACTATAAGGTTCTTTTTCTACATCAGCCACGATAAAAGTTTTCAATTGGCCTTTAAAAACATTGACATGAGCGCTACATTTCATGGTGTCCCGTGATGAATTCCAGTGTTCTGCAGCACGCAAAGCAAACGTTCTCTGTCCACGCCGTGCGGAATTTCGGAAGAAGCAATTTCGATGTGAAGGCTGCACGTGTGTGATAGCTATGAACATTTCTTAGAGGAACGATTGTTTCTGTAAGATAAGACATGGACTGAACAGACAAAATTTTACAGAAATGCAAACAGGAGATCGCAAGAAATCAGGCGAAGGGACAGTCCAAAAATTTTCTCAAGCATGTGTCAGGTAGATAGAAAGGTAAAGAGACGAAAAACAGACACAAAATGGAGTATATAAAGACAGACGGAGAAACGAGAGAGTTGTAACCTCCATAAATGTAACAATCTCCATAAATGTAATATCAACCATAACTGTGATAAAGTGCACTCATAAATGCAGTATCGCCCATAAATGTTGTAATAAATGGTTACTATAAATGTAATAAAAAAAACCAATGAATTTAATATTTTGCAATCATAAATGTAATAAATCTATATTGTCATAGCAATTGAAGAATTAACCGTTTTTATGTCAGTTTTATCTGGGTACAGGAACGTTATACATATGGCCATTGAGTGCTTATGGAATTACAGATAAACAATATATTTGCTTGCGTGCAAAGACGTCCAATTAAGGTGGCCCAAAAGTACGTGTTCTTCGTATCTAATAATTTCTCCCCGACTTAGAATTTATCCCCGACTTATGTGTCAGCATTCAATGTTAGCGTCGCATTCAATTGTTTCTCTCCGACATATATGTTCGCAATCAATTGTTTCTCTCCGAGATATGTGTCCGCATTCAATGTCTGTGTCACAGTCAATTGTTTCTCTCCGACATATGTGTCTGCATTCAATTGTTTCTCCTCGATATATGTGTATGAATTCAATGTTAGCGTCAATTGTTTCTCTCCGACATATGTGTTCGCATTCAATTGTTTCTCGCCGAGATATAAGTCCGCATGTAAAACGGCAGCCCGTCCCACAGCTGCCAATACATCCAGGGCTAGACGGTGGCTAGATCATTAACCCCATAAGCTTACAATACAATGAATAACTTTGTCACTTACCTTCAAAATCAATGAGCTTTTCGCGATCACGAACACTGAAAGAGTGATACTTTTTCCGGATGCAATCATGGGTCATGGAGCGAGGGTCACGCTCATCAAAACTTGCCAGCACCCTCATGTGTTGGTGACAAAAATCATTGACTGCGACGCCCATGTAGGAGAGAAACAATTGACTGCGACGCAGACTTTAAATGCCGACACATAAGCTTATGTCGGAGAGAAACAATTGACTGCGACGCAGACTTTGAATGCGGACACATATGTCGGAGAGAAACAATTGACTGCGACGCAGACTTTGAATGCGGTCACATACGTCGGAGAGAAACAATTGACTGCAACGCAGACTTTGAATGCGGACACATATGTCTAAGAGAAACAATTGACTGCGACGCAGACTTCGAATGCGGACACATATGTCGGAGAGAAACAATTGACTGCGACGCAGACTTCGAATGCGGACACATAGGTCGGAGAGAAACAATTGAATGCGACGCTAACATTGAATTCAGACTCATATTTCGTAGAGAAACAATTAAATGCGAACACATATGTCGGAGAGAAAAAATTGACCGTGACGCAGACATTGAAGGCGAACACATATGTCGGAGAGAAACAATTGAATGCGACGCTAACATTGAATGCTGACACATAAGTCGGGGAGAAATTACTAGATACGAAGAACTCGCACTTTTGGGCCACTGTCTCCAATGTAACATGTTTGTTGGAGGATAGAATTTCCAACACATACATTTTTGACGGTTTTCCAGATATGTCTAGCAAATCACAAAAACCCCGATTAGGTACAAGGTTGATTCATGAGGCGATAGATTTGTAACCTACAGTTCATCATGAAAAGCAAGGTCCATCAAATCAAATATAGCAGTTTAATTGTGTTAGCTCAACGGAAACACGTTAAAGTACCGAGCTTTCAGTCTAATATCCGTTAACATCAGTTTCAATTTCACGGAAAGTAGCCGCCCTACAAGATGTGCGTTTATTGTATCTTTTTCCCGCGTAAAACTTTTCCCACGTGATATAACAGTTTTCATTTCGTGACGTGGAAGAGTTATGTACTGAATCTCAATAACAAGTCTACAAATTTAACGTTTATCGTCACATGCCTGAAATAATCTTTACGGCCCTGATACGGCTTTTGCGGCCCGAGGTCGTACGGCGGAAGGGCCCGAGCGTGCGTTGGCCCGTACGCCGTACGACCAAGGACCGCAAAAGCCGTATCAGGGCCGTAAAGGTTTTATCATATACCTTATGGAATGATAAATATGTAGTTTACATAATATTCAACATTGTTCAGGAGATAAAAATGCGTGCGACATCAAAAATTCATCGCCATTTGTGTCGGTTTTTCATAAACACGATGGCCGTTTCCCGTCGCGGATTGACATACATAATGACGTCATTGTTTCCCTGCAGAATTTTAGAACGCGCAAAGCAACATGCGTACTATTACGTGACCAACAGAGATCCAGGCTGAAATCGAGGTGTAAGGGACTGGACACAAATTACAGGGGGGTGGGCCGGTGTTTTTTGGGGGTGGGTCGCCATTTTTCGCGCCAGCATTTTTGAAGGGTCATAAAATTTTGTGCAAGCCAAACGGGAGGGTCACCTTTTTTATGCATCAAAGCTGAAATTGCATGTGCAAGTATTAAAGAATATGGAATACTGAAAAAAGGAAAAATGCCTCCTGGCACTTTCATTTTCTGTCATTTCCATTTTCGGCGCGCCCTTCGGGCGCAAGTTAAGGGTATAATAAACGATGTATTGATGATTCAAGCAGCCACATTGATTTAAGTTGTCATGATTTCTACTTATCCAACTCCTCTATTGTACATATAAACTGTCCCCTATAATGATGCTTTCAATAAAAATTTGGGAGATCACTTATTTGATATCATTGTCCCATTGACAATACATTGGGTATAGGTCGGTATCAAATGTTCATAAAGTTGTATGTACATTTTTCATTTTTTGAGGACATTGAAAGAATACAAACTATTCAGAATAGTGCAAAATGTCATCAATAACAACTGGAAGCTTCAGGTCGAACAGCTTTTGAATAACAATTTAGGATCAGATAACCTATGAGTTATTTTTAGCTCCTCATAGCCTACAATGTATAGTGAATCAACATTCGGTGAAATTCCAAAATCAAATTTCTTGCACAACCATTGACTTGAAATCACTGTAGTCTAGTCATGAACATTAATACTAATAATTAGGTGTACATAAATGCACAGATTTTCCTAGTTTTGTATTGGAAAAAACATATCCATAGTTTCATCATAGGCTGCCATGCATAGTGAATCGACATTATCGATGAAATCTAAAAATTACATTTTTTGTACATGCATGCACTTTTTACCTGCCACTTCAAGCAAAGTACATTTACATGAATTATCACACACATATGATTTGATATTATTTGGACAAAGCGTTATATCGGCCGCATTTTGCCTTCCTTTTGGGAGGGGACTTCAAAAAGTATAGCAAGTCAGAAGGAGGTCTTGAACACATTGTGGGTTTGTTGGGGGGTATTGAGTAACAGGGGAGGGTCACTTATTTTCATGCACGGATAAGGGGGAGGGTCACTAATTTTTGTACATGAACTTTTGAAGGGTCACTATTTTTGACGGAGCGGTGCTTCGAAAAACACCGGCCCACCCCCCCTGTAATTTATGTCCAGTCTATAAGAAGGATAAAAGCGTGATGTCTATTTCTCGTAATTTGTACTGAACAGGCACGCACTTAGTATACACAGGATTTCACTAGAATTTAGAAATATAAGCTGATGTCACCGTGGCGGCTCCACTGTCACCACGCGCAAAATACGATCTGAGCGAGCAGACGTTTTCCTAATCTCGTGGTGGCTTTGTATACGAATGGAACGTTTGCCGATAGCAACGCGCGTAGTAACCAGAATCGAGGTAAGTCAGAAATGCACGCGATTGCCCATATTTAATCACTCGGCCGGGGCGTGATACGTGAAAAAATGCACGGATCTGAGGGCGCTTTCTCCCATAGCTTTACACGACACGTTAATGTAGGTATATGATAAGGTTGCTTAGGCCAGTGTAAGTTAAATTCTGTTTTGCGTCCACTCAAAATTCTCATAGGTAGGCGGGTAATATGACTGCCCATTCGAGAATCAGAGCAGAAGTCTTTTTTTTCACCTCTATAATTTAAACTAAAATGTGACATTCTGCAAGAATTCTTGCAGAATATCAAACACAAGCGGCGATTTTGAACTTTACCCAGGTAAATTTACAGCAGGCACGCCTTCCAGAAACATTAAGAAATCGTAATTTTGAGTCAATAACACTCCCTGGTTCTCTCTGGACTCCATAATAATAATGTTTCTGGACTTTAAGCTTTAGGCGGCCATTTTAATGATTAAATTTCTCTCCATTACTAAATGTATAGCTGGCCCTTCGATGCAGGCTATCCCTGCCAATATTTACCTATCAAGACAGTTATTCAAATGAAATTGTCGACGATAGTTTTTTAGTCATTTTTATCTCTTGTCAGTCTGAAAAATCAGCGTTACTACTAAATGTTTATTCTACAATTAACTAAATTAATGTCAAGCTCGGATTTCTTTTGTCGATATTTTGTAAACTTTTAAACGATGATAAGATGAGACATATTAAAAACAAAAGATTAAAAAGGTCAAGTTCAGGAAAAACGACAAAATAGCTTGCTTTCATGATGAAGTGTAAATTTGTTCATTGTCTCGTTATTTTTAAAGAGAGGCATATATTTGCGCATGCGGGGAGAGGGGAATTGTACGATTTACAAGAAAGGCCCGGCCTTTCATATTTTATTCTACTCATGATTCCAGGTTCCTTACTAACGCCAGTTGATTATTCAAAGTCATTCCCATTTTCTGCATAATTCGAAATTATTAAATCCCGCCATAAACGCCAGCAATAAATATTCAATATTAGAGAAATGAAAAACTTCATTACCTCGCTACCATCACTATCGAACCGTGGCATATGAAGTACGTACTTTGAGATAACTATTTATGTTATATTGATGTTATATCCAACCTAGTCGGCTATCAAAAATCGCCTCAATTTTCGTTGACTGTCACTGCCACGGGGTTTTCAGATATGTCATTCCGCAAATTATCTCATTCGGGAAACTTCCGAGATATCTACTTCGAAGCTGATAGCCTGCCATTTAAAAGCACGCTGTGTGTATTTCACATAGGGTTCATTATTTAAAATGGTGTGGTATCGGTACATTAAGGTCTTTCCCAGGGAACATTTTTTGGTAAAACTTGGAAAAACATGCAGTGTGACCAGAAAACTGTTTTGATGTATAGTCATAATCAAACTCTGTGCCCTAAAGCTATCGTACTTTTTTGAGATCCATTTGAGTGCGCTTATTTTGATCTTGCTGAGCCGTTTCTCTACCTCGGGAAAGTAGTTATGGTAAACTCAATCAAGAGTTTGATTTACACAGGATGCGCCGAGCCAACGAAAAATATTCTGGAGCAGCAAAATCGTACAGCTGGTCTACAGCTTGTGTGGGCTTAAAATTGGAAAATGCAGAGAAAGATACAGTTTTCGCAATCTCGTTTTATGAGAAATGCAAATGAGTTAACAAAAAGAATGGAAGCAGTTTCAAAATTCAAACATCATTCTGCACATTTTAGATCTTACCAAAATTATTCAAATTTTTTTTTGATTTTCATTATGATAATGGCCTGCCAATAGTTGAAGTTATTTGTGTAAAGTTTGAGTAATCACCCCAGAGAATGATTCGAGGAGTTAGAAACGTTGTATTATCGGTGTTTGGCACGAGAGACGAGTGGAAGCAAAGCGGTGACAATGAAGTGAAATGATTCACTAGGGACCTCTAGCTGTGTATTGTATCACTAACCCTAGCGACTCCCTATGTTACTAGTGATTAATGTGAAATGCTGTGTGCACCAATCTTCGCTTTGCCAGGTGTTTATTGTGTCAATTTTTATTTTCCGTGAATGAATGGCTAAGCGACTGTTCCTCACACTGACTCGTGTAACATCTTGAGTTAGATTGATTAATCGATTGATCGATCGATTGATCGATTACATCTCTCAGTGTAGCTTTTGTGCAAGTTAACGATATCAAGCTGTATTTAACCGTAGCGTTGCTGGCAGGTGACAAAATTTCCTTCAGCAGGAGTGCAATTCATGTTAGCGTTTGATGACGCGACCGGAATTGCTGTGTGCTCCGAGCGACCCAATCAACAGGTCGCCCACACAACAGCCAGGTCGGTTTTTCCAAGCGACGTGCCGTAAAATTGCGAATATACTGTTCGCCGAAAATGATCTTGGCTAGTTGGACTGTCTATCGAGTTGCTAATATAGTTTATAACGCGTACCGAAACGCCTCAGACGATGATGCCATTGGACTTTGGCCATGACCGTGAGACTTTGTAGCTAATGCGTTCATTTCCAACCTAACTATATTTTCTAATTGCTCCATAAAATGTTACTTCAGAGGGTGATAAAGTGGTCCCAATTAAAAAGTGTCTGGCGTCGAATCCGTTTTTGAACGAAATGTGCTTCTCACTTTTATGTGATGGACGACGTGTCTTTTCTCCAACGCAAACATCTGTCATTGCATGCGCACTGAGACGTTGAGAGTAGATACCATCATTCAACCTTAAACAGCGTGTCAGCACCAAAGACAGTATTCAGTCACACAAGTATACTTCACTTCAGAGGCTTTTGAGTCCTATCATCTAAATAATAGTTTAGGGAAATGCTTTTATATGCGAACGTTGTATTGCGTTCGATAACAAGCGTTACACAATGCTTTTTAACTGGTCAGTAGATGTAACTCTTGATGATTTTTTTGCATGTCAATTGCACAATTGCAAGTTCTTGTTCTATTTCCCAAAGCTTATTGGTGCACTTAATATTTAGCTTGTCAACACAGTGTCTATACGTGTATAATACACTGTTATTATTTACACTTGAATTCTAGTCCAGAATTCACTTATCAATAATAACGGTAGCAATGCAGTTGACACATAAACAGACTATAGGTTTGCAGCGGAATACTGTCTCAACATGCTTTGGGAAGAAGAACGAGAAACGTAAGTTGACTTTAAAAAAGAGAATAAGAAAAGAATTATCAAAAGTTACAGTTACTGGTCCTTTAAGGCAAACTGCTGTGTTGTTATTATTTAATATGGCGGGGTTTTTTCATATTTGTTTCAGGGCAAACAGCTGGTGTGGACACTGCAAGATTCTCTTATATCATTTGAATTTATTATCTTATTGGATGTGCCCTGTTTGACTGTGGCAATCAACAACGCATGCATACACTGTCTGACCCGTGAAGTGGTAGACAAGAGTCTAGTGCAAAGGCGATCATGACTCTTCTCAGTCCAAGATGACTTCAAGAAAGTGTCCGGTGTTGTTAGCATTCTCCAGAAGGTTCAGAATGGTATACTGTTAATGTTCTCCCGCACCAGTCTGTACCGGAAACATAAAAGTGTAACACCTGTTAACATAAAACTCTGACAGCGCTACCTCGTATTAAAATATCCAGATGACGAGATTGTTCATGGGGTGAAAATTGGCATGATAGAAATTTATATCGATAAGATAACGTCTTTCATGACAAGCATGTAATATCATTTAACAGTGCAAACAAGTACACACACAATCATCAATAGTTATAGTAACCATCGACCATCGTCGTATCACATCCGAGGCCTGAAAAGAAAATAGGGTGTCTGCCGCTCTTTTTGCAAATCATTACAAATGTGATTTTTTCGGTGGATACAGCGGCCATTGCTAGACAATAATTTCCTATGCTTTGCTTTGCTTTGATATGTACATTTAAGTGTTCGACATTTTGCTTCTCAGCTAGGCCCGGGATCAGAAAACGCAGCAATCATTAAAGAAATCTGGGCTTAAAAGCGGCGTCCCTCCCTAACCTTCTTATTGTCAACTTTTCAGCCCATGCATTTGCTTCGTGTTTGCACGTGTTCATAGTTAGGTTCAGTCATGTTGAAAGCATGATGCGTCTTATCTCATTTGAACATTTGAACAGGTTTTGTAATTCAGGGCCATAGTTCACAACTGTGTATATTGAATTTGAGCGGACGTCAGAAGCAGACGCAGATTTCAGTTATATTTCTTTTTCACTGATCAGAAAGTTGAACTTGATGTAGCATACTTACCAGAACTCACTTGAATATTCAGTGATCATTATAATGAGACTATATTTGAAAACTATCCGCACAAAAGTTAATGGGGAGGTCAGGGGGTAGAGTGGTCGTAGCCAATTTTAGTTGTGCTGAGAATTTGATGCCGATTATTATATCATTTGTATACTTAACGAATTATTGTCATTAGCCCTTATATATAATTATTTTGGACTTCAACAGTCCCTTTATCATTGCTTCAGCTGTGATGATGTTTACTGGAAGTGGCATGAATCCATGATAAATTGCGTCCACCCCTTCTGATGTCGTGATTCTTGATATATCATATTCTAAAACTCTTATTTTGACATTTTCGATTTGAAATTTCGATGATCTAAGTCGTGACAATGTCCCAGTCCTCAAATGTTCACAGTGAATAAAACAGAAGGCAGATGCAAGACATCCTTCTTTTTATATATTTATATCAATACAACGGCACCAGACTTTAAATTAAATAAGTCAAAACTCGTTTTAGCATGACCAATCGCGTCCGGATTGCACGACAGATTGGCATGCCTATAAGGATTGTATTTACATATTACATGAAATACTCATCTATATATCATGGTTGATAGCGATAAGGTTATTCTATATAAATTAGCGATCCCTAGCTTGATTTTCGCTGACAGTTTGATATGTGTGGTACGAAATGTAAAGTAAAATCTATATTTACATGTAACGAATTGAGAGGAATTAGACCATGGTAATAACTTCACTGCTTTTTACAGGAATTCAGAGGTTTTTTGACCACAGGGAAGTTGAGAAGTACCGGCAATTTTTTGAGTGAGCAATATAGTTAATATTATTTCACTGTCTTCGTAGAGAAATCGTTGTAATGAGCATATAGGGAATAAATTACTTCACGTCTTCTCGTTAATTACACAGCACCCTAGGGCACGTTCCGGTATATCATATATTTTAAGAAATATGCACTTTTGTCTATGCACACTTTTCTGAAAAACGGCAAATGACTTAGATAGTAACTAGGTAATGTCATACTGTTTACTTTTCGAGATGGCATGAACTCGTTTCTACCCATATCAACTGCCTCAACAGAAATTAATCGGCCACACTACAAGTTTTGTCGTCTCTCACAAAACGTTAGTGGTATAACTAGAATTCTCTTCATCAAACGTTGCATCTGAGAAACTTCCCGATGATGATGATGACAATCATAATCATCATCATCATCATCATCATCATCATCATCATCATTATCATCATCAACATCATCGGCATCATCATCATCATCATCATCATCATCATCATCATGAAAACTCTCCGATGATGATGATGGTGGTGATGATGATGATGATGATGATGATGATCATCATCATCATCATCATCATCAACAACAACAACAACAACAACAACAACAACATCATCAACAACAACAACAACAACAACAACAACAACAACAACAACAACAACAACATAATACGGATACAGAATAAGCACTTTGTGTTTGCTTGACATTTCCCTGCAGGTAAAGGATCGTGTTTAGATGCCTGTGGTACGTACAGTTTCCAGTTTCAATGCAGCTGCTACCGTAATTGTATCTACGATTCCCCGATCATTATGAACTATGCGCAGGTGAGCGAGAGTCGCCTTTCAAACATCTTATAGGAAAAACATATAATTCCTTTTGAAGAATTCATTTTTGTTTTCTAATAAATTTTCTGATAAATAAATGTAAATTTTGCAAAATGACCAGCATGACAAGACAGAAAATGGACATACTGTACAATGACGTGAGTGTACACATGTGGTATGCTCATCGTACAATTACACAGTGTAGTAGACACCAATTTTCAATTTGTTCTTGTACTACACTCTTTGGTCCAACAACATCAAGTGACCGAGAAATTGAGGGAAAACGAACCTCAGGGACAGATATTCGGACTCTCTCGACCTCTTTACAAACATTTTCGCTTTGGGGGCTCATTTTGAAGGTCATAGAGTAAATAAAGTTTTAACTGGCCTAGTTTTGTGAAAATCGATAATATTATTTTCCTAATACTGTTAACATAGGGATAGCGTCCATTTTGAATTTTTAGTGTTGATAAATATTGGGTATTTTGTTGCTGTAGTCATAGAACCTCGAGGGTCTATGCTGTAGTACCATACTTTTCATATATAGTATACATTCTTGACTTCAAAAGAAAATGGTTTACAGTTCAAAGTTTCTTACGAAAAGTTTGAGCAAAAGTTTAGTCTTTCAATTTCGAGTCGCGCACTATGACTGATTGCCTCTATTATGTGTCATATGGCATGGTTTGGCCAATTGAAGTTTCTCAACATCGAGCATAGTACTATAGTGTCATTTTTTGACACATCCAATATTCGAGAAACATCAACAAATTTCAGGAAATGTTTAAACGTCCTAATTATTCTTTGAGAAAATGTCATCCGTATCAAGTCACGGTACAATCTCGACAAGGTCATGCTTGCAAGTTCTTCATGCCGTGGTGTATGTAACTCCCACAACTCAGAAAATCAGTGCAGTTATTACGACGACTGTTGATACTTTGGGATTGTTGTCCAGGAAACTTGCTGAAGTAGGTTCATATGTATGATAATTGCGTTGACAGGTTTGAAGCTGTGATCTTTATGCTGCGCGACAAGAAGACAGAAGACTGGTCATTTAGAGGTACATATTGTTAATATTTTCGCTATTAGCACAATGCTCTCTTGGTATACGTGAGCCTGAGGCAGAATAAAAAAATAAGAAACTATCGAAAATCGTGACATTTTGTCGAAGACTTGAACTGAAATGTCAAGTCTTGATATGTGGCGCAGGTCAACGGCCCAAAGGTACACCGACCATGTAAACAGTAGGGTGAACGCCTGCATAAATGGCGTGTGCGCAGTTGGCATACTGTGTATGTATATTCATTCGTAAACGTTTCGCAAATGTCGAATGCATTGTACTTTTCCAATACTCCCCAATGCAAACGGCGCACAGCGAATCATAACACCATGAACTCTTCTTTTAAAGGATGTTATTGCGCATGTCACGTGGGTAAATGTTCCACATCCGATTTCATTTCCGATGTCGCGTGAAGTTGTATTCAATTATAGGGAGGAGAAAGTCAATTATATAATGCAGACTACTTTGTAAAATCGACCTTTCAACCCAACTCGACTAGCACATTTTATTCAAAAGGAAATTGTTCTTTTTATCCTGCAGGAACAACAATGAACAACTCCAGGGGCTGTTGAGAACAACTGAATGAAATGATATGGTCTTGAAGATTTTCAGTGAATCAGAGCCCTAGGTAATTTTTTTTCGCGCAGTAAACATGATTTTCTGAAAAATTTAACATATGGTTCTCATTTCCTTTAATTTGTCTAAATTGCAGCTAAGTGATTATTTCCTGGTGATGCTTCAAAGACGAGTTCAGGGTCGGATTTCAATGTCAAACAAATCCACTTACCTTTATTTGTTAGTTTTGTTCTGCAAATTTTCTGAGCAAGGTCGGAGGTCTTCGACACGTCTTAGGCCGCCTGCATTGTGAAAGGATGTCCCTTCTGCAGAGTTCAGGCTTCAAAGAGTCCAAAACCAAACAGACATTTCATATTTAAACGATGTGACGTCACATAAAATATGAAATTTACAATTCTTTGAAACACGAATGACGCAATCTAAAACGGCCAAGTAGGTTTACAGGATAGCGTGTCCAAGACGTTAATCCTGTCCAACACAATTATTTGAACACAGGGGTGTTGACAAGAACACATAATTTTCCAAAAGTTGGAAATCTCTAAATATCTCGCTATGTTTTTTACTAATTGGTTTACAATACAAGTACGTTAGCAGTCTGATCCGACCAGCTACTACAAATAGCTTCACCATAGTCGAATCAACTCCAGTTCATACCTACTCCCAGGATTGGTAGTGCACATGCAGTAAATCATGTTGTGATCAACTTCAATCTAATTGAGTGATAAGTACACTCTTTGCTTTTACATTTAATCCATCCTCTCTCTCCCCGCCGACCCCCACGGTCGTCGAAGCTCCTGACCGGGTCAAAGGAGAGTCTCGTCACGTTGTTTGGTCCCAAACTCCCTTACAGCGTACGAGCTGTTGTATTGTTAGACATATTTTTATCAAAAATGAGGTGGCTTGTAGGTAAGATAAACGTTCAAATGTGTAAGCAAATATGTCTACGTCCAAATGTCTCAAGCCTCTTTCTTCACGGTTTTGAAGAAGCGATGTGTATACCTGAGGAACGGTTTGTACATCTTTGAATTTTGACAATTCGTACCTTGTTCCAAGACGCAACACAATTTCGAGACTCTTATATTTTGTTGTGGACATCTCCATTTTAAGGACTCGACTTTTAAAAGCAAATCACGTGACTGGTAAATATCCGGGTATTAGTGTCATGTTTCTATCTTTTCTCCTGTTGGTATGATGCCTCATTCAAACTTCCTGAAACATGACATCAGCCTGACCACACAGATGTTATTTTCATGTCGGAGGATATACCGCCAATATCTGTCGCTTTCTGCTGAAATGGGTGCCCATCTAACTTCACTTCCTAATGTCCGAATACAACAGATATTAAGCTAACCAGTATAGGTATCATTTGAATGAAATTCTAGGTTAGATAAAACACATAATATGTATGGGTGGCGTCCAGCTGACACTGTTGTGTATAAAACAGCCCACGACATGCATACCGTCTATGATAAAAACATCTTACGGGGAGCGTGGCATTTTACACCTGGTCGCTGAGTGTAAACCTAAAAGAAAACTCTGATAAGCACTTCACAAAAGCTTACTAGAAAAAGAAGGGTTACTGATTCCAGGCAATGAAGATCTTTATAATAAATTTGAGCCTTTTTTACAATAGCACTGGCAAGCGGTTGTGTGTATAGCTTTTGCAACCATCTTTGTCGTAAGAAGGATATTGACATTTTGGCAAAGTTTGCCTGATGATTGATTTTGTAGATAACTGAGGCCTGACCTGTAATACCTATTTATTTATGTATGTACTCTCTTACTTTAAATCTTATAAGACTTTATTTTCCACATCTCATTACGAATATTTCTCTTTCACGCACATACACATATTTGATACATAAAATAACAAGTAATGAGTATATAATATCTTATACACTGTTTTATGAGTGATGCCATCTCCATGATATTCGTTCAACATCAGACTAAAATCGTCCCTTATAAACTGTATCGAATGACTGAATATTGTTAGATAAAACCGGTTAGCACAGAAGATAAAACAAGAATGTACTCATGCGTTTAAAACTGATATCCGACGCCTAACTTGTGCATTCTTGTTTCTTATCATTGGGAATTGAGACGGTGTCACCATATGTCCCAAACTTACTTCAGGCACAAACAGCTTGCCCAGTTTACTTTTTGATGTTACCCGATAGTGTCAAATATTACCATCAGAGACAGGTTGGCACCAGCTATTTTTCAAGCTGTCCGCGACTGAACCGGACGATTCAAAATGTCCTTCTCCTTATCTTTGCTGATTGTCTTGGCGGCAGCGTATGCGGCACAAGTCGATGGTAGGTAACGAACGATGATGATGGCGCATATTTGTCTGTTTGTCTCCTTTCGCTGGATTCGTCGATGAGAGACGACGCTTTCAACAAAAGCTCATTGCCAGTACGTGCACGCTTAAGGTCAAAAGAATGGCAATATTGGTGGGATACAGTCACTCATGTGTTACAAATGTAATGATACCTATATGCTTAATCGTAGGAATTTTCTGGATGGTACCGGACACATTTCTTGACCTACATCGGCAATTACATTCTTCTCAATTACTCTTGAATCACGAACTTCCATGGCGACGCGGGTTAAACGAAATGACGCCATGTTTATTGTAAATTGGTTGTGGTTCCGTTAATCCTTCTTTTGCAAATTCAACGGTACTTTTTACCGAACTACTGAACACAAACAAAGAGAAGTTGTAGGTATATTGTAAACATTTTGATTGGTCGATCTAAAACTAGCACCCTTTATGGTGACGGTTAACCACTTGCATTAAATACATTTATTCGACATTATGGTTATCATGGGCACTACTCGATCAATTTAGAGGAATTGTGGCTAGAGAACCTGTAAATACAGCATTTTCGTGGTAGTCTGAAGATGAACTTAACTACAGAGGGAGGATTTGAAATTTGACGACCAGTACTCCCCCATCTCTGACTTGAAATATCCTGGCAGCCCGAAAGAAGCTACATTTGCGTCATCAAGCATAATTTCGGGTCAAAATGAGATTCTTCAAAAAGTTCTGCTTACTCAACCATCCCCCACGTTTGTTTGCTTTATTTGACAAAGAACACCGTGGTTTTGTAGCCTACCTCTATCTGCACATATTCGAGAGCCGTTTGTATATGAACGTTTTTAGAAATACGTGCCTAAGGAAACTAACAATATTTCGGTTTTTATCAGCCAGTTCTTCGAATGTATAAATGTGTGGTAGTTTTACGAGCCACATAAAATAATTTATTTTTATTCTGTCAATATTAAGATAGAATCACTATTTGCTTTCATTGATTTCTCGTCTTCAGATTTCTAACAGCAACTTCGCAACTGTTATAAAATGTATAACAGTATTCTTCATTTTGTCCGTCTCCATTTCAAACGTTTTATTTGCCTCGGATGACGTACGAGAGGTCAAGTGATGGCGCTGTGCATCCAAACTCATGTCAACTACTGTTGCGATAAAGGTGTAATAATCAGCGAACCAGATGTCATATGGGTTTATATTGCCTTCTGTAATCTACAGGAAATATTTCAGACTTAATAACTTTATGGCGGATGTGTTTGACTCATAAATGGCCACATTAATAACTGTTTCATTAGTTTCGGTATTTATTACTCAAGAGATGCAAGCAAGTTTATAAAACTTCGTCACAAATTCGCCTTGGGACAAGCCTTGATAAAATATCGGAATATAATTAAGCCAAACAAATAGCCGTGAAGACTGTTGCAGTCGGGTATTGTTAGAATTAAGCTAGAATAAGATTCGTTTGAAATTGTTCAGAAGGGAGTTTTAAAAAAAAAAAAACGGTAAAAAGCGTACATAAAAATAAACAACATTTTCACAGTTCTCTGTGAGATGCTTGATGATTTTGAAACATATCTGTGGAACCTGAGTTACTACTCCGCTTTAACCTAGTCCGCAGACTATCAAGCAAATTCTGACAAAGACCTGACATATGACCAGAACTACACTAGCTTGGTGTACTGGTGACCATAGCGAAACAAATATACAGGCAACATATCATAACACTGATAGATTAAAGCTGCAAGCAGCATTGGCGGGGCCCAAGCAGTTAACATTGTTTCAAAATCTTGCACTGATGATATTATGTGCAAAATTTGAGCTTGGAAAAGTCTTTTGTATCTTTTACCAAAAGAAGGATTTTGAACATCATCTCATAGTTACTGTAGATTTCATTGGTAAGCATATATTTTATGCAAAATCAAATATGGCGGCCAAACTACTTGACCGATAGAAATGTTTCTTGCAAACTTGAAGAGATCACTCTAAGGATGACATGAGTAAAATTTCACTTCAATCGGTGTTTTAGTTCTGGAGAATAAGATTTTTAAAGATTAAATCGGAATTTTTCAAAAATCCAATATGGCGGCCAAATTCCGTGACCGATCCAAATGTCTTTTAAAAACTTGAAAGCGATCACTCTAAGGATGACATGAGTAAAATTTCAGCTCAATCGGTGTTTTAGTTCTGGAGAGGAAGATTTTTTAAGATTAAATTGTATTTTTCGAAAATCCAAAATGGCGACCAAATCACGTGACCGATCAAAATGTCGTTTGCAAACTTGAAAAGGATCACTCTAAGGATGACATGAGTAAAATTTCAGTTCAATCTGTGTTTTAGTTCTGGAGAAGAAGATTTTTGAATATTAAATTGGTATTTTCTGAAAATCCAATATGGCGGCCAAGTCACATGACCGATCAAAATGTCTTTTGCAAACTTTAAAGAGATCACTCTACGGATGACATGAGTAAAATTTCAGCTCAATCGGCGTGTTAGTGAAGAAGATTAGTGAAGAAGATTTTTGAAGATTAAATTGGTATTTTTTGAAAATCCAATATGGCGGCCAAATCACTGGAGCGATCCAAATGTCTTTTAAAAACTTTAAAGAGATCACACTTGGGATGACATGAGTAAATTTTCAGCTCAATCAGTGTGTTGGTTCTGAAGAAGAAGATTTTTAAAGATTAAATTGGTATTTTTAGAAAATCTAATATGGCGGCCAAAGTCACGTGACCGCACGCGATTTTATTTGCAAATTCTAAAGACCTTAGATCGGGTTTGCTATATGAAAAAATTCAAATTGACCAGACCCCTGAATCACCAGAAGAAGCCGTTTTTATGTTTTTGGAAAATCCAATATGGCCGCCAGGTCACGTGACCAATCGAAATTTGTATACCCAGGCGCATGAGATCTCATAGGTACCTATTAGCCATGCAAATTTTAGAACTTTGTGGTAAGCGGTGTTTGAGTTTCAGGTCGACAAAAAAAGAGCAGAAGAACCAGAAGAAGAAAGTTGAACTCCTGTAAAATCAATAGGGGCCCAGCCCATAGGCTTGGGCCCCTAAATATTGTTTCAGTACTGACTACAGAGACATCAGTGGCCAACAAGCACATGTCTTCCTTAGCCCTTTATTCTAATTTAGTGCCTTGCTCTCAACGAGTCCTTATATATCAGAATACATGCAAACTTAATGCTGATGGTTGGTGCTTTGCTGACAAGCAACAGGTGCCCCTCTAAATATATGTAGATCAGAATCAGATACCAGTTATAATATGCATATGTTTACCCAGAGATAATTATTCGATAAAACCAAACATTTACGAACTACGTCATCAGACTTTTCGCAAACTTATTCGCCAAAAAAATGTTCCATGACAATGTTTTAATACGAGATGTGTTTTATCTTTTTTACAGGTCAAACAACACCCCGTAAGTACAGCATACATGTGTTTACATTCTTTGTTAATCTTCAGACAATCTCGTGACCCATTCTAGATGATACCATATTATTGATAGGCGCGGCCTTTCTGTTACCTCTCTCACATTATTTATTTTATTTATTTATTTATTCATTCATCACTTATTAATTTATTTTTAATTTATTTTTTTATTTATTTTATTTTATTTATTTATTTATATAATAATATATTTATTACTTATTTTTTGTTTTTATTATATTTATGTGTATGTGCGTGTATGTGTGCGTATTTCGTGACGGCAAACGTGCCCTAGAAGCATAGGCAATATAACACCAAATTTACTAGCCTTCCACAACGCATTACGAACGATATTTTCTACGAACGATATTTCCTACGACATGGCAAAGTAGTTTATTGAGCTACTACACAGTTTTGACTCTTATAAAACCAAAGTACCAATGCTGAAATGATTTAATAGATTTTGTAGAAAAGATTCCTCAAGGATGAGTGTCATATTTGCCGAACATTACAAACCTCTAGGATTGACACTTGCTAGAGTCGTTAGCTTGAAGTATGCATGTGTGGAGGGCGGGCAGATTGACCGATAGATGGATAGATTGGCACACTAACGGTTGACTAGTTGGACTATATGAATAGACCGCTGGAAACAGAGTTTTAAAACACACAGAGGGATAAATTGCTTGCAGGGACAGTGGATCAACTATTCCAAGGAATAATTAACGTATTTTATGATTCCTTTTTTTCGCAAAAAAAGTTCCAGTTAACTGTCGCGAGAGTGTGCAGATTCCGAAGGGAAGGTATGTCGATATCACCTCACCCAACTACCCAGAAAATTATCCGTACAATGCCGACTGCGAATGGATAATTTCAACGGAGAACAACACAAAGATTTACGTCGAGCACTTCGACTTCTTCACGGAAGCAGACTTCGATTTTTACTCGGCCGGCAACGGAAAGACCCCTAGCCAGAACTCGAGTGTTATTTGGCAATTCTCCGGTAGTTTTCCTCCGGAAGATTTCATGTCAACTGATATTACTGTCTGGATTACGTTCACGTCTGACCATATCATCAGTTATCGGGGATTCCACACAAGAGTCCATGACACAGGTAGTGCCATACTTTCTGTACATCTGTTTGGGGAATGGCGTACAGGTATTCTAGCGTGCCTATACTAACGATCCCGAGATTTTCGAGGGTTGTATCTTGCTATTTTTATTCATTTATTGTGGATAACTGTTCAACTCGTGGCTAACGTAATTTAATGGGCGACATAAAAATAGCGAACCGAAAACGAACAAATGTGAACAGGGCCGTGAAAATTTTACAACTCTGCCATGAAAGTCCTTCATACGATCATGTCATCGACTACCTACCTCCCAACACCACAGCTCGCGTGACAGCTCGGAGTCAAGACCGATGAATCTGGCCCGTTCAGTGACACTAGAGCAAGTTTAGCAAATTCGTAGACATAGAAGTTGGGTATTTCAGATTAATATACAGAAGCTTATTCTCTGTGACCACTATGCGCATACACCCTTCAGAGATATGATTTGAAGCAGATGAACAGTTGTGGAGAGGTCATTACCGCGAATGCCACGTTGGCAAATTTTCGAATTCTTTCTTCAGCAAGGTCTACTTCACAGTAATGGAATTTTGATTTTCGGGAAACTTAACGTCAGATCTTCTTCGAAATCATTACTTAAAGTCGTGTACGTTGTGATATTTAAACCAGTTTTCATCAAGTATCACTTTAAATTCGTTCGTTTGTAGGATTGAGCAGTTGCAGTAATCTCTGTGGCCTTGACAATCCAGCCCAGGGATGTAACTGTGAAAAGACCTGCGTGCTGACTGAAACGTGTTGCAGTGACTATTTTGAAGTGTGTGCTGGTAAGTAAAAGTTTTCGTCAGAGCCATCTAATGGAACTGAATTTGGCAAGTGTGCAACCCAAAGTCAAATTACACGGTGTGGCGTGCGTGGCAGCTACGAAAACGTCTTGCCCTGTGCATAAGATACATTCTAAGGTTTGTATCGCTTAATCAGTATATGAAGACCAGTGGTCATTCGCAAATTAATCAGTCACCGTCATCTCTGCAAATAGACTTCTTCGATCTAATTACAAAATTCTGCTTCACGTACCACGGAGTAACCGCAAAATCTATGGCAATCGTGATTTCTGACGCACTGCTCCCCTCACCTGGAAGAATGTCCCATCAGAAGTGCGCAAGTCACCCACTCTTGAGAAAAACATCAAAACTTTTCTGTTCAGTAGAGCATCACATACCTAACAGCCCTGACTCTGTTAAGCGCCATTTACACTAGTGCGTTTCGGAGTTTGGCGCAATAGAAATATGATTGATTGATTGATTGATTGATTGATTGATTGATTGATTGATTGATTGATTGATTGATTGATTGATTGATTGATTGATTGATTCATTCATTCATTCATTCATTCATTCATTGATTGATTGATTGATTGATTGATTGATTGATTGATTGATTGATTGATTGATTGATAGTGAAAGAGAAAAAGACGTCAGAAATTTGCTCACGATACGATTCTTTGTGGTAGGTGACTGCAATGAAGTCGTCACTGTTCCTGAGGGAGGTCAAGTGACGATAACCTCTCCAAACTATCCCGAAAATTATCCCGACGACGCCTTGTGTCAATGGATTGTTTCATCCGAGAGACGTTCCATAATGCAAGTCAGATTTACCGAGTTTTACACCCAGCCAGGTAAAGATTTCTTTTTCGCCGGCAACGGAGACGATCCCTCGGAGGAAAATAGCGTCATCTGGATGCACTCGGGTTTTGTCGCCCCACCAGATTTCCTGTCCTCCGATTCAACTGTGTGGATGAGATTCAGTTCAGACTATGCCGGGACGGAGAAAGGTTTCCATGTTGAAGTGGAGGACATGTACGGTAAGAAAGTATAGTTTACCTACTTTATAGTATGGAAAAATACAAACAAAGTTTTGCAAAAGTTTATATCAAAATGCTACTTCAATATTGTCAGTCGATCGGCAGGCCATTTGAAGAGCAACAGTGAGACGAACAGACCTACATATCATGACGTCGATTGTTAAGTTGTGAAAATGCAAATTTCGAGGTTATCAGTCAGGGTTAACATCGTTCTCGAGAGATCTCGCTATCTAACTTTGATAATTTTGATCTTTGACAATGATTTGTTTCACCAGAAAGAATGTGCATTACATTACTGGTGGGTACCAGGGAAGTAGTTCTAGTGGAACTAATCAAGTCCCTAGCCCTGAAGTCATTGAGATCATGAAATCAAAGTGATATAGTTAGCCCTATTTTTCAATAAGTATATTTTACATTTCAACAGCGAAGTTAAATTACATAAAAAGAAACAAAAATACAGAGATTTCACTATTCTGTGTTCCAAAGAATTTTTTTTTTAAGTTAAGTTTTAATATCTTGATTGACTGTACAGATTTTTTCTTCATTGGAATTTCGTTCCAATGCTTAGCAGGAAGGAAATATATATTATTGAGTTAATATTAAATTCACCTATGGAATAAGAAAATTGTCGCCAGTAGCTATATGCGTGTTTCATATGAATGTGACACTGAAATTCCAATGAAGAAAAAATCTGTATGAGCTGGCTCTCGAAATAAATAAATAAATAAAATAAAAAATAAATTGATGTAGCTTAATGATCTGCTGAATGGCCATAATGACCAGTTTTTAAGTCGAAAGCAAATACACAGGTCTTAAACTTACAAAATTTACAAACATTCAGAATGCTAAGTTGCTGAATTAATGTGTAATGTGACATGATTGTTTTGAGGGTCAAACATTTTTCCATCTTTTAACGTTATCCAAGAGTTTTGTGTTTAATTGGCATAATGCTCGTTTGTTGAACAACCATCTTCGAATCAATAGAATTCGATTCGGCTTTCTGTATTACTTGTATCTAATTATTAATTTTCACCTTTTGGCCTTCCTGGGAAAGTGCTGCACCAAAACTGTCTAGTGCACTGGTGAAAGTGACATTCCAGGAGTGAATGTCGTAGACACGCCTATTTTTGCCGTATATATGGATATATGCAAATTTGCGGCGATCGCTCTGCTTCAGTCACGTGTATACGACGATGTGTCAAATGTAGTGGTATTAACTGAAAAATTGAGGCAAGAAAAACATTCTTTTGCGAATCGAAATTATATGCCGATAACACTATGTACCGATAAAACTGGTATTGCAAATGGAAAGATCGCCAGATTAAGAAGAGACCATCAAAGTACTTTTTCCGTGTCCGTTGAGAATAGTTCATTTCAGTCATCATCCCTTGTGACCTTTACAACCCGGCATTACTCCTATGTTTGAGTTTTATAAGTTGCTTTCGAATTTTTGATGCCCAACGGAATCATCCACAGTGGAATTATCTAGTTTAAAGCAAAGAGTAATATCATAGACAGTCTATGATATTACTCTGTGTTTAAAGCAATGACAACAAGTATCGCATGCTGTTCAATGTTGAATGCTGGAGAGAATGTTTTTAATATCTCGTGAAATTGAATTGCCTCTGTTGTGTTATCAAGATATTTTTTCTCCCATCTTAAGTTTAACATAAGCAAATTCCCTTGTACATCGAATAAATCATCTTGTTTTACTGGTGAAGACTTCACTTGTTTGTTTGTTGTTTGTTTTCTCTCAGGGAAAGGTTCTTGCTTGGACGCATGTGATACATTCGACACGCAATTCCAGTGTAGCTGTCAGCGAGACTGTGTCTTTGATGCCAACTGTTGTCCCGATTACTTTGAGCTCTGTGCGGGTAAGACTATTTTAACATCCAAACGAATTGGGATTTCTGACGGAAATTTTGTGCTGTCCAGCATTTATTTTCTACCGATATTAGAGGTGTGCGATATGTTTGCAGTTTTATTTTGAATGCTCACATGCATGGTGTTTTGTTTCCTATCGTTGTTCGTTGATCTTTCCGTTTAACGTTTCCAGATGAAGTTGATTTTATATAGGTATTCGTATTCTTTCGGGTAACAGTGTATCGGTTCCCAGATATTGGTTATTTATAAGCTTTTGTATTTTCTCAGGTAACTGCATAGAAACTTTGTACGTCAATTCTGAGGAAAAGATCGACGTCTATTCTCCCAACTATCCCGCTAACTACCCGAACAACGCCCGTTGCGAGTATATCATTTACAGCAACGGCTCAACCAGCCAGCTGTTGGTCGATTTCGTGGACTTTTCGACTGAGCTCAACTACGACCACTTCTTCGCCGGCTACGGTGACCAGCCGAATGTGAACGCTACGACGGAGATCTGGGCTCACTCAGGGTCATCTTTGCCGCCAAGCTATTCAACCTCCTACGAGTCCGTCTGGTTTAGGTTATTCACAGACAGCAGTGGAACAGACCGTGGGTTTCATGCAACTGTTGAAAGCTTAGGCGAGTTTATGCTCGATTATTTCCTTTATGAACCCAACACCCCCCCCCCCCGATATTGGTACATTCCTATTGTTTCCACTTGAGTTCAATAGTGGACCAATATACAGAAAATAGGGTATGAAAGGGTCGAGAGTTGTCCATTGTGCGGGCAATAAGATTCAATAACCACAAAGCTATACAAAGCCATGCACGCCTTTACATGCCCACAGGTGTCGATTCTTCCCTGGAAATTTCCAAAATGAGATACAGCCGCAAGTGGAGGCGAAATATCATAAACATCTTTATTTTTGAACTTCAATGAAACTAATTATTTGCTTTCATTACTGCTTATAAAGTTAATACTCTTTAAATGCGATATATGAGGCATGTGATTGTGTACGAAGAGAAATTATTATGAGCGCGAGCGAGCGAGCGAGAGAGAGAGAGAGAGAGAGAGAGAGAGAGAGAGAGAGAGAGAGAGAGAGAGAGATTTTGTAACACGATTGGAACTAATTTGGGATAATTGGATTGTGAAGTAATGTCTTTAAAATCTGCAAAGGTAAGCCCATCTGCTTTTCTTTTTACATTACACACTTGTTTTTATGAGTAAATTGTAATATTGAGACATTCAGCTGTAGGGCACCCAACGTTTTTGAGAAATTTGAAAAATGCGAAGATCCAATTATCCCAAATTAGATCCAGATCGTGTTTCATTGTAGACAATCATATTTATCCTAAGTCTGACTTCTGCAGGTGCCACGTGTCATGGAATGTGCGGCACCTTCAACTCAGCGTTTCAGTGTAGTTGTTACAACGACTGCGGTTACGACGGAAATTGTTGTCCAGACTTCGCCGAAGCCTGCGGAAGTAAGATCTTTGCATCACTGTCCTTATGGGTGTAAGCCTGCCCTTTAAATACATATATGTATAGGCATGCATATGCATACCTGCCTACCTACATACCGACCTACCTACCTGTCTACCTACCTACCTACACACTCACAAGTACAAACATACATACATACATACATACATACATACATACATACATACATACATACATACATACATACATACATACATACATACATACATACATACATACATACATACATACATACATACATACATACATACATACATACATACACATGCAGAGGTAACTCTGTTTTTACACGATTTAAAAGCGAATTGGCAAATGTCCAAAGTTTATCAGTTGGAGGGCAAAAACAGTGCAGTGGTACAGAAAGTAGTTAGTCTGGTACACTTTGTAACCTCCACAAATGTAATAATCACCACAAATGTAATATCAACCACAATTGTAATAAAATGCACCCATAAATGTAATATCGCCCATAAATGTAACAAAAATCAACCATAAATGTAATAAAAACACCAACCACAAATGTAATAAATGGTAACCGTAAATGTAATAAAAAAATCACCCATAAATGTAATACTTATCAACCATAAATGTAATAAATCTATTTTGTCGTTCCAATTGAGGAATTAGCCCTTAAATATTGATCTATGTAATAAGGAAGGCAACTCCACATATTATTCATATCTTAATTGTTTGCGTTTAGTGTGTTTTGCATATTTGAAAGTGTATTTTACGTTTCCCTGTTTTGTGTACAGAACTGATTGGTCATGGCGAGACACAACTGTCATCTGAACGTCAGTGCAGTCTCTACTCCAGAGTGGGGAAGACTGTATAACACTACGATCCTTTAACGCCGTTTTTTCGAAAATTGCCGTACTTTCTTAATCATCGTCAGTGCAGTCTCTACTCCAGAGTGGGGAAGACTGTATAACACTACGATCCTTTAACGCCGTTTTTTTCGAAAGATTCTAGGCTATGCTTTCTTAATCAATTGCATCAAATTCGTCTTCAGTGGATAAATTGTGTGGAATAATCGATAGATTGTCTGTATTCCTATGTTGTCCCACTTGAAGTTTGTTCCTTCACTAGGGATGCCAGGATGTCTAATTTTGTTCTACTGTGTTCAAGGTAGTGTTCGTATTGTTTTTTACTAGATTGAAATATATGTTCTCGTCAACATGTTTGTGTCGTAAGTTTCTGTCATAAGGTTTTATATTTCTCTGTTATTTGTTCTGAGTCATCTGTCATAAACTTTGTGTGGTATCACTGGTTGACGAGTTATTTTGACGCTTCCCTATTATGTAATTATCAGTGTCTAGAACTGCTGTTCTACTTCCATTATCTAACGGTTTGATCAGTACCTCGCCGTTTTCTGATAGCGTTCTCAAAGTATTCTATTCTGTGTTTCGGAGAGGAAACCTAGTTTCAGGAAAGTATGCAATAACATTACACTAGTCTTATTAAAGTTATTATTTACTCAGGGCATTGATAAACAAATGATCACATATGCAAGTTCAAGTTTATTACATTTATGGTTGAGTTTATTACATTTATGGTTAATTTGTTTATTACATTTGTGGTTGCCGGTTGTTACATTTATGGTTGACTATTTTATTACATTTGTGGTTGATTTTATTACAATTGTGGTTGATATTACATTTGTGGAGATTATTACATTTGTGGAGGTTACACACTTCAACTATTCTAAAAATAACCTTCACATGACGTGAAACTGCTGCGGTGAGAGGAGAATGTATAGTGAGAATACCGACCGGATAGTCGGCTTTTGGAACGGCATTTTCCCCAAGACTATCTTTTGGGGGATTTGACAAGCAACTCGTGTCTCACGTCCAAATTCTAAACACCTGCCCATATATATTAAGTAGCGATATCGAGCGATGTAGAAAACACGTGAAGGAACATTAAGTTGAGTTGTGCATTGCCTTCATTCATTCACAATGCTTTACCTTCTTTGTGTATTTTATCGCAGCCGAGGGATGTGTAGAAGATTTCATCCTCGAACAGGGAGGCAGCGTCATCATTACGTCACCCAATTACCCCGGCACTTACCCGAATGACGCGCTTTGCAGATGGACTGTCAACCCCCCGAAGGAACCGTTTTGTCCGTCACCTTTCAGGATTTCGAACTCGAAGGCTGCTGCGACTATTTCTCGACCGGGAATGGATTACAACCGAGTGAGGAAACCAGCGTTGTCTGGCGCCTTTCTGGAACCACGGCACCAGACGATTTCATGGCCGACAATCGCACCTTGTGGGTAACTTTCACATCAGACTTCAGCATTGTGTACAGGGGTTTCCACATGACGGTAACAGATTTAGGTAACGTTAAAGGGCTTGTTAAATTCTCTGCCCGTTTATTTGTATCAATTTTCCATTTGTCTTCCATCATAGACCCTACTCTAAGCATTACTATAGGACGAATGTTGTCATGGAAATGCCCAAGAACCTTGTACCCATTTAGATTAATGAAGGGCACACTTCACTGTACTTGGTGAAGGAAAGTGGTCTGATATAAGTTGAATGATCAATGCATTATACTCTTCAATTCGACTACGATATAATGCATACGTAGAAATGCCTGTCAACATTTAAAAACGTCAATTCACTCCATCAATCTAAGAATCCTCAATAGTGAGGTTGGCCGGTACGGCGTCATAATCATGCTAATCATATTTTAACTCACTTTTCTGTTATCAACGAAACAAATGAAAATTCCGAGAAGATGTGCATACTCAAACTCACTCATGTTTTCCGACTGATGCAACAGTATCCATTGCATCTTTTCCCAGTGTGCGGAGATACCCTGACCGTACCAACAGACGGAAAGATCACAGTCACCTCTCCAAACTACCCTGATGACTACCCCGATAACATGGACTGCGTGTGGTACATCAGCAGCGAAAGCGGCAACGCCATCCTTGCCGAGTATCAAAGCTTCAACTTGGAAGAATGCTGCGATTTCTACTCGGCGGGAAATGGTGCCGTTCCAGGAGAGGCCAGCAGCTTGATATGGCAACACTCTGGCACCTTACTACCTGCAGACTTCACTTCAACTGGTCCATCGATTTGGATGACCATGACATCGGACGCTTCCGTTTCAGCCCGTGGATTCCGTGTCATTCTTACCGACACTGGTTAGTATGCATATACCGTTAATTTTCACTCATAATTACATTGTCGTACGATTGAAGTCCATGTCACGCAAGTGCATAAAAGTCGATCTTTTTCCTTGTGTTTAGTTACAATTTACAAGGACATAGTTCTTGTCTACTGAAATTTTGTCAGTACTATGTGATTGTGTCTGGTCTAAAATAAACCACAATGAAATGTCCAATACAATGGCACATTTCAATCATATATATATATATATATATATATATATATATATATATATTATATATATATATATATATATATATATATATATATATATATATATATATATATATATATAAAACAATCACGGTTTACCTCTATCTCATCCAACTAACCATTCTGTCGTCTGCTATTTTTTGTTTCTTTTTTGCCTGTAGGAGTTAAAGGTTAACGAAGATTCGAAGATTCACGTTTGAAAGCGCGCAGGTAGTCAGGTATTTAGTTCGCTGGGACTATGATGGTAGCTAGCTGTTGTATGTGGGCATACAACTGAATACACAGCTTATGAATTTCCTGACAACCGACATTATGTCACAGTTGAACGTATATGACTGCATGCATTAATATAACGATCAAGTCCTTTGGTCAGCTCTTGTAAAGTCTTCTTCCTACTTACGAATCACTCCTTACGAATAAGTGTGTTACATAGTCATTGCCCACATTTGGACGAACGATTAAGTTCATTTCATTCACAGTTTTTCGTTTCTTTCAGGAACGCCGCAACAAGTGATCTTTACAAACTTTCAACCACGCTAGAAGCAAATCGCATCCCATAGCAGATGAATGAAAATATAAGAGATCAAATTAATCATTTGTGTCTTGTTGTGTCGAAATAAAAAAGAATAATAAAGAATAATAAAAATAATTGTAGTTTTGCATTTCCATTATATTCCGTTTACATTTCAAAGCGGGTTAGTTTTTCTGTAGAGATTTCGAAATGTAGGCCGGCCACAAATGTTTACAATATGACCAAATGTGCCTCAGTTGTTTAGAAAGGACAAGACTGTGTATGATTTCTGGTGAAAAATTTCGATGTAGTATTCACCTTAATTCTTTCTTACATTTGACCCAATTTGCAAATATTTCTACTATTCTCAGTCTTCTACAGAAGTTTTCTTATCAAAAGGTTGATCTGTACTATGCTTTCGCCAAAAATAACTATCGACTTGCTACAACTTGTAAGATATAAAAATTCGTGTGGTGCACCTATTATGTAATATATATATATATATATATATATATATATATATATATATATATATATATATATATATATATATATATATATATATATATATATATCCGCGTCTATTTAAGGGTAGTGTATCAGAAAAACGGATACAACCTGGCGGAATATTTTCATCTATCGACATAATCAGAAAGTTTGCAATTGAGATTGAGATTTAGAAAATAAGGACAGTGATTTTGAACTTATTCCCTAAGCAGATAAAGTCTACATGTATTCATGGTATTTTCCAATTTTCTTATACAAGTTATTCGGCAAGCTGCTGCATTCCAATTTGACTGATGTCTTTTCGTTTGATATCCCTGAATTCCGCATACAACAACTGCATTAATGATGTCTACAAGGCATGCACCGGATTGGTTTTTCTGACGTCCTCTGTAAAGCGAAAGAAGCTGATCAGTATTTTCATTAAGCCAAAAAAATCAATTGCACAAAACGAAATACCTGATGCCTGCTGTTGCAAACAATTTAAAACGGATGGAGCATTCAACACTTGTACGGTAGCATAAAACCTGATAACAAATTTTTGGAAACCCTGATAATATAACTGCGGCTACACAGTAGTTCATTTGCATGAGTCTCAAATGACTAACAATGTTTACCTATTCGAAAGAAAATGTTTGAATATTACACAAGGATAGGATAAAAGTAGAATGGGTAATGAGAACTTTAAACCCCAATTGAATTTCCACCATCATTAAGAGGGGCAGTCCTCAATCCCTGGTTCTCGCATTAGTGGTTGACATTGACTGTTTATGTGATTTCAGTCCTTTGTTCTCCTTTAAAAGTTTTGCACAGATAGTCAATTTGCTTAGATATAAAGCTGATAAAAAACCTGCCCCTTGAAGAATTCGTCAATAGTGTGACATAATTGTGTGTTTCCATATACCATGTTGTTGTACAGGTATGGTTATTCTAGGAGCCTCCATGATCGAGCCAAACATGCGTAACTCATGCTTATATATGAACGTTTGCTAAGCAAAACTCTCCAAGTTTTAGTTGTTTTCAAAATTTATTATGTCTGAAAACAAAAATTACGCTGACTAAGTTTGATTTACAATATCTCGCGACATCATGAACGGACGAACGACAATATGATACACGTGCATTGACAGAACACCATTGTTAAAAGGGTAGTAAGACACATCAACCATTTCCAAACCTAACTGACACAGTATTAGTTATCCCTGCAAAAAAGTTAATTGCCTACAAAATCCCTGAATAGCGAAATGACGATTTGGTGAAGTAAAAGCTTTACATAATTCTTGAAATATTAAAAAGTAGAAAATAGAAAGCTAAAGCGTCATGTATTCGGCTTGTATGCATGAATCAATATGGTGTGAACAGATTTTGCTGCATGTTAAAATAGCTAACCTGTCAAAGGTCAAAAAGTCTTGTCGAGTAGAACAAACCTAAGGGAGCGTTCAGTTATTACGGCCGGGTGTGGGCCGGCAAAATCCAGAGGGGTGTCACCTTAAATTTGAAAACTGCAAAGGGGGTCATGTATTTTTCAAACAGCTCGGGGGGGCGTCACTTAATTTTTATAAGTATCCGTCCCGTCAAAAAGCAGTTTCAGTGTTCAGAAATATTCTGGGAGATAAAAATGATTCGCTGCATGATTTCATTCTCTGAAGTCATTTAACTGTAATTGCCTTGGCAATTCTGAGGCTTGTCTTACTGTAAATTGAGCTCACTGAGGGCAATGAACAATTCCTATCACTTACATATTAGAGATATAGCAAGTTTTGTCTTTGAAATTATTTAATAGTTACCTGAAGTGAAATTATACTTTTAGTTGAAATTCCCATATCAAGATTGTTGTCAACATCTGAAATTTCAAATACCCTATTTGAATCAAGTACATTTGTATTAATGTCAAACACCTATAGAAGCACAAATTAATTTAGTTTAGCATTGTATAAAAAATATTCATAGTTTTCTCATAGACTCCAATGTATAGTGAATCAACATTTCGGTGAAATTCCAAAATTCAACTTCTTGCACACATATCCATTTGTAACTACCCTAGTCTAATCAAGTACATTAATATTAATAATCGAGAGTAGATAAATACACAGATTTACCAATTTTTGTATTGGAAAAAATTATTCATAGTTTCCTCATAGACTCCCATGTACTTGCAGTGTATCTACATTTCGGTGAAATTCCAAAATCCAATTTCTGGCGAAGATATCCATTTGTTACCACCCTAGTCTAATCAAGTACATTAATATTAATAATCGAGAGTACATAAATACACAGATTTACCTTCATTTGTATTCGAAAAAAATTATTCACAGTTTCCTCATAGACTCCAATGTATAGTGGATGAACGTTTTCGGTGAAATTCCATAATCAGATTTCTTGTTCACATAATATGCACATTTAACCATCATATTCTAATCAAGTACAATTATGTTAATTATTCAACGTCTGTATGTGCACAAGCATAGCAAGTTTTTCATTAGAAAAAATTATTCACAATTTTATCATAGCCTCTCATGTGTAGTGGATAAACATTTTTGGTGAAATTCTAAAGTCAAATTTTTGCCCACATACCAGTTGTAACAACCTTATTCCAATTAAGTACATTTATGTCAATTATCAAATATCTATAAATGCATAGATATAGTTTTGTATTGAAAAAATATTACATAGTGTTCTCATAGATTACCATGCATAGGGAATCAACATTATCAACATCTGATTATCAATTAAAGGCAAATATCAAAATTTTGTACACACACGCTTGCGCAAAAATATTGCAATCCACCTGTAATTTCTGTCCAATCCTTTGAGGAGTAATTTCAAAATTATAGCAAGTCAGAAGGGGAAATTTGAACATTAACACCTTGTGAGTTTGTAAGGGCGGGTATTTGAATAAATCTGATTTTTTTTTTTATTCTATCCGCCCCCCCCCCCTCCAGATGTGTTTATGTGTGCAGCTTTACTCGAACAATGTGGGGAGGGGTTCATGTAATTTTTGTCATCTTAAAAGGGGGGTCATCAATTTTTTCGTGCAATGGGTAGGGGGGTTCACTTATTTTGACTGATGCGAAGGAAGAATTTGCTGCCCCACCCCAGGCCATAATAACTGAACGCTCCCTAACAGTGAAATTTGTCTTATTACCATGTTCACTCTACAGAGTTTAGGTCGCCTCTGAATCAACCCTGATTTTACAAAACCGATGTCCACGTGCTATGTCAGCCATTGGCCGGCCTACTTTATCAAGGGTTGATTCAGAGTCGGCAAAAATTTGCGACCGGGCCCCAATTGTGTGACTGTGTGGGCGGTTTAGGGCGGCCTCAAGACCAGTTTACGCCCTAACATTTAGTCTAAAGCAAGGTCGACAAGTGGATGAGAGACGGAAGATCCAACTCCAGTGTGAACGTGGACTAAAATTTGTTTATTCTACCAAAATCTTCCGCCAGGCTCAGAGGCAGCCTTGGGCCAGAGTACGAACCTAGTATTAGTCAGTCAGAATTCTTGAAAGATTGAGAATAACACTTGCTGCAAAATTGCGATAAGATATAGCTCTGGACAGCTCTCTTTATCTTGAAGCTTCACTTTGACGTTATGATTCAGGATGGAGAATGGTCTTAGATCAAATAGTGCCTGTGATTATTTCACCAAATAACATCTGTGATTAGGGACTCGTTAAAGCAACGGACGCCTAGGGGATAAACTTTCCAACAGACGAGCCTGTCGAAAATCTGACACTCTAACCGCCATACATCAGCTATGTAGACTCATTGTGAAAAGCTGAAGTAAAAATTAAGTTTTCGTCTTATCGCTTTCGCGAAATTGACAATTTCAGTTGCCCTACAAATGGAGTTTACACGGTGGATGACCTCAATTTTCCCACCCCAAAAAGTCAATTTTATGAATTATGTTTCTGTCTAATTTAAAAGCGTCGCAAAACCTCAATTTTTGTTTTCCAGTCGGGATTTTTAATATGATTTGAATATGGTTTCCTTGGCGCCTTCTATGGAAAAATAATTGAACACTCAATTTTGAGGCGCGAATTACTGCGGTATTTTCTATTTCTCAATAAGTCAATCTTAAATTAACTTTCAATCCTATATAGCGATTCGTTACGTAGCTTTCACACCTCGCCTGATTTACGTCATAACACTGCGACCAGATGCCAAATAATTTTCAAACGTGAGAAGGTGAGGAAAGTTTTATAGAACTTGTGAAGCTGACTCAGAGGCAATTTACATATGTCATAACTACAACACCAGTCCAGATGTCTGAAATTGATAAGAGAATACGTCGACCAATAAAATCATCTTTACAGTGTTTT
This sequence comes from Ptychodera flava, assembly GCF_041260155.1. NCBI lineage: Eukaryota > Metazoa > Hemichordata > Enteropneusta > Ptychoderidae > Ptychodera > Ptychodera flava. Next base: position 20,595,298 of record NC_091948.1, on the reverse strand, counting down.
GTGTTGTGTACCACGTATCTTTCAAGGGGCAAAGTCACTTTCTTGGACACTACTTTGACAAATTCGCTCAATTTTACAAGTAATTTCTATCGGTCAGAGCCTTTGCACTTTCTGGAGACGTGTTACTTGAAATCTAAATGTCACCCTTGCAGACAAGGTAGAGAAAACACTGACATCGTTTTAGGGGGACTTGAATTGAAAGACATAGCAGTGTAATCTGGCTAATGGTTTGTACATGCGTGTGTACTTTTCAAGAATGTCAAACAGTTATAATTAGCCCGACGGTGACTTCAGAGAAGTGAATGCAACTAAAAGTCTCCGAATGTAATTTAAATGGTTAAATTACGCCCTACAAGCATACAGACTGTGGTTATTAAGCGTACTTGTTGCTATGGAAATATGTCATCGTGTTGACAGGACTAGATATCAGCGTTCTTCAGCTTGGACAACAGTACAATACCTATCCGAATGTGATACCAGCATCCTTACGTCACTACGGAGTAGAGTAGCGAATTAGAGCATGCAGTTCTCCAGCCTTTTTTCTCAAATCAATGACAGTCACTGTGTTCGATGTCTGTGACGAGAACGAGCCAACTCCTGATGTAGCATAGATAAAATTTGTAAAACTTTGTGTCTGTAAGACTCGCTTCATACGAAGACGCTGTTACTCCACATGTATGTATGTATGTATGTATGTATGTATGTATGTATGTATGTATGTATGTATGTATGTATGTATGTATGTATGTATGTATGTATGTATGTATGTATGTATGTATATATTATATATATATATATATATATATACATATATATATGTAATTTTCTATGAGCCACGTTTTATAAAATTGGTTTAGTGTAACGTATGACTCTATGCGATCCTAAGATTTCAAATTCTGTGAGCGTCAGTGAGGATAATTACTGACCCTATTATCGTGAAAAGTCGGTCAGATACTGACTGCATCACAGAATGAGGAGCCCATGTCTACTTGCTTTGCAATTCCAGTATCTGCATGCGCGTTTGTACAGCTGATAAGAGCCTAGTCATCTCTCTTATGATATCTTTCTAATTTGTCCTATATTCGGGGACACACTTATCAGTCTAAATTATCAGAACAGCTTTCCACAATCGCACAAGTCTGATAGAAGTCGGATCGGTATACATCAGCCGTATAGCGGCAGCCTTTTGCGATCCTGGCATTGAAAGAGACTGGCAGTAATATGAGAAAAGTGCAGTACGCCCTCTTTCTCCAAAGGATAATCTGACCATTTATCAATCTTATACTAATAATACGGATACGGATAAACTCGTTTCATATGTCTGATGCCTATATCTTATATGCACATGCTACATACGTGCCATTAATTGAAATATTCTACTCTGAACTGTGAAGAGCTTGGCGATTTTGATCGTTCTGAACAGGCATTATTTGAAATTACGAAAGACTATTTGTTCGACAATTATGACGAGTGTTATGGAAATTAGGCCAAGAGGAATTACGTTGTAATCATTGAAATTGAAAAAAAATAAAATCTCAAACTCCACCCACAAACTGCAGCGCAAACAGATAAATATTTTCCAAATAACCATTGGCAATATTGCGATCGTCTTAAATTTATTATTGCTATCACGTTGTACACAATAGTTTGAAACTGTGCATGAATTGAATATACGTAATGTATTTTGCACTGTTAGTATATGCAAATGATGTGTGTTCATTAGGCCCTCTATCTCCGTATAGCAACACCACTGTATCAGAATGTTTGCTTTATTCCATTATAAAGTGAATTTCATCTTTGACTTTGAACTTTTTTGAGCGAGCAGTGACAAACTTCAACGTGACATAGGAATAGTAAATTATTTTCGCGGTTGATAGAACGTAACGAAATCGATATTTGTCGCGCCGCCTTAAAGTTCTCGGACTACAGTAATATTTTGATAGTGGGCTTTTCTATCAGAACGTTAATTCTCACATATAAAATTCGACGACCAGCATTCCCTAGATTTCTAAACAGACGATGAGATCCGTAGATAAATAATGTCCACACTGTCTTTGTTAATTTGATAGTGTGATAATTAATTTTGACTATTTTGTTTGTTTACATTTACTTCACCCGAGTGACCTTGCGTTTAACTAGGCTACTTGGTGTCGTTAACAGAAAGCTGTTTTTTTTTCATACGACACAGCATGTACTGATGGGCTAAAACGATAACAATACATCTCTTGCACGCTTATCATTGGGAAATTTATACATAAAGTCCATCTGGACTGATTTAGGAAAGATAGTAGTGCATTTTGAGGTTAATTTTGGAACTTATAAGTGTTCGTGATATAAAATTGTCATTTTGTTCGCTGTGCACAGCATTGAAAGGCTCTGCTGGTAGACAGGACACTCAAAAGATGGCGTCTCTTTGGATATTTATCGCCGTTGCTTTAAGCACTCAGTCGTCATGCCTTTTCCGTGTGTATGGTAAGTTTGGTGGGACATCTCTCTCTCTCTCTCTCTCTCTCTCTCTCTCTCTCTCTCTCTCTCTCTCTCTCTTCTCTCTCTCTCTCTCTCTCTCTCTCTCTCTCTCTCTCTCTCTCTCTCTCTCTCTCTCTCTCAATACGTAGAATTAGAGTGTTCAAATGGCCGAGTTCTGAGATGTCACAAATATCTGAGGACAGTCATGTCTAACCTTACGATCTGTTTATGCTAGAATATCTGGTCCAAAATGTTCCTGGAGCTTGTACTGTTGGTGATTCTCGAAGTAAATTGAAATATTATCAAGTTGTGTGGTTTGAAAAGCAGCGTACTTTTTTCTTCGTTTTGTTCGTAGGTCTTATATTTGAAGATGTGCCATCCATGCATCTTAGACGTTCCGACAAAATACAAATAACTTCCTTAACTAACCAGTCAGCGCGCTTGAAAGACTACTTGTACATTCTGTATTTAGTACCGCTGCCGACATTTGCGAAAAAACATAATATAAGTCCATGTGTTTGAGTCTCCTTCCTAGAAAATGGGACAACCATTATAGTTCTAGTTACCTGGCTATTTTGTTCACGAACAAGTTTCCTTTCATCCGGGTAATTAATTCTTAAGTACATTTGACTGTCAAATATTGATATTGGTCAGTTCCCCGATGTCAGCTAGAGCACAACTAGTTGAACAGCCCTATAAACATTCTTTTCATAGTTTCACATAGTTGCTTACAGGCTGCTCCTTTAATATGTCACTACCTGCTCATAAAAAGTACGTTTAACAATTAAATCCTTCAACGGGTGATGATAATGGTGTTCCGTTAAATGAATTTACGGTTCGAAAAACTTCCTGTCACATTGTATTGCCCCGTAATCATACATTTATTTAATAATCTATTTATTTATCATTTATTTATTATTTATTAAAATCTGCAACCAGAGTCTATAGTAAGTACAGACAGGTTGAATTCTTACAGTTAAAAATTCACAAGATATAAAAAGTATATGAAAGTTTCTACCTAAACTATTTCGCTTTTGTTGTGAAATTTGACAATACTCATATTGACCGTACGTAATTTGGCAAATAAGACAAACACGAACTTACGTGTTTCTAATTTTAAAATAGATTCTTCTGATAAAATCAGTGATATCGTAGCTTTCTCTGTCATGTAAGGTGGAGGTTATCGTTACACTGACTTTGAACTTGTAGCGGACGAATTCCTTCAATCTAAATCATCCAACCTGTAGGTGGACTTAAGGTACAATGAGTCTTGGAGACAGGTACTCGGACTCTCAAAGTTTTACAATTCCTCTCTGATCTATAACTTGTGGGCGTTCATTTTAAACCTCTTGGTGTATAAAAACTTCTCACCGTCTTTGTTTTTTCGAAAATCGATTTTTTTTCTCTATTGAGTTAACACAGAGTTGGCGGCCAGTTTAAATTTAAAATATCGGTAAATCTTTAGTAACTTGTTTCTCTAGTACCAATTTTTGCACGGTGACCTCCGATTTTTATTGTTGATTTTGAAAGAGAACGACTGAAATATTCCTGGAGTAAAGTTTGATCAAAAGTTTAATTCTTTCACTTTTGAGGCGCATACTACCTTAAAGACACCCTCGCTTTTCAACTTTATAGCTTGCAGTTTCTCATGAATACAATTTTCTCTGATATTTCACTGAGGACAATTATTGCAGCTTATCACAAGTTTTACTCTCAGTGCAAGCATTCTAACAGTTTGAAATTTAGCTTTACTAAATTAGCCAGGGTTTCAAAACTAAACACATTTTCCTTCAGTAAGTGGATCACACAGTCTTTTTATTTTAAAATGTCTTATTAATATCGCCTACTGTACTGAATTCGATGTCATATATTGGCTTTAGTGTTGCAGCTACAGAATGCTTCCAACGATTGACCGGACTTCAGGATCTTTGACGAAATCTGTTTCCTCTTTTGTTTCAGGTCAAGTCACACAAGATCCTGGTTGAGTATTTTTGGTTATTTGTTCAATATTTAGTTGTCACAAATGATAACAAGTAATGACTAATGATAGTTTTGGTCAAACAAAATTGCCATCTTGTTTATCTCGAAAAGTCGCCGGGGTGGTTGAGGATCATGAAAGACGGTTCCCTTCTCGTGTGTGTGTGTGTAAGACGGCGATGATGATGATGATGATGATGATGATGATGATGACGACGACGACGAAGACGACGATGGTGGTGACGGTGGTGCTTGTGGTGGTGGTGGTGCTGGGAGGCGGTAGCAGTGGTTGTGATGGTGGTTTTGGTGGCGGTGGTGGTGGTGGTAATGATCATGGTGGCGGCACCGGCGCCGTATAGTAATGACAGGTTACTTAATGCAATATCCTATCAGCAATTCTCCTGGTTCTGCTAAGAACTGTGCTTGGAATGAAACTAGAACTTGCGTTCTCCACATAAAACTTCAGTCATGAATTAACAAAGTTCGAATTCATCAAATGAACGTCAGCGTACACGGACACATCTCTCCCATACAGGCGCATGCGGTGGGACACTGATCATACCTGATGGGGGCCACGTCGACGTCATGTCCCCGAACTACCCTGATGACTATCCTATGAACGCGGACTGCGAATGGCATATTTCAACCAACATGAATACTAAGATCTTCGTTGAGCACTGGGACTTTCAAACAGAAACGGGCTACGATTTCTACTCTGCTGGGAATGGCAAAGATTCAAGTGAGAGTTCCAGCGTCATCTGGATGCACTCAGGTCCTAATCTCCCGCCAGATTTTACGTCTACTGGTATAAGCGTGTGGATCAACTTTACATCCGACCATATCATCGCAGATAGGGGTTTCCGCAATAGATTGTACGATACAGGTAGGTGAACTGACGTTTAACGGAACGTCTTTGTCATTTCTTTGTATGTAAATATATCTGCAAGCATCTTGAAATTTATTCTCTATATCTCGGCAGACACCCACAGACAAGAAGGCGATTTTTTTTACAAAATTGCTCTCTAGAATACTTAAGATGTCTGTTCATCTATACGTACATTATTTCAGACTACCAGAAAATGTCTGGAGGGTTTTGCTCATAAACATATTTTCATAACCCCAAGTGTCCGCGATGAAAAAATTATAGATAATTAATATAATCAATTATACTTGAGCAAGGTTCCAGAAAGCAGAACAACACTTAGGCTAAATTTAAACGACTAGAATAATTTTTGATACATGTTAATATCTCGGAAATAGTGATTTTATCAGTTCCGACTACCGTTACTTAATAAAGTGGCCGTATATCCAATGCAAAAGGAAATAAGCCTAATATACATGTATACGTATGATAAATCCATATTTCCACGAAGCCGTATGGATTTACGGTCTAAACTAGGCAACATAAAATGACACAACCCTGTATTTCTCAACATTAGTTGTCACACCCTATTCAAGGGTGCAGCTGCGACAATCGTGTGGAGGCACCGTGGCCCAGTGGTTAGGGTAACGGACTCACTGTCAGAGGGTGGTGAGTTCGAGACCCGGTTCAAGACCCGGTAGGTCCAGAGTAACGGATTCACTGTCGGAGGATGGTGAGTTCGAGACTCCAGCACGGTGTTGTGCCCTTGAGCAAGGCACTTTACTCCTCAGTGCTCCATTGGGGGTTAGTGGGTTATTACCTCATCCTGTAATTGGGCTAACGCCTGTTGGATGATGGACTGAATAAAAAAAAAAAAAGTTGTCGCAAAATACCCCTAACAAAGGGAATCGCCTGACAAGTATCACAAAATATTATCATTTGTAAAACCATTTTGCAGGTTTGACAAGCTGTGATGGACTGTGCGGTTTTGATAACCCGGCCCAAGGGTGCAGCTGCGACAAATCATGCACCATAAACGACAACTGTTGTTCCGATTACTTCGACGTTTGTGCAGGTATGAAGAAAACACATCTTATTCTGATGATATTAGGGACTGCCATATTGATAACGGCCGGTGGTTTTGTGTTAAGTATTGGAGTATTGTGAACACGTGGGCGTGTGATGTAAGGACAGCTATAGTGAGTCAGTACTGGTATTAATGTAGTACGAACCTCGAAATTGCAAGACTATTCCCTTTCGAAATCGAGATAAAAAATCTAGGGTCAATTTGCAAAATATGGTATTAGAGAAATAAATCACTCAATAGATCGGAGACTGGAAATTCAAAATAGCCAAAAATAAAGTTAACACATCCTTATATTGACTCCATGGGGAAACTTAAAAACTGTATTTACCCTATAAGGTTCAAAATGAGCCCACACAAATGGCAGACCAAAACAGTAATGTAAAAGTTTGAGAGTCTGAATATCTGTCCCCGAGGCACATTCTAACTCTACAAGAGTAGTAGTCCATAAGACATTCCGATATAGACGTTGAATCATTGCGGTACGTGGTAGAGAGCATCATAAAAGTCCTATGTCAACTTTCTTCCGTGTATTAAGGTGACTGCGTTGAGCATATCACGGTTCCTGAGGCAGGCGAAGTAATCATCACGTCCCCGAACTATCCAGACAACTACCCCAACGACGCCCAGTGCCAGTGGATTATCACCACCCAGAGACACTCCCTCATGCAAGTCAGGTTCACTGAGTTCTACACCCAACCAGGCAAGGACTTATACTTCGCCGGCAACGGGGACGAGCCCTCGCAGGATAACAGCGTGGTCTGGGCGCACTCGGGTTACTCCGCCCCAGAGGATTTCCTGTCCACCGACTACACGATATGGATGAGATTCGTCTCAGATTATGACGTAACAGAGAAGGGTTTCCACATTGTCGTCGAAGACATGTACCGTAAGATTTATCTCTGCCTTTATACACCTTCGTCTTGAAACTCTTTCAGTCTACTTGTTGTCTCTCCCGCACTGCATCCGTGCTCTTTGAAATCCGTAACATAATGCAATTATAACATTTGCGTCCGATTTCGAGTTTTTTTCGGAGAAACAGCAGTAACTAAAGTAAAACTTTCAATTTTGTGTTCTAGAAAACGAGAATCTTATCTTCTCCTTCCCCCACAGTAAACCAGTAAGCAAACACAATGGATTGTGAACAATATCCGATATCAGTTTCAACAAGTGAATTCTAGTCCAGACTCAAATACAGCTCTCAATGATAGCATCTAACATTACAAACATACAGGCTGTATGCAAAAGTTCGAGAGGAAGCATCTTGATGTAGGTTTTGAGCGGAATAAGAAACGTTAACCACAAATAACACATGTACAACAATGACAATAAACGAGTTTCTGACGTCATACTCTGTGACATAGCCAAGAACTCAGACAGCTAGAACCTTATGAATGCTTTTTAGTGTGAAAAAAAGTTCAGTCGACCGAGAAACAAGCAAGTATAGTTTACATTTTTCATTGGGTTCTCTTTTCTTTCAGGTAAGGGTACGTGCGCAAATGCCTGTGATACTTTCGACGCTGAGCATCAATGCAGCTGTTTCCGTAATTGTATCTATGACAACAACTGTTGCGTTGACTACTTCGAGCACTGTGGAGGTGAGAGTGGCAAATTGCAATAACCCTTAATAATGCTAGTTTTACAACTGTGATCACTGCTTCCTTGAAAATACGAAATATTGGTTGCTGGGTTCGCGGAACAAGGCCTTGGGTGACTGCGTGATGTGCCTTACTGACCGGTACCCGTAAAGAATTTTTAATGCTAGGCGCATGTGGCACATAGGCGCAAAACGTCACAGGCCTCCGTCTTCATGTGGATCAGAGAATAGTTTGCACTCTGAGAAACACTCAGTTGATCAGTTTATGTGGGAAGCATAAAAGGTTGTACATTGTCCATGTACCTGCGATTTTTGGTAGTTTCCGGCTTCTGGCGAAATGATGTCATGGCCTTTGTGTTTGCGATGTACCTTTTAAAACTTTTATATTTTCAGGATAATTTCACAAGAAACTAAGAAATAGCTAGATTGAATCGTTTGGACAATGAGTGCTTGTCTGAGTTTAGGTAATCCATCGCGGTAAGGGTACCGGTGGCTCTACATAGAGAAACTAGTTTTAAAACTTAAGGTTTGGGAAAATTTCATTTATAACGGGTTATTTCCTCTTCAGGTAACTGTTCGGAGACAATCTACGTCGATACTTCCACTTCTGTGGATGTGACGTCACCAAACTACCCCGCTAATTACCCTAACGATGTCCGATGCGAGTGGATTATCCGCCAGAACGGACCGGGCAAGCTCTTCGTCGACTACGTGGATTTTGCAACGGAGGCCGGCTACGATCACTACTTCGCCGGGCACGGCGATCAACCCAGCGTGAACAGCACGGTGGAGGTCTGGGCCCATTCCGGACAGAACCTGCCGCAGAGCTTTATATCCGATGATGACTCCGTGTGGATGAGGTTTGTCAGTGACAGCAGTACGACGGATAGAGGATTCCACGCAGTTGTGGAAAATTTAGGTTGGTGAGAATCTTGCGTAACCCTAAAAAGCGTTTCTGACGGACGAATGCGGTCAGCTACATAGTTCATCACGACCCAAGGTACCTAGTACCGTAGCCATATCTCTCAAACAGTAATCATATCAACCTTATACCATTGGTTAAAGTTTGGTTAACTTTAAAAGTTTGGTTAACTTTTCCATGTAAGTTTATCATTAAAATGTAAATAATGGAAAGGGAAAGCAATTTATTCGCAAATTTCGAAAAACTGAAATCGAAAACAGCTTTCCGAAAACTCATATCCTTGAAACGTAATCGTAGTATACATCGAGTCAATACACTTGACGAATAATGAACATTTGCGGGTAAAATGTCAGCCCATACAGCTCGTATCATTAGACATATGCATGTTTTCAAGATACCGACATTCATCTTTGCCAGATTATTAAAAGTTCTTCAATGCAATGGTTGCTTAATGTTTGCACCATGGTCATAAGAACTCGTTTGAGAAAACTTCGAGATTCAAACTTACCTCTAGATAGGACCAAACTTTCAAACTTGTGACCTCAAATTAATCTTTTAGCGGCCAAATATATTGCTTTCGGTGACGCAATCGTTTTAGTAAAGTTGACGTTGTAAATTGAAAAGTTCGAGCGATAATTCAGTCTGTCTGCCTCAGCTGAAGCGAGAGGGAAAATATGTTCCGATAACCCGATCTAAAAAACCTCTGACCTGCCGACTCAAAAATTTGTTTCTTGACTGAAAAGGAAAAGCCAGCGAGATTATGGAAAAATGCCTGAAATCACGTGACTGCGATAACGTCCCGCAATTTTTAACGTCTGTCATTTCTACATGCGAGTTCTCGGTAACACGCTGACATAAAATCAATCACCTTACCGAAAACCACTCCGTGTCGTCACGTTGACGTAAAAGGCAGACGTATGCGAATACTCAAAAACTTCTGAACCTCCCTTACCTTCGATTTATTATTTGTGTTTGTTTGTTTGTTTGTTATTTCGTTAGAATAGCTTAATCAATTAAAATGTATCTCATGAAACAAACTCAGGCAATGTTTAGGAAGTAAGCACCAAAACTGAAAACTGTACAAAGGGGTAACCAACAAGTATTGTCGTGAGTTAAAGATGGCGAACGTTTGCTTGAAGCAAGCAGTTGAAATGAGCAGGTCAGGCGTGACTTTGCCATGGTCAGTGGGTGCTCTACGCTTCGTTATTATTCACTACCTGGTCTATTCAAACCTCTGACGTGACATCTCATTACAGGATCCACTTGTCGTGAAGAATGCAACACCTATAATCAAGAATTCCAGTGTAGCTGTTACACCGATTGTTTCTACTTAGACGAATGCTGCGATGACTACGTTGCCGCATGTGCCGGTAAGTAAAGAGACATCCGCCTGAATTCCTGTTAACTTTCCTGATTTCGAAAAGTTATAAAGCATAACTTATCACACCACAATAATCATGTGGAACCTCATTCTCTGAAAGTAACCTTTGTTTATATATATATATATATATATATATATATATATATATATATATATATATATATATATATATATATATATATATATATATATGTGTGTGTGTGTGTGAGAGAGAGAGAGAGAGAGAGAGAGAGAGAGAGAGAGAGAGAGAGAGAGAGAGACCACGTGTATATTAAAGAGTATAGTACAGCTCATAATTATTCTACTTAGCTAACAAACCGATTTTCAGAAATATTACTGAGAGTTGTTTCACACCATTGTAACATAATCCGAATAAACTTGAATTTTCGGAGGAAAAGCTGAAGCTCTCCGCAACTGCCCTTCCGCTACCACTTGATTTTTTTTTCAACGCTGCGAACGATAACATGCAACCGATTTAGGCAACTGCATTAAGTTTACAACCAGAGTTTGACGCTTCAAACTGACAATGAATTCACATTTCTTGTTTTCACTGCATTTCCATGACAGCCAGCTGTACATACGACTTGACGGTCAATGTCGGCGAGAGCGTCCTCATAGAATCGAACTTGTACCCCGACCTTTACCCGCCAAACCAAGCCTGCAGGTGGATCGTTCGCAACTTGGACAGCACTCTCCTGAAAATCGACTTCAATGATTTCAACACACTCGATTCTTCCGACTTTTCCTTCGGAGACGGCGAGGTTCCAAGTGAGGAGACCAGCGTCGTGTGGAGATACTCAGGAAATTCGGCCCCTGACGATTACATGTCACTCGGCAGCGCTGTTTGGGTGACATTTACCTCTGACAACACACTCCTTACACGTCGTGGATTTTCATTGACTGTCTCTGAATTTTGTGAGTACTTCCTCTTTTAAGGTAGAACGCGCCTCGGGGACAGATATTCGGACTCTCAAACTTTTCCAGTTCCTTGACATACCAAATATGGGGATTCACTTTAAAGCTCTTGGTGTAAGAAAACTTTTCACAGTCTTAGTTTTTCGAAAATCGAAAATGTTATTTTCTCCATAAAGTTAACACAGGGATGGCGGCTATTTTGAATTTCAAATATCGGGAAATCTCAGATAATTTGTCTCTCTTGCACCAAACTTCGGTGACCCCTTATTTTCATTTTTGATTTAGTACGAGATGCTCGAAAGCTTCAATGAGGAAAGTTTGAGAAAAAGTTTAAGTCTTTCATTTTCGAGGTGCGAACTACCTTAAATTATATTTCATCTAAACATATAATTATATTTGGTAGTAACTTTCTTCATCACACTATTTCGCCTTTCTATAGCACTCGACGGAGGTTTCATACCTTTGCATAAAGTTGGTTTCCTCAAAGATTCTTAAAGCCCCATTAGCTGTATCTTATTGCATTTCTTCAGTAGGATGGTGTGAAAATAAAAGCAACTTGTAAGAATGCTTAAGTTGACCACAGAACGGTTTAACACGATTTGAACTAATTTGGGATAATTGGATGGTGAAGTAGTGTGTCGATGTCTTCTACAAATGTAATTTCATCTGCTTTTCCTTTTACGTTACACACTTGATTTTATGAGTAATTTGCGATATTGCAATATTTTTCTATACGGCGCCTAACTCTTTTGAGAAATTTGAAAAATATGAAAATCCAATTATCCCAAATTAGTTCTAATCGTATTGACTTTTCAAACAATGGCGACGAACGTAGAGCTTGGATTCTTAATGACTAATTAATTTTCGACCTGTAAGTCATATCTTGTCGCCGCGAACGAGTACACAAAAAACTTGGAACAGCAAAATCCATCACCAAGGATTTAAACTGTGACATTTTCAGAGACAACGTGGCTTCGTGATGGAAATAAAAAGGATCTCACCAAAGGTCTATTTGATGTATTTATTTTTGGTAAGAAAAATGCAAAGATACAGGTAAAGGGATCTTAAAGCTATTTCCCTAACATGATCAGACACAAAAGTTAGTGATCAACATGATTTTTCTTTTGGATAAGAGATGAAAATTACATAAACTTTTATGTATATTAGAAAGTTTAAATGGCAGCTTACCCTGTCTTATCCCTTGGGGAAAATCACCAAGAAACCTATGAGAAAGCCTACATCATTTCTTTCTTTATTCTTTATGAGCAACCGTAAAAAGTCCATAGTTGCTTCATGTAGTTGATGTTTCCACGCAACTAAGCCCTCGGTAGGTGTGTGATATGACGACGTTCATAGTTTGCTACTTTCCGTTCCCAGCATGCTTTCAGGCCCACATCGTGCCTACTGGTGGAAAGATCACAATCACCTCGCCGAGGTACCCCGAGGACTACCCCAACGACATCGCGTGCCGCTGGGAGATAGACAGCGAGAGCGGGAACACAATGTTGGTAGAGTACCAGGACTTTGTGCTGCAGGATTGCTGCGATTACTATTCGGCGGGAAATGGAAAAGTGCCGAGCCAGGAGACAAGTGTTATATGGGAACACAATGGTATTAATCTGCCACCAGATTTCACTTCAAGCGGCCCATCTGTTTGGATGACACTCACTACAGACTCTGCCGTATCAGCAAGAGGTTTCCGTATAACCGTAACTGATACAGGTAAACTGTTATTTATTTATTTATTTATTTATTTATTTTTCATTTGCTTGTTTGTTTTTATTATTTCTTTATTATTTAATATCATTGAAATCATTGTGTGTAGCTACATTTTCCTTCGTTGTCCGAGATATTCCGATAACAGACGACTGTTAGACATCCGGATTTGTTTTACAGGATATCTATACAAGATATCTATTCGCATTTGAATGACGAATGCCTAACCAAAGGGTCGAGGCGAACTTTTCATTGGTTCAGTTGTGCACATGAGTTCTGAACTACTCTTGCCATGGCAAAAGGAAGTCCCCCCTGCAAAAAAGACAACAGAGATTTTGTCTGTTTTTACTTGTATCAACCAGACAATAAGATCAATGACTCTACAATAAGATTGACATACCACCTTCCCTGTGTCTTCAGTTTTGGGAGTGGATAATTTCAATGTAGTTGGCGCGACTTGAAGTTCATGTAGATTGACATACCACCTTCCCTGTGTCTTCAGTTTTGGGAGTGGATAATTTCAATGTAGTTGGCGCGACTTCAAGTTCATGTCGATGACACCCACTGAGACTTTACCAGTCGCCATAAAATGTGGATCATTGTACACATATGAAATATTATAAGATTAAGGTAGTGTGCGTCTCGACATTATCTTTTCTTCATAGTAAACCGGACCCCCATTGAAATCAATGATAAAAATCAGGAGTCACCGTGCAATATTTGGTACTGGAGAGAGACATTATCCAAATATTTACGGACATCCGAAACTCAAAAAGGCCGCCTAGCTTGTGTTACCTCCAATGAGCAAATTAAATTTTCGATTTTCACAAACCAAAACAAGCCTTCAAAAGTGGCGGACAAAAAGAGTATTGTAAAAGTTCGAAATATTTATCCCCGAGAAGCATTTTATCTTAACTAAATGCCATATTACAATCACTTTTGTTTCTCCCCATAGGCTCTGCTAGCTAGAAACACACATTGGAGAATATTTTGCACGTGACATAGGTAATGTATGAGTCTATTACCAATAGTGATCACTTGTACAATTTTTAAAAGTTACTTGAACTTAACCCTGCACAGAGTACAGTCAAAGGACTGAATAATTAATTTACTATGCCTCCTTCTTATTCAACAATGTCTAAATATTTTATTCTTTTATCTTACATTTCTACTTCTGACTTACCTGCCGTCGGTGTTTTGTTTAATGTTTGATTTAATCGCGTCAGAGCAAGACGGACAAAAAGGTCACTTTTCTTGAAATCACACTCTTCTTCTGAAAATCAGTGGGCTTTCTGTCTCGTATCACTCGCTGTTTACATTTGAGTTTTTACATGGTGTTTATAGTCTGCTACTTTCCCTGGATGTTTGTTGGTTGTATGGGGGTGTTTTTGCGAATTTGGCAATTTGTTTTGAGATGAAACTGAAGGACATTCTGTGCCTGTGATAGAATGCTATTTAGATGGTGACCATAGTTTTACAGGGCTCATTCACTTTGACGAAAACTTTGCTATTATAGCATACGGCCACAGAAAAAATTGTGCTGTTCCGATAACCCGACCTACCCTATTTTTGCCTGCCGAGTGCCGACCCTAAACTTTTTAGAGCTACGTAAATACGGAAGTAAAAAAGAGAGAAAAAACCCGTAAAATAAAGTGTTCGTTACCTGTCATTTGATTTTTGCTTGAACGAGGACGTCTTTTATGTTTTTTATTCCTTTTATATGTATGATACGTTTTTTGGAAATGTTGTTGCCAGTGTTTGATCGCCCAGAACCCCTGAAAAGTGCATGTTTAAAAATATAAATATTTTGGGGGAAAAAATCTTTACCGACCTACCCAACCTATTTTTGAAAATCATGTTATCGGAACAGCACAATTTATTTATTTATTTATTTATTTATTTATTTATTTATTTATTTATTTATTTATTTATTTATTTATTTATTTATTTATTTATTTATTTATTTTGCCTAATACAAACGCTCGTTAACTTTCGCCTACTACACGAGCTACCTTTCGTCTACTGACCAATATGTCAAGAATGTAAACAACACCATAAAATGATAGTGATATTGACGTAGCAGTGTCAGAGGGTCTGATCATGCATCATGATATCCACATGTACAGAGGATGATTGATGAGTTGGCATTTTAATTGCATGTAAATAACCAATGTATATAACAGGTGTATTTACAAATACTGGAAAAGAAGGGACAATATCTGGCAATGTGTAACATCAATGTATAAGAAATAAAAGGAGTTGTCTTTGAAGGGTTTGAACCACCACTCTGTTTACCCGGATTCTCCGCTCATCGTCTCTTTGCTGGGAAGTAGCCAGCGAGAGGATGTTGGGATACAGAAACAGAGTAGTGCCTCAAAGTCTTCAAAGATAACACCGTTTATTCGAAATGATTCGATAGCAAAGCCAGACTACAAAAGTACTTTATGGAGTAAGCTTATTCATTTTCGGAAAGAAATATTCGCACTTGCACTGATGACATTAATGTTCTTAAAAAACATCGCGACAGGGTATGAAGTATATCTGCACTTGTATGATATCTTTTTTGAATGAACACTTCACCAAGATGTTTTATTATGTTTCCCTCACAGGCAGCTGGAAATACAAGTACGCATTTCAAATAACAATTCACACTTACCTCATTCGGCGACAAGTCGCCTGGTTACTCTCCGACAATAACGTGGATTCGTATGCAACGTGCATATGCGAAATCACTGTGTTCCAAGTACAGTCACTTTTGACAGATGTATTACTAAACTTCAAGTTGTCTAGTTTCGAATAAACTGTCACTATTTTTCTGGAATTTTGCCTCCTTCTCTATGTATTACATTATCTTAACTTTGAGCTCAGACAACCCTAATTGAAGTCGCGTGTTTTCTTAGACTTGAAGTTGTATTACACAGGGTGAACCAAGGTATCCAAACTTTTAAATCGTATATTTGGGGAATGGAGAGGAGTAAATACGGGTGGTTAGCCGTCAGAAACCATGACAAATCAAAATAACTAAGCAAATCACGAACTTATCATCACTTTACTTTGGCACACTTTATTGTACACTTTCCTGTCCACCAATTCTATGATGTAGAATCCGGAATATATGACAGACTTAGGTCTCTTCAAGGGCGAAGAATTTCCGCACGCAAAGAGCGTTACGGAGTTTCTCTGTTTGCTTTAAACGATAGAGAAACAGATAGAGAGGAAAGAAAAAATACTTTTCCAAGAGCTTAAAAATTAGTCCCCACATGCGACGGACAAGAAAAGTGTTTGAAAAATTTGAAATTCCGAATATCTGTCCATGGGGCGCACTCTGCATTAAATTTTCCACCCTGATCATATTACCCAGCCTCGCATATGACGCACTGCACTCACGTGGCCTGGTGGAACAGAAATAGTTCTGTTGGCATGACAGGGGAAGTGAGGCTTGAAAATAGAATACCATTTCTATGAACATGAAGGAAATTGGGTAGGAGACGACTCGCTGGCTCTCGTAGACTGTATACCCGTGCCTGCTTTGTCCTGCTCCGTACGCCGCTATGTACTGATGAGTTCACAGTATTATCCGCGGCCCGAATACCTGCCCCGTAGATTGGAAAACGTTAGGTAAAGTTTCAATTTAAATCACAAATTTTTTGAACCGTTAGGTCTAATGCTGTTCTACGGCAGCAAGAACTGTGAAGAATATGACATTTATATACACGGAAAAATAAATGCCGGAGGCAGGGGACTCAAGGGTTAATGAGATATTGATAATTGTATAAAAATATAACATTTTAAAGACGAGATAATAACTTGTTGAAAGAAATAGTACAGACTGGGCCTAGCAATATCTCCTGATATTTTCGGAGACTGGTTTGACCTTTCACAGTTGCAATTAAATGGCGATAGAGGTATTAAAATAAATATATGATAGACCCAAACACACCCATACTTTCTTATCAATTTCTTATCTTTCTATTCTTCCCTGACCAAATATGGATTACTTTGCCATATCGGAGGGAGGGGTTCATACAGGGTAAACGATATTCGAGTCGCCATTAGCTTTAATCTGTAAAATTGATAAGATTCGCTGCACGCACTTTGATTGACCCGACCTCGTTGTTGTCCCGTTATTAACCCCTCCCTCGTCCCAGCCGTGAACTCGCAAGCATATAGGTCAGACAGGCAGATTTTTAATTTCCTCCTGTGACTTTTGAGTTGTTCATGGGGTCTGTTCTGTTTCGTTTTAATTTGCGTCTAAGTTGATTGAGAAACAAATATTGAATCATCAGTGTCCCGGAATACGTGATGTTATGAAGTGGTTTACTTGCGCGATTTGATGTTTTGGTTTACTTCATGGAGGGCGCTTATAACTATTTGTTGAGCCACAGGTAATAAAGGACGCTTATAAAAATATTTGTTGAGCCACCCTAGTTTTTTGATATCGTTTGATACAAACTGATAGACAGTTTTAGCGAAATATGTCTAAAAAGCAAATGTATGAGATCTTGCGACATAGCGGACACGTGATGGTGGTGGCGTGTTCGGGACACCTGTTCCGGTACGAACGCGTATACTTTGTGCAGTCTTCGAATCACTTTGCGCCGACGTTTTGCGTAACCAAATACCAATTATCAATTAAAAGTTGTATATTATTTATTTTAATATACATATATGTGGGTCAATAACAGGTTAACCACGAGCAACTGTATATATGGCAAATTTGTTAGAATATTTGCTAAATTAGTTATTTCGATTCGGTAAACTGGGGGTCAGAGACACGTGATCACCGTATCATTAACCGCGAATTCCATCGCTGTGTTTAAAAACCTCTGAAAAAATTGAATAATCTTTCGAAATTCGAGCTTGTTCTCGCAGTACCACATGCTGCAACCATATAATAAGGGCAATGGTCTGTCTTATATCACGAATATTTATGACGTACATTGTTGACACTGCCTTAAGAATTTCTTGAGAAAAACTAACACAGAAGAGCATCTGTGGTTCTCTGGCGGAACATTAACGATTTTATCTGACCCATTTCTTTAATTTTGCGAATAAACATGTGAATATGTCATGTTTTACTTCGTTTTAGCAAGTTGAATATGTGTATGTGTGTATGTGTGTGTATATGTATGTATGTATGTATGTATGTATGTATGTATGTATGTATGTATGTATGTATGTATGTATGTATGTATGTATGTATGTATGTATGTATGTATGTATGTATGTATGTATGTATGTATGGATGGATGGATGTATGGATGGATGGATGGATGGATGGATGGATGGATGGATGGATGGATGGATGGATGGATGGATGGATATATGGATGTATGTATGTATGTATGTATGTATGCATGCATGCATGCATGCATGCATGCATGCATGTATGTATGTATGTATGTATGTATGTATGTATGTATGTATGTATGTATGTATGTATGTATGTATGTATGTATGTATGTATGTATGTATGTATGTATGTATGTATGTATGTATGTATGTATGTATGTATGTATGTATGTATGTATAATGTATATGTAGTGAGAGAAACAGATGCAGAGAGAGTAAATTTGAACAGTAAAGGACGATGGCTTGGCCTGTGCAGTCCATTCGAATCATAAAAAGACTCTTCAAATGACTAAACTAAAAGTTTGAAACCGCGATATTCATCCCCTCAGTTATTACTTCAAGTATGCTCGCTGGAAAGTATGACAGACTTTATTTTAGGCTGCTCTATTTGGCGCAAATTGGTGTTTGTGACGACGATGTGGTTAGCAATCACAATTGTACAAAACTCTCCCGCAATGCGCATGTACAATAAGGTCACTCATATAGTGCAGAGCAATCTGCAGACAAGCGTGAGTAAAGAAAAGTATGGCAGAACTTTTGATAAACATTAGAATGATTGTGTCGATTTTACTTATCTCGGACGTAACTTTCTGGTCACTTTTACAAAAATTACAACACAACACACTATACTGAACTACGCGTCTGATAACTAGGGATTCGGAAACGTCTATAAAAAGGTAAACTTATTATTAGATCACGCGATAAACTAGCATCTATTCCATAACCTGGAACAAATCGGAAAATGCAAACATAGTGAAGATATCGTTTGTCAGATTTAACGAAATTTCACCTTCAGTCTAAAGATCCCACGGAAATGTCACAACCGGGAAAACAACAGATGTCTGTTACCGGATACGCCCTACTTATTTTAATTTCCTAGTCCCCCTCAGACCCCAGAAATCGGACAAGAGAATACCTAGGCCACATAATCTGATTTCATACATTCATGTACACGTAACTGCGTGACCATGGCAACAAGACAGCTAGAAGAGGATCGTGTTTCTCCGTCTCATGGAGTACTTACAATCTCTGCTACGTGACTCCCTGCCATGGCTTGTATTTCGCGCTCATTTGCTTTCATCAAACCAAAGGCCCCGCCGACTTCTCAAAAGTTTCAATCGTAAAGTTCGCCATTACGGTTCCCTTTCATCTTCTTAAAGTGTCTCTCTGCGATTCGTAGATGGGAAATAAAACACCGTTTGTAATCTTTTGTGAACTTAAAAGAAATACAAGCTGCATATCTTCAAAATGTCAATTGTATTCTTTTCTCAATCAAAGGGTGAGTTAGCGAGCCGTCATTATTTACGGCCTGGGGGTGGGTCGGAAGAATTTCGTCGGAAACTACGAAATTTCGAATAACCCTTCTGCCAACCATGATGAATTTGAGTAACCACCTCTCTAACTCAGAAATTTTGACTGACCCCCCCCCCCAATTTGAAAAGTTAAATACCAATACATGTATATAAAATTTACAAAAATACAGCAATAGTAAAGGCCTTTCAAATCGTGATTTATCCTGCTAGATTATCATCGGTTATCTTATGACGGTTGAAAAAGGTGAAACAACAATACAAAGTGACAACAAAATACGTATACGTATACAGATATAAAAGCTCCAGCATCCAACCATACAGTATTGTTCAATTCGGATAGGTATCATGACAGCTCTGAGAGGATTTTCACAAGGATATCTAACTGGACAGAATTTGAAAGTAAGCTTACAGGGAGAACACGCGAGAGGGGGTGTCCCCTATCTGGCGTAGAAAATTTTGAGAAATTGATGTGCGCAATGGTTCAGTCTGGTGCAATCTGAGAGGTGTTTCAGTTTATTTTGTACTCCGTAAAATTGTTTGAGAATGACATTGACCACTGATATTGAACACTGACATTACATTTTTGCATGATCAGTGTTTGAGTGACAATATTCAACAACCAAACAATGACGATACATTTTGTAAAAAACAGTTCTCAGTTTGCCAGAGATCGTAGACCAAATAATGGAAAATCTGTGACCTTCTTGTGTCATTTCACCAGCTGCCAACTTCTAACGAAAAGCCTGAATACCGTATGGTTCAATGTCAAAATGAAGCCAGTTAAAATGTAGGTTTCTGTGATAACAAAGGACTAATTCACAACAGTTCAGTTTTGTCCTAGATCCTGTGAAAATTTGAGAAATTGATGTGTGCAACGGTTCAGTCTGGTGCAATCTGAGAGGTGTTTTTCCCAATTTGTGTTTTTTACTTGCAAAACTGTCAGAACACCCTAGGGGGAGAGCTCGAGACGGGGTGGCCCCGACGACTTCTCAAAAGTCTCATTCGTAAAGTTCACCTTTACGGTTTTCTTTTATCTTCTTAAAGTGTCTCCATGCGATTCGTAGATGGGAAATAAAACACCGTTTGGAATCTTTTGTGAACTTAAAAGAAATAGAAGCTGCATATCTTAAAATGTCAATTGTATTCATTTCTCAGTTGAAGGGAGAGTTAAGTTTACAGATGTCCTTTCGGAGAAAATACGGTGCTCGATGCTAAAAGCAGAGCGTTATAATAATAACACGAATTACTTCGATTATAAATTCTATCTGTTACTTATAAGTTGATTGCTAGATGCATAAAACTTAAGTAACATATATAATGACTTTGTAATGAAGTAATTTCGTCATTATTGTAATATATATATAGATATATATATATAGATGTATATATATATATATATATATATATATATATATATATATATATATATATATATATATATATATATATATATATATATATTAACACAAAATTACTTCAAGTACAGAGTAATGATATCTGTTACTTAAGTTTCATGCACCCTGCAATCATTAGCCAGAAGAAGTGAAAAGATTCTTAGCTCGACACTCTTATGTATGTATGATCGGATTTCAAAACCACCTACAAATAGAACGGTACGTCCCTATCATACATATATAAATACACTTGAAGTAATTTTGTGTTATTATTTATAACGCTCTGCTTTAGCATCGAGCACTGTTATATATATATATACATATATATATATATATATATATATATATATATATATATATATATATATATATATATATATATATATATATATATATATATATATATATATATATATATATATATATATTGAAAGTCTAGGACCTTGTGGTTGCCACTTTACAGGTCGATTCATGCACTGAGCGATCATCAGGAGTGACGATTTGCCGGGAACAGGACTGTGTATGTTGTATAGCAGGTGGGTTTGCAAATGCAAATAGATATAGGCGGCTGCGGCCAATGGCAGGTCACTTTTTAACGAGAAGAAATTTGCTGCTGTGTCTGCAGAGGAATTATGCTGGCTTGTTAAGGATTAATTTACTGTGTGAATAGATTATATGGACAGAAAGTAACATTTTGAACTGTTTTATTCACACCTGCTTCGCATAACGAGATCCGCAATTTTATGCAAGCGCGCAGAAAACTAAGAAGTGAGAGATAGCCCCCGTCACATTGACTGTGCTGACACTCTATGCCTTTAGAAAGAAAATGTGTGGGACTTACGTGTAAAGCTGCGAATTCAATAATCACGTGTGTATATTGAGCCATACTATTTATAGCACCCCCGAAAAGATAGAGTTAGACTGCTGATTGAAACGTACCATCCGGCAAATGTGCATACATTCACAGACAGGTTTTAGGTCAAAGTTCCTATCCTCGCTTGGAGAGAAAAAAGAATCGAAAATTAATACAATGTGCTTCATACGCAACGTAGGAGTAGACGCACTTTTACAAGATGTAGTTCAGGTCTCTATAATTCAATTATGACATTTTAAACGTTCCTCGCAGGGAAATTTTCCAGACGTGTACATAGCAATTAGATACACAGTAATAGTGTATAGTAATGGTGATAGATTGGGAAGTGTGAGCACAGAAAATAGGGCAGACGGCACCCGACGTTGGTATGAGCAGTGCCGAGTGGCAGTAATTGCCAGCATGAGATAATAGGATTGCAATAGTTACTCTGTCACCGTGCGTAAAATATGCATAAATCAACACATGCTACAAAATGTACTTCGGCAAAAGTTCACGCATGGAAAGTCCACGAGCAAATTCAAAACATAGCAAGAAAAAAAATAATTACATCAAAATATCCATTTCGCCCTGAGAGACTCAGTCGTGTGCGGGCGCTAAGACTGGAATCATGAATATGACCAAATCTTTTAGACTTCCATAGTCTGCTGAAGTTTTCACTTTGGTGTCTATAATCTGTTTAAATACAAGAATAGCCCGTCTACTTTAAAGGGATACAGTCGTCGGAACTGCTCTCAAAGGTAGTATGGGACCAATACGACCAATGTAAACACTGTATCAAAGGTACAATGGTGATTGATGAAAGTTAAAACATGTCTGTCATAATCTACATCGTATAATTTAAAAGTTGCAGCTATGATGATGAGGTGCATCTAGATATTGTGTACGAAATACGTTGTTTGTAAACAAGAAACTCGCATAGGCGCAGTTCCGACGACCGTTTCCCTTTAAGTGTTTTCAACGTTTAGGAATATTTGTAGAAAACTTCATTGACCCAACCAACCACTGAAAAATTTCCATTCTGAACATGCAAAAAGGGCGAAGATTGTCAGAAGCTCCCATTGGTAGGGGACTGGTCAGTTTCTTCGGCCTGGGGGCGGTGGATTCATGGGGGGGTTCACCCAGTTTTTGACTTTTGTGATAGGGGGTCACCATGTTTTTGAAATGCCAAATAGGGGGGTCAGTGTGTTTTTGAATTTTGACACAGGCTCATCATTGCCTAAAATGCATCGTGTCAGCCACAAATTTCATCATTTAGTTGCATTTTTTTAAAGCGCGCGTAACTTTAATAATCAGACATATTTTTCAGCACACCCGACTTTAACACATCAGGCATACAGATATCAGAGATATTTGTATGTTTAATATTTTTCAGCGTGCTCTTTGAGCACACTACTTTAATATATCAAACATTTTTCACCACGTCCTTCCGGTGCATGACTTTAATATACAAGACATATATATCAGAGATATCAAGATGTTTCATATTTTACGGCGCGCCCTTCGGGCGCCATACTTTTATACATAAGAGATATGTGTCAGAGATATCTTGATGTTTGCTAAGTGAAAGTGTACTATTATGAATCTGCAGTTCATATGAAAAGCATGACAAATTTCTGATACTTTTCTGTTTTCTCTATGAGAATTTAGTATGAGAAAGCAACATGCACAAATATTTCACAATATATATTTGATACAGTGACTTATTTTAGAGATAGAAAAATGACAAGATATCTTTCCTTCTCATTGATGCAACTATTTTCCTTTGTGTCTCAGGTTTTCTGTAGAAAGATGCTTTTTTATGACCAAAATAACAGTTCAAAAAAGGCAGTTTTCTCATTATTAGCTGTGCTTTTATGGTTTCAATGTTAAAAGAAAAGGTCCTCTCAGACACTGCACTCATCAGATTTGGCTAAAATACCTCTCTATGGCTCCTCAGGAGGTTTAATTGGATGGCTGGCAAGTCTTAACACCCATCAAAGTTTTTGATTTACTGACATCCATTTCTGTACAACAGTTCTGGACATCTGGTTAAGCATAGAAAGTGTGAAACACATTCACAGCTCATTCAAAATGTACGTATACTGTATTCAAACTTTAAGAGTGACACTTTGAAATTCCTATCTTACAATGTACTGTATTCAAACTTTAAGATTGACACTTTGAAATTCCTATCTTACAACTGACCTGTCAACAATTTCATTAAAACACAGAATGACTGTTTAAATATATATATATATATATATATATATATATATATATATATATATATATATATATATATATATATATATATATATATATATATATATATATAATTTAATTTATATATACATATGATATAATTTATGTACACCTGTTTTTTTACCATTGTCACGCGGGGGGGCGGGTCACCCTGTTTTCGAAATTTAGAATAGGGGGGTCACCCTGTTTTCAAAATTTGGAATAGGGGGGTTCAGCCACTTTTTGACGTCGGCAAAAAATAATCCAAATAAGCCCCCCCCCCCCCCCTCCCGGCCGAACAAACTGGCCAGTCCCTAATACTTTCGGCATAGTGTGGGTCCTTAATGAGATTTTTGTTATAGCGTCACCGATCTGTAGCATTTTCAGCAAAGAAAAGGCTTTTGTCGGAGTTTCCCTTTCTCTTATATGAAATAGCGCACATTTCTTTCTTGCACACATACACACTGACAACAAAATCAGACGTGCGTCGGCAGCCGTTGCACGATCTACCGTTGGTGGCGTTTGTTGATTTGCGCGATCAACCATCTTAGCCTTCTAAAATGCTGGAGTTGGGTCAGTGAGCGTTCCCCATGCCTATACAAAACTCCTTGAGAAAGTCTAGATTTACGTCAGCGACAAGGAAAAAATGGAAAATATCAATAAACTGAAAAGAAATTTGTCAGGAACCATTCACTATAGCAAGATTCGGGACGAGAGAACGCTCAATGTGTGTTCCAAAATTCGAGGATTTCAGGACCACAATGTCAGGGACAATGTGAACAAAGGACGCGTCGGCGTCAAGTAACTAGGTAGTAGGGTAGTGCGCGATCAGAGACCGATGAAATTCAGATGAATATTATCATTCGACATCTAGATAACACCTTCATTCAGATTTACAACCTATGCATAAGCCGATTGATTCATACAGCCTTGGTAAGTACTCAAAACATTACTACCAGTATTTCGAGCGCAGGTCGACACATTCAACACGTGTTTGAAAAAGGCCTAGAGCACACGTATAGGTTCCTTTGTAAAGATTGTGGTATACGCTTACTACACAAGGATATGCGAAACATGGGCTGTTTGTAGGGAGTCATCCGTCATCTTGGATGACTACAAATATGCTATTGCTTTTAATTACTGTAAAGCCAACATTCCACACGCCTGCAAATGAAGAGCTTAGAATATCGGTATTTGCCAAAACTTTCGGCGGTCAGAATTTGATTTCTTCAAAGCGTAGTGACTATGGTGTCACGCTCAAATAATCAACGGAATTAAGATGGAGCGGCCATATATCTTGAACTTCAAAGTTTATCATGATCGTCGTCGTCGTCGTGGTAACGAAAGTAAACGAGGCTGAAAGAGAAAGAAAAGTACCCAAGAGCAATGGCACAGCGGGTTTGCGTTTTGACGACATTTACATGTATTCGATTTCTCAACTGTCCATACAATAAATCATATATATATTTGGAAATTTTTCAAGTGGCCCAACGGCATGTACACAGTTTACGAAGCAGTCACCCATGTTTTCCTATGAAGAACGGAATGACGACTTAATGTAACAAAACCCGTTGCTCTAATTTAAATGACGAAATTTAAAGGGGCGATAGTTATAGCTTTTTATAATATTTCCATATTTTTGCTCAAGAAAACGAATATATTGTGTAAAATAGCCTATACTCTTGTCAAAAATTGAATGTTGTTCGCACTAGAATTATGCCCTTACCAATGAAATTTGACAGAATACGCAAACACGGGTTGTGTTGACGCATTCCGATATGACCCGGGATATTTTAAAGCGCAGCAAAATTCATGAAAAATACTTCTAAAGTTACAATTTAATGGATCTTTAGAAAATCTGTCATTGACAAAATACTTCTGCTTTTAAATACCTAGAGTTTCATTGGGCTGCGACGATTAAAATCTGCCACGAAGACTTCCTCGAAGTGGCTGAGGATCTCTCACTGAATTCGTATACGTCACTTTTGAAAAGCAGATAAACTAAGTGACTGGAACGGAAAGGTGAAAAGATGTGAAAGGCAAACATGAAACTTAAATGTCAACATTATTCAAATAATTGAATCTCCGAGGAACATCGGTTGGATCACAACTCTTCCATCATTGTGAATCAATTCAGTGCCATGACCATGAATCGAAAGCTCACATAAACAAGGTCACAAAAGCTTCTATTGTAAATGTGAGATTTCAAGTTTGAATTGCCAAACTCCCTTAAAGTTGTCCTTTGCCCATGGTTTGTCGACGCTTACATGCCTGGCCTTTGACGAAAAACCAAACGAACATCTGACGAGACTGTAATTCCCAGGGTCTGTTTCCTCTGAACCGAGTCCCACCAGGTTGTTGGTGCGCCAGCTAGTGGCTGAAAGAACAAAGCAAGTTACTCCTCGCCGAGGTGAACATCGTATCGTTCAGCTCGGGTGTTTCTAAAAGCATCTTCTTTCACAAATACGACACGTTTTCGACATGATCCTTATACTGCAGGACACAAAAGTTTCGCAATAACATGATATCATCGTTAGCAGAGTGTGCTTGAAACTTTCTGAAAGTAGGTCACTATCTTAAAATAAAATTACCTACACATGATTTACTCATGAGGCCTTCGCGAGGTTGTCACGTCAAGAAATGTGTAATGTTGTTTCATATTTTTTGTCTTTACAAGGATAAAGATTGTCTCACTATACGTGTTCTTATCACAGTTAAGCAAACACTCACACACATAACATTACATAAGCTAATTCTTCTATATTTGTGGTTTGTGATGTGAAAAATTAATCCCAAGGAGGCCGATGTCATTGGATACCCCTGCAGTCAAAACAATGCCACGTCTTGAAACAGCCAAGATATATATTAGTATTTGAGAACTGTTCAGCGGGTACGGGTGCCTTCAAGCTGCTGAGCGTCTCTTAGCCGCCGTCTTATCTGCGCCACCACTTCAAAGAATACACCATAATTTCAAAGATACTAGGGTCTGCCATACAGCCTTGGTAGATACTCAGTGATGTAGTTGATTGCCGCACACGTACACAGCACGCAGTGCTCAGTTTACAAAGGACACTGAAATGGATAAGCAAACGTTTACAATTCGTTCCCAGTTCGTCCTGCTCATTCATCAGTCCCCGGATCAGTCCGCTCTACCGTGAAATGCCATTTCTATTGTGTCGCCCACAATGCATCGTTAAACGCCTGTGGTCAGCATTTATATCACAATTTAAAATTTCATATATTAGCATCGATCGGTCCTAGCATAATACTGATAATACTGTTGGCGTTGTAGACCCGTGTTCTAAATGTGTTTAATACTCACACTCTTGTTTACGTCTCTTGGCAGTCGGGGTCACCTTGAACGCCTTCAGAATTGAATCAAGGATGGCACGTACCTTCTAGGTGAGTACACAATCATGATATATTCGTGTTTCATTTCACAATGGTTATTTAAATTTACCTTTCCCCGCCTTCAGTATTACCTGAACATTTCTAGTGTGTCGAATGTCTGGTGAAGTCCGTCTCATGTTTCTCGAAGAGCAATTTGCGTGTACATTACTGTTCAGTCCAGTAATAGTCGCCATTTTAATCACTTGTACTTCTAATTAGTTGATTACTTTTGGAAATAGATGATACCAAAAGTACCCAGGGGAGTAGCTTCGATACGTCCATCCGTAGCAACCGGGTAATGCTCGCTCTCTCAGAATGTATGATAATCAACGAGATCTGTTCGCTGCTGTGTAGTACTGATAAGGCCAAAGTAAGTAAATTCTTTGTTTTGCGTCCGCGCGCGCCTAGGTTTTTGGAGATTTTAAGGAAAAAAAACACAAACGTTCCTTTCCAAATTTCGCCGTTGGTGGCGCTATTTTGTCGCAAAAAGAGGTCGTGGCTTTTTACTTTGCGGCGAAAACCTCCTTTACGGCAGCCGGATTTCACTAATAGACCATGCGGTGACGTAAAACGGTACTCTCTACACATTTACCTCTGTCGATACTCGCCGCCTCACAATCATTCTCGCTGTCTGTTGTGGCTTTACATGTAAAACGGTTGTTGCTTTGCCGTCACGAAAGAAAATGGATGAAAGCAGGGAAATAATCGACGTTACAAAACAGGAAACCTTTGCACGGCAATTAACTTGAAGGCATAGTCATCGCGAGCAACCCGGACTTAAACAGAGAGAGATTCAGTCGGCCGGTTGGACTTGAGTAAGCTTATGGCAGACGGAAAAATCGGAAAGTGTTGAAGCCTATCATAGTTTATCAGTCTTTCAGGTTTGCCAAAAATTTGGTTCATCTGTCCATTTTAACTTTAAACAAAAACAAACCAGTGATCAGTCCTGTAAACGAAATGCCTTTACGTGCTATTTTGTTCAGTTTGGGCAAGGGAAAGTTATCCTTAAGGATAAAATTCCTCTGTGAAAGTTAAAACTTGTAGTAGGCAGTCGTAGCTGCTTTTGAAGGAGGTCACACTTTCTGCATTAATGACATCGGCTGGTAATTTATTCCAGGTGTCCACAACTCTTGTTGAAAAAAGTACTTCTTTGTGTTAAGTCGAACGGCAAGTTCTCGAGTCTGCTGCTAACTCAAGTGAAAGATTACAGTGGTCGTAGTCTTTTTGATAATTTGTAGAGTTGAATCATCACGCCGCGAATTCTTTTTTGTTCAAGTGTTATTAAACCAAGCTGTTTAAGTCTATTTTGTTAATTGTAGTGTTGGAGTTCAGGTATCATTTTTGTTGCCCTGCGTTGCACTTTTTCTAAGATGTTTATGTCCTTTTGTAGCCATTGTGACCAAGCTTGTACCAAATATTCGAGCAAAACAGCAAGTTGCTTGTAAAGACGAAGAATGACATTTTTTGATTTGATTGACAGTGATCGTTTGTTGAAACCAAACATTCTGTTTGCCTTTTGCAAACTTAACACACTTGCTTGACGGTTTTAAGGTAGAATGCAGAAATTTTTTTGGTTTGTCAAAATCAGCTTGTTGAATTTTAGGGTCACTACAATTTCGCAAGGGGTGATATTTCTTGGTATTGTCAGTAAGTTCAGAGTTCAGAACTAATTTCACCGTCAGTGTGATTGATGTAGATTAGAAAGAGTACTGGTCCAAGAACTGAACCCTGAGTGACACCACTTGTGACGTATTCTCCATTCAGATGATGCTCCATTTATGACTACTCGCTGTTTTGTATTCGTCAACCAAGCTTTGATCCACTGTAGAATATTTCCATTTATGCCATGATACTTCATCTTTTCAAAAATCTGGGGTGTGGTACTTTGAAAGTGCAAGGAAAATAGATGTGAAGTGTCCACCTAAATTCGGGTCTGATGAGTCTGTGCTTTGAGACTGGCAATTGCGAAATGATTTCATTGATTTGATGGAAAGGAAAGGTGCTGGTTTTACGGATTGTCCCGAGGAAGGTACAGGGAAGACTTTTGTCGATAATATCGCCAGTGTCTTGTTCTCTCTGATACCCCATCTTTCTAAAATTGAATACAGAGGCTTTAAGTTACCCGATCTGTTTGGTGTTTTCTTTCAAAACAAAGACACCTTTCAGCAAAACTATGACATTCCATCAGAGCATAAACATTACCCAAGAAAATTAAACTTGAAAGAACTTGAGGACAAAAGACTGCTACTGTATACCGTTATAGTGTACCCATTCCTCAAAGTGTCCAGATATAAGTTATTTGATGAGGCTGTCAAGGTGCTGTGCATGTGGATCCTTTGAATTAATGCACAAGAAAGACATCTAAAACTAATAAGAGAAAAGCAAACTTTCAAGAATGACTTTATTTTGATCCATTTGTTATGAAAATGCATACAGCGATCATACAGTGTGTCACACTGCGACAGGAGTCTGGGAGTATTCATGTGGTTGAGAAAAATTGTCCAATAAAGGCAAACAGGTTTTGTGTTAAATTTTCTGTGTGTGTTTTTAACCGCTTACCCGCGTACCTTTTAGGATTTTGAGTGGACGCAAAACAAAGAATTTACTTACTTTGTCAATGATCAATTACTGTGTGTGCTAATTAAATGATAGCTTTGTTCGATATATTGGTCACGTTGTCTACGTCGCTTTGAGGTACACAAACCGTGTATCCCTGAAGTTCCATTCAGTGGCATAGGTGGTTGCCATGGCAACGGAACGATGACGACACCCTCGATTATTCCTCTCTCTCTCTCTCTCTCTCTCTCTCTCTCTCTCTCTCTCTCTCTCTCTCTCTCTTCTCTCTCTCTCTCTCTCTCTCTCTCTCTCTCTCTCTCTCTCTCTCTCTCTTCCGCTTCCAACTAACGATATTAAGGCGCACGTCTTCTGCATAGAGTATTGCCGCCCTCTCTATAACCCTACATAAATATTGATGTACGTCTCATCCAAAAGGATGCCAAAAACGTGATATTGAATATGTCAATTCATTTTCCGTAATGCATTTCAACGCTCTCCAGATTGCTTTATTTGAATTCATCCAATGTCCACAGACAGACAGACAGACTGACAGGAAAGGAAACGGATATCCTTTGCTTTGCCTTGGCATCCTTTGGTAGCCCTTGTGAAACATGAAACTGCGTTCAAAGTCGTTGGAAAATTCTCTTCTGGTTTTATCTTGTCAGTCTGTGCAGAGTCACCCAGCATTCCTCCCTCCCCTCCCATCCATGTAACGCGTAAGTCTAAAGTTGGCCATACTGAGCACCTTATTACCTAGGGTTTAATATGACTTGTTTTAATGTTGGCTCTAATTCATATGTGAGGGAATGTGCGGGTGATCTGTGCAATATTGGATTGTCAAATGCTTTTAAGAAGATCGTCATCCTCGGAAAATTCTATCGAACTGCCCTTGAAACACGTTGACGTCGCCATGACAACATGCAATTTAGAGAAACATAATCAGCATAAGGTACAATCGTAAGATATTATGGAAGGTTAAGAGGTCATATACCGATTGTGAATATGATCACACGAGCACAAGCAGAAGCGGAAAACTGTTCATGTTACAGTGCCTTGTTATCATTTTCAGAATATTCCAGCATTTGGAGGCGACAATTGCAGTAACTTTACACGAAGCACGGCATAGAGCATACTAGACGATGCTAGCAGTATGGAACCAACGGAGGTGAAGGTTATAGGTTCGTAAAAAACATGTGAAGTAGCTTTTAATGACGGTAGAATATTAAGAATACTAGATTTGGTTTAAATCTGTGATTTGAGAATTTTTGTGTGCTGTTTTCATATGAAACGCCTTAGTGGGGTGAACGCGATGAGTGAGGTGGACGCTATACAGGGGAGTTTCTCCCGGAATTCGTCAGAAACTAACTCACTACTACCGCAGACTCAAAGGTAACGCGTTCAATCGCAAGGAAAACCTGGCCGGGGCTGCCAAATTCCAAATAGGTTTGTATGAAGTGGGAGAGACACAAGAGAAACTATTACATTTTTTTTTTAAATTCACCGACTTGAACCAAGTCTATGAGGGTACGTGCAGAAGAAGATAATCTCAACCATGTACAGTAAAACGGTATAGCGGTAAACATTTAACCGACAGCGTCCTCTCCACACATACAGTTACAAGATCTTTAAAATTTCGACAAATCGCGACCTATTTCTACTTCAGATTGTTCGAACACATGGCACGGCAGATTATTGTTTACTCATCGCATCAAATACAAAACACTGTTTCCAAAAAGCGTTCATACCTCAGAAAAAAATGATCGTTTCTTAGATGTTCTCATTTAATGATGTTGAAATTATAGTGTCTCTTCATCTCTCTTCACTAGTGTATGGTGCCAGAAACTTACAAGGAAAGAAGTCAGGTACGGTAACTCCCTTAATACTTCTCTTGAACCCTGAAAAGGTTCCGTCTTTCGGCGGTAGTTTTGGCTCATATAAGAATGGCCAGTTGCTGCGACCGAAGTAGAGAGTTGCGCCAATTATTTCCATAGTACGACATCTCCGAACCTTTATTCATGTACTTACCATAAGAAACAAAGGGACAATTCCTTGACTTATCATGCTAACCCAACGTATTTAAGGCGATGAGTGTCACCCACGGCTGTTAAGCGAATTTCTTGGCATGACCATGTAGCGTATTGTCAGCTACAACAATTAATGCTTGAACTCTGAACTAGAACAGAACAGTGTGTATCAGGAATGTATTTGTCACTGACCCATCGACACTTCTCCACAGGCCGGTGTAAAACATCGGTTATATTTGGTATTGGAGATGATAAATACCGAACAGCTGTCATCAACAGCAGCAACCCAGACTGGAACGAAGAATCTGTCTTGTGAGTTGGAAATCCTGTTAATTATACAATATCGATTCAGCTTTATAATTAATTAGGGACACTGTAAATTTTGATAATGTTTTCATTGTTTCCGTTCTGTACTGAATGCGAATCCACTTTCTCATTATTCTCCCTAAATTATGTTCAAATACAAAATATTAGCCTGTAGCCAACACATTGCATTCTATAAATTCAATCTTTTGACTGATCAATTACGATCCAGAATATAATACATTTTAGTAAATGACGTCGCTAAAACTCCTGTTAATTATACAGACAATATCCTCGGAGTAGATGGTAACATAATTGCATAATACTCATTCGTATGTTCATCACTCCATGTTGCATAGGGCTCTGCCTGTGTCGACTGGTCTGTAACAGTACAATGGCAATCAGTCAAACAGGCAGGGACATATACAACTCTGCCTCCATCACCCAGCTATCCAAAAAAGACGAACATGTGATCAGTATCAAATGTCACATTGCCATTTTGGTTGCTTGTGGCATTATACTTCCCTACAGCTTTGGG
Source organism: Ptychodera flava (assembly GCF_041260155.1). Classification (NCBI taxonomy): domain Eukaryota; kingdom Metazoa; phylum Hemichordata; class Enteropneusta; family Ptychoderidae; genus Ptychodera; species Ptychodera flava. Next base: position 20,562,414 of record NC_091948.1, on the reverse strand, counting down.
TATATAAGCACACTTGAAATTCGTCGTAAGTGTTAAAAGCGTTATTGTTAGTTATCGTTAGTTCCCGGCGTTAGTTGAACCACAGCCGGGTGCTTTGCAGCGTTGCTTGGATAGTTGATCGATGGCCCGGGATCGACGTGTTACTAGTGTTAGGCCGAAGCACATGCGCCCGTGCGCTGGGTAGTCTGCTAAATCGATCGATTTTCTGCTCTATCTATCGATCCCGTATATACTCTGCCCGCCACTACCTATTTAGGTTGCAGTGGCGGGCAGATCGAGTACGGGATCGATAGATCGAGAAGAAAATCGATCGATTTAGCAGACTACCTAGTACAAGGGCGCCTGTGGGCTACCCAGCTACCCAGGCCGAACCTGCGTAGCTGTGCAAAGAACAATCTTTACACAACTACCTAGAATAGTTCTTTACGCAACTACCGAGGTTCGGCTTTCGGCCTCACACTTCCATCCCGGGTATTCGATCGACTATCCAAGCAACGCTGCAAGCACCTGTGGTTGAACCACAGATGGTAGAGACGTCTATGGTCGAACTTTACCGTTGTATTGATTCGGATTCACAGTCGAATAAAAGATGACGATCGCATATTGCTTTACCTATGTCGACTAATTAATAGTACTACGCATACAGATTATATAGGTACTATATCGACAAATTGAACACTATAGGCATTTCGGCATGGTTTTTACAGCAGAGCAAGAAATATGATTTTACAGACAGGACAAAACTATTCGAAAATACATCAAAAGTTACAGGTAATGGAGCTTGATCTAGGATATTGTTGAAATGCATCCATTCTACTGTGCATAGATTTCCCGCATCTCTGTGTGTGTGTGTCGCATCAAGACCAATGTTATCGTTTGCTATCACTCTGACAGACAATATGATAATAGCATTAGAAAATGGATCTTATTATTAGACAATAGATACTTAGCTTCTCTAGTGAACATTTTGCTCTTCAGCAGTTAGTTAGGGAGCATTCATTGTTTACGGGGGGGCGGTTGAAATCAGGGCCCGGGTGAGCTTTACAAAACGGTCAAGGGTCAAATTTTACAGTAGTTGTACAAAGCTATTACAGTGATATTAAAAGAGAACTATACAAGTGACGAGATCTAGACGAGATCGTGCGCAACATGGAAATCACGCTACCATGAAGACTAGACTTAGTTATAGACACACCGATTATGCTGTAACATAAACCCTGTTTGACGGGTGACAAGAAGATTACACAGTTTAATGCTCGTCTACCTGTAACTTAATCTATAGTTATTCAATATTTGTATTAATTTGTCAACAATATCAATGATCGTGCCACATGTTAAAGCTATGTTTACCATCAGTATTCTGATAATTTAGGATTCTGTCAGGAGTAGAACAAGAAACTGGCAAAATTCTGAAAATAGCCAAAAATTAAATAACAGATAGTGTCCATAGTGCAAAGTTATGTGATTGTGCTGTTAAAATCCAGCGCCACACCTTGACAGCACATTATGGCTACATTATATTTTGATCAATTTATTATCAGACCAACAATTTTGACCTGGGGGAGGGGTCATATTTAATCGATAGGGGTCATGTTTTACAATGAATACTTTGAGGGGATTATTTTACATTTCTTTCGTCTCTTAAATTCCACCGCTTCCCCCCCCCCCCCCCCCCCCCTCCGCCCGTAAATAACGAAGGCTCCCGTTGGGCCTAAATGAGTTCTGTCAACGTGGACCATGAAAACCACTGCTAGTCATAACTGGTTCATAACTTTCTACGGGCAAAGTCGAGAACACCGAGTGACATGGTCGTATTTTCTGTATTTTTCTCTATACTCTAGCGAGATACAGGGCACATACGACCCGTTGGTGTTTACAGTAAGAGACAAGCAAGACATTTTAGGTGAACTAACGATTCCCATAGCAGCCATACCACACAGATGCCTGGGTCGGAGACGAACCGAAGATCTTCAACCTCACAGGAGATGCCCAAACCCAGTGGGGCAGCTGATATACGACTGCTGGGTTGCTAAATCACGGAAGACGTCCAAAGCAAGCCCGGGAAAAGATGAAACGCAAGTTGACAGGACAACTCTGAAAGGTAGCTTGTCAGGAACGCTGACATGGATGAGGGGGACCCTGCTCGGCTCACCTAGTGTTACCAAGAAGACTCCGTCTTTCAACTATAACCGACGCGGCTCGCGGTCTGTTTCTGACATCGCCGGACTGTTCGAAGACGAAATGAATCAGACACTTCTATTAAAAACGTCAAGCCATCAAGACATCAGAGAGCGCGCAGTGAGTGAGCCTAGCGCCAGCGGAGAGAGCATTGCCGACAATAGACCAGAGATTTCAGGCCTATCGCCGAGAGAGGGACCCGTAGATGGCGGTACAAAAATCACCATACGCGGGCGTAATTTAGGAGAAAGTGAGGACGATATCGTGAAATTCACTATTTGTGGCGCCGACTGCCTCGCAAATGTCGAATACGACTCACCGAACAAAATCCGCTGTACAACTACACAGTGGAAAGTTTGTTCCGGGCCCGTGCTCATCGAAACACGGTCGGGCGGTTTAGGTATATCCCTGGTGAGATTTGAATTTGTCGACGCGGACACGTTGACCAGGAAAATGTCATCGGAAAGGGAACTTGAAAGTGAAGGAGAGTCACCCAAGGGATTCTTTGGTTTCCTCTTCCGAGATCAAAAAAAGGATGACTATCTGGGCAAAAATGAAACGTGTAAGTAATGTTTTACCTCTACTGTAAAAATCCTTGTTCATACATATGATGATACTTCTGTACACAGAAATGTAGACAACAGTGGCACGCACGGTCGTTACCCTCATATAGTTTGAGCAGACAAGGGGCGAAATTCTAAAATTCGAGTAAATTCTTATTAGGCCCTCTTTATGCCTCTCTTTCTGTGTGAGACACAGATATAACGGTTATTTTATTCGAAAGTGCTGTGGTCATAATTGTTTCATAGTTTTGGAAATTACACAACGCAATAGAAAGAGACAGAGATGGAGAATCTTACTCTGTATGGCATTGCAAAGGTACAGAATCGGAAACCCTTGTATTCGTGCTATGTACGAAAAATCTGTTCATGAGTCGATTTTATGAACGCTGATTGGACAATGACTGCTAGCCTGGGTAAAATCAGACGTATCAAATCGTTGTTGATATACTCGTGACTTCTCAACTGTATTAAAGTAACAGCATGTACTATGTAAGCGAGAACATAATTAGCTTGGTTCTCACCTCTCAATTAATCACTTTGCGACAGCTTTTTGTTTTGTTTTGTTTTGTTTTGTTTTTTTTGAACAGGGAAGGGTTCATAAACTTATTAGTGCATATATTTTTTCTCTCTATATGTCAGTCGATAATACTTCTGACAACGTTCATGACGAAATCCAACGACTTCGGAAAACCGTTAGAGGTAAGACTCAGTTAACTGAAAAGTGGGCTTCCGGACCCACCTATAGCGAACTTTCTTTACTGAACTTATCGATGGGCATTGCCAGGTGATGATACGTCATGGAAGTTTTCGTCGGAAGGTTTAGTAGACGAGTAGTGACCAACAGCACTGAGGTTATCCAGATTCTCTATACATATATGAGTTCGGCTGGCCTGAAAGGCCTGAAAGAAAACACGATTCAGCGTATATCATTTAGGAGAGACTCTGGCCGCAAATCTCGGCATGCTTGCCAATGCTATTCAATCATGCGTCTGATTTCGAGAAAGGCAAAAGACCCGACGCGTGAATTATACCAATATATCCACGCTTTGGAGAATCGCTTTGAGATTTTTTCGTAAGTCAATATCATGCAAGATCCAGATGCTCTTGGGCCAGGTTCCCTGCATAGTATCATGAGAATCATGGGTTATGAGCCCAGCGAAAATGACGCACCAAATGGCGCACGAAGGATAACTAGACAGAAACAAATTTTCATGCATTTCGTGACTTTTGGAACGCAGTTTGCCTTTTGTTTCTGAATCAACATCATGCCTGTGTTATTCGTCCTGTACAGATCTTAAAGAAGAAAACAGAAATATGCGGAAGTACATAAATAGCCTTTTGACGAAAGTGATGGAGAAATGTCCGGAGATTCTAGAGCACGATTTGGAAATCGCTTAAAGCTACCGTCGAGAATTCCTCGTGCTCGTAGTGTTACATCATGATTGAACTTTTGACCAGTTGATATTCTACGCGAAATGGTCGGGTAGACGTGTGGCCACGATCTTTACGTCAAAATGCAGCTTTAGCGTCTGACATAAAAATTGTTTTTTTTCCTGACTTTAAGCATATACTTTTCTGTAATAAACCAGTGAAATTTCTGTTTTGCCGAGGTAGGCTACAGTGTATGTTGATCGCAACCTTCAAACTGCAAGAACGTAACGGCATGCCTTTGGGTAGTGTTGGCAGTCCGTACTCACACACAGCCGGAGAAAATAACTTGTATTACTCGTCAAATGAATGTGCAACAGAAATAAAATATGCAGCTTTGCATAAGTTTTATTTGAATCTCATCAAATAGAACAATTTTCCCAAGTTTTTGATAGAGATATCAACTCAAAGGCGCCATAGCAGTAATCACAAAAGCATCCTGGGTGGACTCCTTGTGAGAGCGCCCTCTAGCGATGGAAATTTTCCTTACTGAGGAAAAGACTACATACCAAATGTGAAATATCATGACGAACACATATTTGTTATTAAAGCAGAAACCTTATTATATATATCTTTGATTTCAAGATATGAAGTTCTTGTCTCAACTCTGGGATTGTCAAGATCTTGCTCTACATGAATATTCTTGATATCGGCAAAATTACAGCATACTACTTTAGATCTACATTAGTATACTTTGTCAAGTTTTTTATTTACATTTGCAACACAAATATGCAACGAATTTTAAATTTTTCATAGGCAATGTACATCATTTGTGTAGACATCATACTGTTACAATAGAAAGCTCGCAAACAAACCGACATTTCACTTAGCAAAATGCATGCACCTACAGCCAAAGGTGAATCTGGTACGTGCACAATAGTTACCATGGCAACTTAACATAGTATTTTGGGGACAGCCTCTGAAGACTGGAATCAACGTACCTCAGCATCTGACTTTATAACTTGCCCAGTAATTAAAGAGTACTGTTTCATGAGCTCACAGAATAGTATGTAGGTCATATATTTATCCAAAGCATCAATTTTTTCCACCATGGACCAACCAATTATCAGCAAATGCTTATTCAAATAAAAAATTACCTGAAAGAAGTGACCAAGACTCAAAAATCTTTGTAAAATGATGTTGCAACTACAAACTAATCAACAATGAAAATATTAAAATCATGCAAAAGAAATGTCATATCAATGCAAGGAAAACTTACAGAAATGCAAATTTGATTGTCGACAAGATATATATTGTAACGAGGCAGCTCTCTTTAGTATGGACTCTCTTATAACCCTCACTAGATATACACCGTGACCCTTTCCTACCCTGATTTTGAAGTGGTGTAACCCAGCTCAGCGACTGACATAGCCAGCAAGGTACATTTGACTTTAGGTAACTCATTAGAAGCCGTGTTGTGAAACCGGGGATTTAAGAGAGACTATTGTCCACACAGTGGCTCACACCTGCTCATAAAAATGCTTGCTTTTCCTATAATTGTCTTTTTGAAAATGCCAGTTGAAATCAAAATCTACCATTCTCCTTTCAATATCGCAGTTAGACTGACAGAGATAAACCCACTTTACATAAATTGTGAATGAACCACACGATTTGTCTAATTTTAAGCGATAAAAAAGTATTGACATAGACCTTTGAGAAAGAATACAATATGTATTAGAAACGAACTCAGTTTACAAATTTTAGCACCCAGTCAATTTCCCTACTTTCTACCAGTCCCTCTTTATCTTTACCAAATTTTGGAAATTTGGAGTTGCTTAATTATACAAGTGTTGTAAGATTTCACTATATTCAGTCCCATTTTACAACCTGGTCTATCTCTCTCTTTCCAAAGAAAGACGATTTCAGTCTAGTTCTGGTGTTTCTTGACACAATCAAGATATTCATTGACGTCCTCAGGTGATCCAAGTACTATGGGTACTCGTTGGTGAATGCTTTCGGGTACAACATCCAGAACTCGCTGCGTCCCTGTGGATGCAATGCCACCAGCCTGTTCAATAATGTAGGCCATAGGGTTACACTCATAGAGCAAGCGAAGCTAGAAGGAAATGAGAAAAATCGTTTAATAAAAGTCTGTATTATGGTCTGACTTAGACAAAGTTACTTAGGTTATGTACTGTTTGAGGTACTGAGTTATCCGGTGGGTAAGCACTCATCACTGGCTGTGCTAGGAGTGGAAGGCATACCACAGAACAATGTTTCCAACTGTATTTACCCTTTGAGTGCCGTAATTTTGTCCCACCTAAATTTCAGTACAAAAATTTTCACACCAGTTTTTGCAAATTTTTCTGTACTTTTCTTGATAATTTTGGACCAAATAGACATTTTTTATTTGCTACAGTTTGTTATCAAAATTTTGGCAAAAATCTGGTAAAAATTTACTAATTTACTAATTTTCATAAAGGTGACAAAAATTGACTTTGGTGCTCAAAGAGTTAAAGTCTGAATGGGAAAGAAATATGAGATTCACTTAGCATTACTTTATTGTTTACAAGTTGCAAACAACAGATATGATCTGATGCACTAAATTTGACCCTTTCACCACCATACCCTGGTTTTAGAAGTCAACCTGAAAAACTGAAAACGGTAATTGGACCAAACCATGTTGGTGAAGGGGTGAAAGTCAAGAGACTTTGCCACGAACACTTACAAAGTAAGGCCAAAAAAAAAAAAAGAAATGTTTCTGGTCAGGTCTTTCTTTAAAAAATGGTGCAGCGACGCGCATTTTATATTTTTTTTTTATTTTTTATTTTTTTCCCTCAAGGGAGGGAAAAAGGTTAGTTTTATAGTTTTATCAATATAGTCACATATATACTGTTCATGCAGTCACTGATCACGCCCCCCAAAGAATTTTCTCTTTCTCTTCAGCCATTTTGGTTTGGTGTAAGCCACGACCGCCGGCCACAAACAGAAAAAAAAAGCGTGACGCACTGTTGTTCAAGTGACGCGCGCGCTGACCAGAAACATTTCTTTTTCTTTTTTTGGCCTAACAGCCTTTTGGCCATTCTGCAAAAGCAGCTCAGCGAATCTTTCACCACAATATATTGTCAGTTCTCTGACAAGCTTGTAAACTCACCAACAAGATACAGAAACACACTGTGACTACTACGAACTGCATCTCACACTAGGTCATTCAGCTACCATTTCAGGGAACAGATAATTACTGACACTAACCTTGCCCTTTGGTGCCTTCTTATGTGCTGGGTAAACAAATATGCCACCATACATGACAGTTCTGTGAACATCGGCCACCATGGAACCAATGTAACGGGCATTGTACGGGTTGCCTTCCTAAAAAATTAAACATAAATAATGCTGTCAGCACTTTTCTTTTAATCAAGCTCTTGTGCATTTCTATACAACAAATATCACTAGATTGGTTGCTAATAACTCATAAGAAATCAAAAACGTTCAATCTTTTCATTCTGATAAAGTTGTAAACAAGGTCCCAAGTCATGTAGACAAACCTGACTCTTAGTCTGTGTACATTCAATTTTTCTGTCATACAACTTAATGGTTGCCTTATCACTTGATCAGTTGGCAAGCAGAAATGCCCTAGTCATGAAAGGTCATGTCTGATAATGGAGAGGTCAACACAGTTACAAATGTCATCTCCCGAGGTCAGTCAGAGGGCAACCAACATCCTTCAGCAGGGCTCGAAATTAACTTTTCCCCCTTGTTGTCCACTTGGGCTACCATTTTCTGAAGTTGGTAGCACAGAAACAATGGCTGGTAGCCCATGCATATTTTAGTTTAGGGATTTGTTTTCATTAACAAGAGAAGAAAAAACTATTTTTCAAGATTCTGCCCATGAAGTGAATTTGTTAGACATTTGATCATGTGAATACTTGCACACCTTTGTTACCCAAAGGAAACTGGTATAATTGACGACAGTGATACTAAAAAGTTTGGTGACCTATCATTGTATTGACAACCCATTCCATTCTCAGAGTTGCGTGCCAATTTTGATAGTCTTCATGGCAATGACCACCACCTTCTCAGCAGGGCTAAAACAGACCATGGGCTTTCTGTAGTAGGGAGGAGTTTGTGATTGATACCTTTTGATCAAAATGCAATGAGAATACGTTTTCATTGGCTATCATTTTCTGTGCCTGTCATCCAAGTACATCGGTTGAGATATTGAAACTTTCTTGCAAAGTTCCATCTCAAGGTCGTCTTTGTAATTTGCAAAACAAAGTCATGGTCTGGCCTTACTGTGTCCAGCTGGGTTCGACTGCATTTAGCTCATCCAAAAGTGAGAGACCAGACATGGCATGCCAAGTACTGACTTTGGTAGTCCATGTGGGCTACCATTTCATGGACTTTGGTAGCCCCAGGGAAAAGTTGGTAGTCTGTGGACGCGGGACTACCGCTAATTTCGAGCCCTGTTCAGTGATAACATTTCCTAGTCATGATTATGACAACAGATTCATCGTACTCTTCTTTCAGTAAGTACATCTCTTTTTGCAAGATTCTTATCTCAAGAATAGTTTTCAGTCATACATTGATAATATATTCCAATTTTAAATACATGTTCTTTCTTCCCAAGACTTGCCTTGGGAAATCTCTTTTTGCAATATTCTTATCTCAAGAATAGTTCTGCACGTTTTCAGTCATACATTGATAATATATTCCAATTTTAAATACATGTTCTTTCTTCCCAAGACTTGCCTTGGGAAACTTCTTGTTCTGGACATACTCCTTGGTGGCTTCATCCCAATACTGGGAGTATCCCTCATTGATGCTGTAGTATTTGCCACGTGGCTTGATTTTCACGTTTCTCTCTGTCAGCAAAAATTCTCCAATTGCCTATGAACAACAAAGAGAATCAGTAATCATTGAACACTTACTCTTTAATATACTTTCTGAGAACTGTTTGCTCTAAGTGCAAACTTAAGTGTTCCTGGAGCTTTCAATTGTCATAGCAAAGCAAAAATTTACTGAATTAAATCTCAGTATTTTAGTTGTCTTGAATGCATGTTTGAGAACAAAGTATGGTCTGACTGGTGAGGACGCCAAATCAATATCAATTTGACTTGTCAAAGATCATTTAATGTCAGTTTTTGTAAACACGTTTTTGATGGATTGTCATTTTGATTGTTTGCTAATGCCTGACATGTCAAAAGATAAGAATGCTTACAGTTATATGTATTCAAAATAAATCCATCTATCCTAACAGGTCATACTGTTACCAATGTTTTCACAGAAAAAAGGTATTTATTCACCACTGAACAAACACATGTCATGGTCTTGTATTGTAGAATTGGACCGAGTTCAAAGGTCAACTGTTTTGTACGAAACACCAAACAATAAATATAATTAATGTCTCTGATCGCAAGAGTTCAAAGGTCAACTGTCTTGGACAAAATGCCAAGTAATAAATACCATTTAAGGCTGTGATTGCCCAGATGAAATATACATGCAAGACTTATTTCTCATTTAACCCTGTCACAGCAGACAAATATTTAAAACACAAACTATATTATTCAATACCCATCAACAATGTCACATCATAAGCTTTTGTATTTCAATGAATAAATATTTACATCCAAATGATGCACTTTTGAAAAAACAATTGTTAATTACTTACAGGATCCAACATGAATCCATTGACGCCTTGACCCGTTGACAGCATCACCATGGTTGCACTACCATATAAGGCATAGCCAGCTGCTACGATTTGATTTCCCGGTTGCAAGGCATCATCCAATCCAGGTGTACCTTCTGATCTCTATCAAATGAAACAATCACATTATTGGAGGAGATTATACTGGTATATATAGAAATGACTTGTTGTACCCAATCAATGTGAACTTAAAGGTATACAGTCACCTGTAATCTAAATATGTCCATATATGGTCAAAGGAGCATTCCTCAGTATTCAAAATGCCCATGTGAAGGCACTGTTTTTAAAAAGCGGCCACCCGCTTAAAATCTGTGATTGGTTAGATTTTCTCTTTCCATGGTAACTGTGGCAAAATTGGAACAGGTGACAGTATACCTTTAACATCAAACAAATTGAATGTCAGTTTCATGTTCCTGTTGTTTTGTGCATTGTGCTGTTTGCAAAATAAAACTACTCATTTTGTATTCATGTGTAATATTATACCAGTATGGTGATGGCAAAATTACAGCATTTCGATAGACTGAGATGAGAAGATAACAGCGCTTTATTCATGACATAACAAAGTTTGAACATCCCTTTGCTAATATTTCACACCGGAATTTTGATATACTGCTATAATATCAACAGCAAATAAATCATTCCAGCAATGGATAAACCTCACAGTTTTGTCCAGTAGACTCAGATCAATCCACTAAAATTTGGTGGAGGGAGTGTGATTAACTCAGACAATCCACCAAAATTTTGTTGAGGGACATCTTAGCTTGCCAAGGTCTCTTGTCTGGGCAGGTAGCTGGCGGGAAACTGTGGTTCAAGTGCAACGGATGTGTACAAGCAGACTATGGTGGAGGGACTGTGGTTTTGAATTTCAGATATGCACCCACTATTCCTCATGTATTTATTTTGAACTGGTCAAATTTTATGGCATACCTGTCTCAGTGGGTAAGATTTATAGCTTAAAGGTAGGGGAATTGATCCCAGGGATCAAGTTTGTCCTAGTCTGTAAGAAAATTATGAAGGTGTCATGGCGTTTTGTTTTCCATTGAAATTGTAATCTGGTAAGTAAATTTCCTAGCAAGACAATCTGACGCCTGAACCATGCCTTTAAATATCATATTCATTTAGGGAGATGCAGCAAATCTGTGCAGTACCTTTTTCACAATCGAAAAGATTGAACCGATGGACACAAGGCAGTCGATGTTGGAAGAGCCATCCAGAGGGTCAAAGCTGACCACATATTTTCCTTGCTTGTCAGTTTCAACTTCTATGATGTTTTCATTCTCTTCTGAGACCAGCACACACGTTGTAAAGGAAGACTTCAGCATATTAATGAATAGCTTGTTGGCAATGACGTCAATCTTGTGTTGGTCTTCACCCTGGATGTTGGATCCGCCTGCCATTCCGTGCCTGGACATGACAGAAAGGAAATCAGAATTTGCTATTGTCATATTTTGATCCCTGGTTTTCAATAACTCATATGAGATGTTTTAATTGACAGATTACTTTGATGTATACCTGTCATGTTTCAGTGTTACAGGTAACATGTGTGTTCACTTGCAAGCCACTTGGTAGTCACATGACATCTTATGTGACTAACATTAGTGATTTGTAATATGGATACATTATTGATCTAAAAACTGCCACAATGTTTTTGGCTGTGACCTCCAAATCTTTGATACACAATACACTATACACTATATGCAAAGAAGGCATACATATGAACAATGAAAATGATGGACATTGCTGCAATGTAAATTATTTTCATTGTTCATTATGTCAATGCTGTCAGTGATATAGATAGGGTTTTGAAACTTGAAATTTTACTAACTTGCCAAATTCTTTGTAATATTCAAAAATTTATTGAAAAAATTGGTCAAAATAACTAATGAAATGATGAGCCTTCGGGCTCATACAGCTGACAGGAAAATCCTAACAATTTTTACTAATTTTAGGGACAGTATTTCTCGTCAACACAAACCATGAAAGTGTTCAAAACATCGTTGAGACAGGGCTGAACTGTCTAAGAGATTGCTCTTATTTCTATATCCGTATTTTCACATTTTACAGTCATTTCTGGGAACCATTCTCTCTTGCTGTCATGACTAATGTATTTTTACATTGACCTTGAAAATGAAGGTCAATAGTTGGATCTGGCTGTACACACTTTATCTCAATTATACACTCACAGTCCCTCCACTGTGATATACTGTATATTTGCTGCAGAGATATCTTTTTCATGAAGTGGACCAAAATTGCAAGTTGATGGTTACATTCATTCATCAATACTTTCTTCTTTTTGTCAACACGCTTCCTTTAGACAGAGTTCTCTCCCGGGTTCTATCCCTTCATGAATGAACAGATTGGGCGTCACATCGAAAGCTCAATTGAGACTGCCAAATTTGCCTAATCATGCCGGAACAACATATTCATCAAACCTGAAACGTTGGTCGGAAATAGGACAATACTGGTTTGTTTGCTTCGTTCGAACCCTGCAAATGACCCTTGGAGCTTTGGATGTCAATTTTTGTGCGTGGGGTCAAACAGCCGTCGAATATTTTAAGACATCAGTGCATGAGTATTGATTCATAACTCTGAGAAACGTGTCTACGACTTCTTTATGAAGTCTTTCACTTATAATAATCCGCCAAAATCGATACTTACAATTTGGCGATTCCAGCCTTCCTTACCGCTGTTGACACGGCTTTGATGGCCGTACACATCGCCGTCAGCAGTTGAGTCAATTCACCCGTTGCCTGTGGGACTTTCCTCTGTTCGGTCAGAACGAACCGAGTCAGAGTCATCGTGTCTGTGTCGACCTGAGCCATTTTTTTGAGAATGAGAAGTGGATTTCGGTCAGAGATGCGTAAAAAATACTATGTCGAGGGCTGGGCTACGTGCACCCTGAAGCTTTGAATGAAAAGACTTATCATTGGCTCTGTGTGTGGATGTGGCAGTCACGTGACAAGACACACCTCCACTTATTTACATATAATGGCTTCTTCCACGTACATGTATTTCATTTTTTTATTTGAAAATCATTCTTTACTCGTGAAATATATTTTATTGTTATTATGTCCAATTATTAAATATCTCAGTCGGATCAATTGTCGTACTAACGGGAAATTTCTTTAGTTCCCCACAATGATTTTTTAAATACTTTAACCTTTAACCCTGACTAAATATGCTGGTTGAAAATAAGGTCAGTTCAGCTGGCAAGCTTGCAAGATGAACGCGGCTCACGACATCTCGAACTCGTAGTCGTCAATGCATTATGCTTTCTGTCCTGTCTGCCGCTACCTCTTATTTCAAAGGAAGTGGTAAAATGTCTGAAAGCGATGTGACGAGAATAAACGCTGCAAATGACGATCAGGCAACAGAATTAGCAGGAGATATTTACGGTAAGGCCAAAACGTAACGACTCGCTTCTCGGGCTCACGACGAACGGGCTTGACCGATCAAAAATAGAGATCCAATGCACAAATGGACCATAAAATATTGAATTTGGAAGGTTTATAGTTGTCTCAAAACAGACTACAAGAAGTATCAAGGACATTTGGGGTATAAATGGCTCCACTGTCGACCAAAAGAGCAACGCCGCGGACACCATGGTGTGATAAGCTTTATGCGGTGTGCACGTGAAGTCATGATATGCATCGCTCTAAAGGTCTATCAAAGTTCACGGATCGCTTATTTCATTGTTAGTGATATCGAAAACTCGAAAACATGGCATTGATTGTACATATGTCGTTGCATCTCACAAAAAGTCGATATCAGACGTAACTCTACAAAAAACGGAGTTGCCGCTTTGCTCAGCCTAGCCGTGCTCATCAACTCAAGCTCTACTTGAGAACGAGAAAGTGATTACGTGACGTCTGGGTTTGCAAATATGTCCGACTCGATTTCGACTTGCTCATCATCAGAATTATGTCTACGGAATTTTCGTGAGCTTTCCAAATGCACCGAAGGATAGCAATAAACGCCACAAGTGGCAAGTTCAGAATTTATTAAGGGAAACGAAATAGGATAAATTTTGAATAGGGTCTGATGTCAAAACATGCATTCATAAAATGCATTAAAACATACCCCTTTCTGCTGTTGCTGTTGACTCGCCATGATCGTCACTGTCTTCGTCTCTGAGAACTGTATTTGGTTGTTGCAGATATAATTCGAACAATAAGGGATCCCGAAAAGCCACAAAGCCTAGAAGAGCTTGACGTTGTGTATGAAGACTGTGTCTCCGTGAGTCATAGAGGGAACGATGAATATTTAATCAGGATAGAGTTTATGCCGACAGTTCCGCACTGCTCGCTGGCGACTTTAATAGGTATGCGACCTTTTAACGACCTTGCTTGTATTATTTCCCAATGCTCATGAAAGACTGAGGGTCACCATAGCAACATGCCATGGAAACCTGAGCGACTGTTGAGATGGAGTATATCGATGTGCATCATCATCGTGAATGTGAATATTTTGCAAAGAATGTAATTGTATTGTTAAACCCAGTCCTTATTATCATAATTTTGCTGTAACAACATCAGGCACTTGAAGGTTATAGTTTTACTACCAGTGGTGTAACACTGTGTAACTGAAAACTAAATAAAGACCATGGTATGTCTTTTTCTTAATTGGAGGATGGTTACAGTGAGTTTATACTTGTGGGAGATGTTTCTTTTTTTGGGGGGGGGGGGTATGTACCTATCATGATTATTGTTTTCTTTTCATTTCCCTTCCAGGCCTGTGTTTGAGAGTCAAGTTGGAAAGGTCTCTACCTCACAAATTTAAGGTATTATGAAATTCTGTATGCATCTCCCAAACTGCAGAGGCCTTTCTTTCACTCTGTTTAGATACATAGCCTTCATATATTTGAATTTGAAAATTCACATCAAACAGAAAGCTGCTTGAAATTTTTTTTGAATATTCATTGACCGTGACTTTAAATGTAAGATTGATACCAAGTGGACAGTTTTTTGATTTGCACAGACTAGAACAACTGCCTCAAATCAAACTAATTTATTCATGCCCACCTTGATATTGAAGCCCTGATAAAGTATCTAGTTATCACATGAGCCCTAATACTTCCAAATCTCTAGTGAAGTAAGACTGTCAGTGTCATCTGCTCTACAGTTCAGTGTTGAGAAATTGGACGAATATTTCCTGTTTTTTGGTCAAAGAAGTTACTCTGCACATATTTTTGCTAGACAACACATGCATGACAAGGAGGCTCACTGTGTTTAAGGGGTAGACTGGAGTTCAGCTGTATTTCTGTTATCATGAACAAATTCCTACTAAGGCACAACCATGGAGAAACCTTCTGCATAATATTCAATCACTGTCAGATTGTGTTTTCAAATGTGCAATTCACAAATCTGTCAGCAGTGTAAACTTCCAACAACCTATTCGCGGTTGCTTCATGATCCATTTCAGCAATTTGTCATGTTTTGGAGAACTACAAATAATTTCGTCCTTGCATTTTTGCACTGTGTGAGGTCAAGCAGAAGGATTTTGTTTGCTTTGCGCATGGTTTAGTTATCAATGATCTATAATGTGAAGGAGAGTCCACAAAATAACAGACCAGAGATACATGATCGCTAGTTGGCCTGTGTTTTGGCTCAATTGAGGCTGATGTATTAGATAGGTATATATAGAATCAAAAGCTGTAACTTGAGAAAAAGTAAACTAGTGAGACAAAAATTGTTGAAAGAACAAAGAGAAAGAATGAAATTTTGTAGCGTTTATTTGTTCATTACGTGGAGAATAGAAATTTTATGCTCTACCATCCTTTGATTACTTACTTTCTTTTCAATTACAGCTTGACATATTTATAAAGAAAGGTGGTCATTCAACAGAAGATGAGAGTAAGTAGTCCTCATTCTGTTTAATCAAAAATTTTCTCTTTACTTGAACATATGTGGTTAACTAGAAAACAACCATCGTGCCGGCAGTAAAACTTGGGCAAAACAAGACACTGTCACTAATAACATTACTTTGGTAAGTTTTTGAACAGCTGCCCATGTTTTCACCTCTAAATAGCCAACACACACACAGCATCTGGCCCATCTCAGAAATCACAGCAGTGTTGTTCCATGTGATTGCAGACTGTTTCTTAGCACCTCAGGGGAAAACAATTGAAACCACACAATCAATAATGTACAGCAGTGCATACCTAAAGAGGCAAACAATTTAAATTTTGTCAGTTATGTTTTATGCGTTTCTAAAATAGCACTGGGGCACAGAATGTGTCATTATATCTTTCTAAAAACAATTTTCTTTATCTCACTGTATACAAATAATTGCCTGCATTGTACTATATGCTATAGTATTACAACCTCAAGATTGCCTTGGAGGCATGAAAACAGGCATCCATAGACACAAATTACTGAATCTCCGTTCACTATACTGAGACAGCAAACCCTACCTAACTGGCGCTACTAGTAATTCTATGACAAATTTATTCTAGTATTGTTCCTCTGACCCGCAAGTACAGTAATGATATAATGTCATTTACCAATTGGAAAACATGGGAGACAGAGAGAGCAAGGGAAATGTTGTAATGTCACATGATTAACAAGAACAGAGAATGTACCATAATAATTTCAGTATTGTTTGTTGTCATTATTAAAGCTGGATGATACACCAGGATCATGTTTACATGTAGGCTCAGTCCCTCTGCCATTGTTACGTATTGGTAATAGAAAACTTTGTCTGAAATGGTAAAGTGTAATTCATTACTTTCCAGTTAATTCCTTCATGAAATAAAACCAATATGTTGACTCATTTGCCATACTTTGACTTAGCTGTTCTATATTGTAAGTGTTTATGGAGGAACTGTGATCTGAACCGTGTAAATGTAAACAAATAGTACCACTTCCTTGTTTTTCTTGCAGTGCGCCCTCTATACCAATTACGCTGACAATTGTTTATGAAGAGACTGAGGGGATTTCTTTGAAGAATATTTGATGTTTTCATTATAGGGCATGAAGCTTGTAAAAGAAATTTAAACAAATACCGGTAACTCAAAAATTATTTTCAGAGGAGTACAAATTTTACAGTGAGGATTACGAATGTATGAAACAGCTATCCCTCGCATGTACAATTCTGAACAAGGAAGTGTTATGAAAAATACATATCGCTGGGCATGCCATCATGGACACTTGGTAATATCTCCTGTCCATAGTTAGCCATTTTTAGTTTCTACCTGTGAAGAAAGTAGGAATGGAAATTTTGCAAATGAAGTGTGCAAATCAACTTCACATTTAAAGGTCACATAAAATTTATGGAGAATAAAACAACCTTTAGAATAGGGCCGTTCAGAGTTTACGTCACTGTTCTCTCATTAATATGCAAAAATAAATATTTGTCCGCATTTTTAGATTACGCTTTTGAAAATTACGCATGCAAGAACGACGACAATACATCGCAGGGGGCGACTGCTAGTGTAACAGTGAATACTAAAAAACATATTCACGACTCACAGTACAAGCTACAAAAACAGCCACGCATGCAACATTGATAAAATTTGTCCGCATTTCAAGCTGCGTGTCCGATGTCGCGCGCGTACAGCTATATTTAGTAACACACCTGTAACCGTGAACAGCGCTATTGTTGGATGATAAAGAGGCCCTTGAGACACAGCTTGCAGAGATAGTTTGTGATCATGAAAGTTCACAGTCTATCTAGGCTCTACAAAGATGATCCTAGTGGCATTTGAATTCCAGTATTTGGTTTATGCAAGGTCAGGTCACAATTTGACCTCAGAAAGCCAATTCTTTCATCTGTTTCCCGGAAATGATCAGTTTAAAAGAGAAATTGGCGCAGAATGCATACAGACAGTTCCAGTGAAAGACTGATTCATTTCCTCTTGTAATTTTACCAACTTCAGTTGCTTTCAGTATGAGACAGTTGTTGTTGTTCACCCCAAGCACAGTTACTCTACCATGCCCCACGTGACAGAAATTTGTTTTTACATGGTAATATACGGTATATAACTAAATATGTGACATTGATAGCAATGATAAAAAAAGACAAGGTCCAAACCTGTAACACATGGTTCATACTTAATGTGGTGTGTTTGCCAAATATTGACATGATCAGTCCGGGTCAGCTCCAAAATTGGAGACGCTATACCATAATATTTTCCCCCTCTCATTAGCCAATCAGCGGCCAGCGCGCCATCAGTAAAAATTGTATTTCCTGGCAACCTCCACATGCGTCCTTCGTTACGTACGCCATACTGTGTCGAACTCCCGCGCCGTATTCTGTCATAATGTCGAACAGTTGTGTGGCCACTCTGTCAAAACACAATTTCAAAATCGCGTACCAGTTTTATTCTGGCTAAGACAACCAAACCCCGTATATCGCTGTGATTCCTAGACTCTGGCTTGAAGTCCTGCGAAATATAAATCGTGTACCTACACAGATCGTTCAGAATACCCCATTTGTATCGGAGATGGCAGCGATACAAATTCTACCGTATGGGGAACAGTTGTGTGGCCACTCTGTCAACACATTTTCAAAATCGCGTACCATTTTTAGTCTGCGTTTGACAACTACAAAACAGGTATCGTTTTAAAGCTCTGACATTGCTCTTCTTTCTTGCAAAATGTTATACGCGTACCTACACAAATAACCTTTATAACAGTATTTCTAATAGAGATGACGAACATCCACAAAATGATTCTCGGTACGTGAGCGAAATCGATAAACTGGGGGTAGAAATGAATCGTCAATATTTCGAATATTTGTTCACTAATCGGACTCCTTGTTGGACATGACCTTCTGCAGAACACGTGGATTATGTTGACTGTCGAAATTCGTCGAAATTCACAAGACAGGGGCTTAATAAGCGGCCCAAAACTGCCGATCACACTTGGTGGGTAATTTGTGACCCAGCGTGACCTGTACTTTATTAATGATGTAATCTGGTCGATGATTGGCTGAATGGCAGAATACATTATCATAATGAGTCTCCAATTTTGGAGCTGACCCGGACTGACATGATTATGTACCATTTCAAATTGTTTCAATTTCATGTCACTCTGATAGAGATTTCACGTGTTGATCTCTCAATTTTTATCTTTCACAGTAAACAAACAAATCAACGACAAGGAGAGAATAGCAGCTGCCATGGAAAATCCCAACTTGCGTGAACTTGTGGAACGGTGTCTGATTGAGGAAGAGTGAACGCGACCAAATGCAAAATACCATTGAGGAACTGTATTGTAGAGTGACTGTGTTTAAGTGCAATAACTGCAATATCACTCCTCAAGACACTTTGTATATTGCTTACTGTTACAGTCATCTACCGGTATGCAGAGTAGAATTACATGTCGAAGTGCATCATGGCTGTTCATTAAGACTTCACTGTGGCAACACCATATTTTATGGGAAAACCAACAAAAAGATATTTGTTTTTCTTCACACACTTCCATATACCGTGAAAGCAAAAATTACTTGCCATATTCGATGAGAGATAAAATCCACTGAACTCAAGTGACATGTTAGATAACAAAGGATGCTGTTGTTTTACTGGCAAATTAGTGAATTTAAATCACAGTGAAAATGCCTGAAACATTAAAATTAGTGAAAGGGAGGGTGTTGTCGGAACTGCGCGTTTGCGACTTTCTTGTTTACAAACTGTATTTTATAAACGATATCTCAATGCATCACGTCAATTTAGCTGCAACATTTAAATTTTATAATATTCATTGTTAACAAACATGTTTTAATTTTCATTAATCGCCAACGTCTGAGTAGATACAGTGTTTACATCAGCCATTGGGGTCCCTGGCAACCTTTGAGCAGAGTTCCGACGACACCTTCCCTTGAAATTAAATCCATGTTAAAATTAATGCTTTTACAGAATCTTTTGTAGGCCTGCCACCGTACTGTTACTCCAGTGTGGTAAGGGCTTACCCAGTGTGATTCAATAAATATAATTTATTCATTGTAATATATTGAGATATAGAAATTTGTATTTGCAATTTTGATCAGTCCAGTGGTCAAATGATTTATTAAATACGCAAAACATACTGGAACTTTTACTCAGAATAGAGAGTTATCCTTTAGCTTTACCATGTTGAATTTTACGGCCAACATGAAAACCCTTAACATTTTTGAAAGTCAACACGTTTTTCTTGTTATAAGGATTAAGAATATGAACACTGATCTTAGTTGGGTGATTGTGGTTCTGATATGAAAAATAGGTCCTTGCAATCTTCCCCACCTATACACAGGCATCCCTTACATCTCCCCCTCCTTCAAAAAAGAAAACAAAACAGGAACACCTATGTTGAACAAAGATTTCAAACACTTGCCAACAAGCTTGCTTTATTTCTGCAGGATCTGGAGATTCCTTTAATCATTGTGAAAGATGGAACTTTTATACAATACAGGTTGCTTATTGAGAAACTCATGAAAAATACTTGAAACTCATGCATAATAGTGTATTTTATTTCCTTCTATATTATGTCAAGAAGGACAGCTACAGTCTGGCAAAGCTGTTCTTGTGACATTTGTTAATACTTTGTTTGCTCATGAAGTCCATAAATACCATGCCAGAAGGGTGCATTCGTGAGAGCTTTCATGATAAGTAAACTGAATATGGACAATATTTCAGGGTTTTTTACCCATTTTATGAGATCATTCAAAGTTTATGATGAAACGCAAACAATACAGGACATCACTCGGTAGAACGTGAATTTTGTTTGTGCAACTCCCTGGTGTCTTGGGTACCATCAGTGTTTTTTGACATAGATTTATGATTTAGCTGCTATGGTAACATTTCTGCTGTCCTTTCACATGATTGGTGATGTACTGAGCGATACCACAGTATTGACTGGGAACCGAGGTGCTGGCTGAATTGCCATCCTCAATGAAAACACGATGATGTTGATTGATTATACTGTATACCAGCATTTTCTACTTGAATTGGGAATTAAAATATTCAGTGTAATAAATCTACATGTTTTAGAGCTGTCGCTTGCATTGTTGTGATAATCAGTTTACACAACGATACCGTCAGTCTATGACGTTGCCTGTATTTTGCTATTTATTCATTTGCCGTATACCAATCTAACATTGATGTATATGATTGTTTTCATGATAGAATGTCTACTGTGCCTTAGACAGTATGATTACATTTTTATGGATTTCAAGGATCACCATCTAATACCAACACAAATGCTTTGTCATGTCAAGAAACGCTGTTTGTCAGGAATTATATTTTCACAGAACTCAATAATGAAAACTTTTGTATGTTACCTGTCACATATTCAAATTCACCCCGGTTACCACTGGTATATTTGTGCACAATCAAAAGACAGGCACAGACTTTTGGGAATAGCTGTGATGGAAATTTGAATATTACAAATTAATGGACACAAGGTAAAACTAAATTGAAACTCAAGGTCAATAAACGAAGGATCATTGTTCAGAACAAACTTGCCTAACTAAATTTGACATCGCTGAAGCATTTTTGCCCCCCTCCCCCCAGTGTGCAAAAGGCACACCAGGCGACCAATGTCATCTGTGCATGGGTCAGTCTGTTTTTAGATCAAATATGTGAAACTCAATAGCTCAAATATTATATTGCACTAAATGTGACCAGTTTTGGTTTGGGGAATGTTTGGATGGTTATCTAAAACTAAGTGGAACTTCATAGATATGAAAGTAGTATATATGTTGGTGAGGACAATTCATTCAATATGTTCCAATTAGCATAAAATTTGCATTTTATTGAATTTTCAGGGTCAGTTTTTGTCAAAATTTTCTCTTCAGGAACTTGTCTGATAAGTCTTGATTGTAATTAAGTTTTTTAGCCAAGCTGATTAACATTATCCAAATGATGAAATTTAAATATGTAAATATTTGGCCTGAATTTGTCATTTTTTCAAACCTGCTGGGGTGATTATAAACATATTGATAGGTTTGTAAGAGTGATTTAATTTTGACGTGTGAAAATCATGTCATTTATTCATGCAAATTTTTAGGGCAGTTTTCTGTTTCTTGTGTAAGAACATAGTTTCATAAAATGCTGGTTCAACAGTTTTCAAATTTAGTTCACAGGTTCCAGGCATCTTCGCTTTGAGTTTTATGAAGCTGATGATAAAATTAGCAGAATAGTTTTACTTTTTGGGGAAAAAAGTCAAGATACACCTATTTCACTTATTTCCATATTTCATTTCCGAGATGCAATTAAGTTCCAGAAAAAAATCATCTACGATTACATCACATTTTTTCATATTGCATGGGGTCATGAAAGTCTTACTTTGAGTCTTACTCGACTTGTTTGGAAGTCTGTGATATCACATTAATTACTAATATCACAACAGCATGTACGCCCAATAATCTTGTATTTGTTTATCAACTTATGAAGATGCAACTTTGTCTGAATACTATACACTTTCATCCTCCCCCATGTAGCTTAGCAACCAACATTTCACTGTCCCTGGCAAAGAGAATTACAGCTTTGATGAAAAATTTAAAGACATTCCCTTAAAAAGTCTTACACAAGAATTCCTTTCTCTGACTTTTTTACTACAAAATAATCTCTACAGCAACTTCATGAGTATGAAATATGATGAAACTGGCATCCCTATATTTCAGCCTAGCATGGGGCATGGAGGTAGGAAGAGTTCTTCCTACCTCCAAGTTGGTAGCAATAACTCTGACCAAAGTAATAAAATAGCGTCAATGACACTGTAGCTCCCATCCTGGACTATTTAGTGTTTGTTCTCTGGTCAGATATTTGAACATGTGTGAAAGGGATAAAGTGCATGAAGTGAAAATACTTAAAGGTAATGTACTGGAGACAGTGAAATATGTTTAATGTATTTATTCAGAATATAAAATGGAAAAAATACAGAATTAGATATATCGTATACTGTGATACAACCATTAACTCAAAAAGTCATTTACAATGACATAGTCCCCACTTGTAATAGGAGTATTAGTCTTGATGGGCAGGAAAATGTGGTCATTAAGAAGTATCACTGGAATGTATATGTTGAGATCTATGGGCACATAGGTCTATGTCGTTGTTCCCAATTTGAAACACATGAGGCATGTCTAAGTTATGGTTCTCAATCGGGAAAAAAGATCAGACCTCTAGCAGTATTGGCCAGCCAAGAAATACATATGCGCATTATAAATGAGGTACAAGATGTGACATCTTAAGGTCTAATATCCTATCAAAATTGGAGGGTATAGAACTTGTGGTTACTGAGATATGCATATATATGTATAATCAAGGTCAAAGGTCATCGAGGTCACATGACATTTTGAAAAAAAAATTTATATTGCTAATTAATCCCTATATGCCAAAAAATCAGATCTCTAGCTCTATTCATTTGCCCAGAATTAGATGTGTACATAATTAATAAGGTAAAGCGTGTGTTGTCATAAGGTCTCCCATCCTACTAAATACAAAGGACATAGCACTTGTTGTTACTATTTTATTGACATAAACATATATTTTAGGTAAAAGGTCATCGAGGTCACATGACATTTGGTCAAAAAATTTCTCTCTATAGTTATCCCTATATACCAAAAATCAGACATAGGCTCTATTGGCTTACTCAGAATGAGATATGTGCATAATTATTGAGGTACAGTATGTGGTGTCATAAGGTGTCCAATCATACCAAATATGACGGGTGTAGCACTTGTGGTTACTGAGTTATGGACAAATATGTATATTTGAGGTCAAAGGTCACCGAGGTCACGTGACATTTTGTCAAAAAAATTGTATTGCTAAGTTATCCCTATATACCAAAATTCAGACCTCTAGCTCTATTGGCTCGCTCAAAATTAGATATGTGCATAATTAATGAGGTACAATATGTGGCGTCATAAGGTGTCCCATCATACCATATATGAAGGGTGTAGCACTTGTGGTTACTGAGTTATGGACAAATATGTATATTTGAGGTCAAAGGTCACCGAGGTCACGTGACATTTTGTCAAAAAAATTGTATTGCTACGTTATCCCTATATACCAAAAATCAGACCTCTAGCTCTATTGGCTCGCTCAAAATTAGATATGCACATAATTAATGAGGTACAATATGTGGCGTCATAAGGTGTCCCATCATACCATATATGAAGGGTGTAGCACTTGTGGTTACTGAATTATGGACAAATATGTATATTTGAGGTCAAAGGTCACCGAGGCCACGTGACATTTTGTCAAAAAAATTGTTTTGCTAAGTTATCCCTATATACCAAAAATCAGACCTCTAGCTTTATTGGCTCGCTCAAAATTAGATATGTGCATAATTAATGAGGTACAATATGTGGCGTCATAAGGTGTCCCATCATACCATATATGAAGGATGGTAGCACTTGTGGTTACTGAGTTATGGACAAATATGTATATTTGAGATCAAAGGTCATCAAGGTCACATGACATTTTGTCAAAATATCTGAGATATCTGCGTAAACGGATGGACTCAGGATGGACGAACAAACGGACATGACCCAATCTATAAGCCCACCGGACTTCATCCGTGGGGACTAAAAATTGTGTCACTGCATCCTTTTTGCAATATGAATACGATGAGAAACTAAATTTTATTTTCGTGGCCTTATACATGGCAGTGTGGGGCCCCGCGTCTATGGACGTGTAAACTAAAAATATGCAAATTTCACCATGATTTGCCCAAATTTGGAAAAGGTCACTCCTATGCACTTCCATACCAAGTTTCAAATCAATCGGACTTGTGGTTTCAGAGAAGATTTTTTGACCAAAAATTGGAGAAAATTACAAAAAAATTCATGAAAAATAGCAAGTCCAAGATAATGACCCAAGATGTGCACAATCATTTCATGTCAGCCCAAAGTACTTACTGCTAATTTTTCATGTAATCTGCTCAGTGGTTATTGAGTTTTTTCAATTTTGACTATTTTTCCATTTTTCACTTAATTGCATATTTTTGGCAATGACAACTTCATTTGAAAAAAATCTCATCTTCAGCCCATCATCCATGTACACACCAAATATCAAGATGAAATGTACAGCAGTTTTGGAGTTTTTGATGTTGACGGACAGACATACAGACATACAGACATACATACAGACATTTCCCTAGCCTATAAGAATAGCTTCCATTGCCATATATTCATATGGCTATGGGAGCTAATAACACAACAAAACAAGGAACTGTAGACAGTACATACCGGTACAACAATCCTCTCAGGCTTCAATCATCATCCCCAAACTCATGCCATCCGAGAGGGCATGAAACAGGCTTTGAACAATCACATTACATTATTAAATATTTGACAAAGGTTTATTTTCATTTTCTTCAAATATACATTGTTTTTAACAGGAAATCACTAAAACAATTACAGATGCTATGCAATCGAAGTAAAAACTTCAAAAAAAAAATTTTAACTTTTATTTTGCTCTGGGTTATGTAGGTGTAACTTAGGCACCCATTTCTCAGAAATAAGGTACTACTGTAATGCTATGAATGATAATAATATTTTTGTATTGTTTTGCACACACACAAAAAAAAATTCTGAAAGCCAACAGGAAAACGTGTTGAGTGCAGCTGTCTCTGTGACTACCTGAATACACACGTACCAAAGACAATGTCATTGTTATCAGCTACATCATACAAGACAGGATGGCACACACACCTGAAACAAAAATAAGAAAGATGAAACACTGATACTCGATCCAAGTGGTTTTGGCCATCTGAAGTGCTAACCTCCATGGCGCAAGCCAATGTACTGAAAAGACAAGCAATAGGTTCATGAGAAGAGCTAAATGTTAACAAGTATCCGAGAGGCCTGAGGTGGCACAGATGCATAAGCAGTTCATGTTATGTTCATGCTGAGATTTTATATAATAGCATGACAAAAGAACATAAAAGCTTTATGATATGCAAATATCAAAGTCAAAGTGATTATACTTCAAAGGTGAAAGTGCCACTGTTTGGCTCAGTGTAACAAATACTAAACAGTTTGCCATCATGATGAAATAGCAGCCGATACTTAAAGCCATTGAATGTTTTTTTCTATGCACATATATATGAAAGACAACCTTCACAAAGTACTGTAAATGTAGAAATCTGATAATAGAGGCACTTGTGATAATTAAGAATTGTGTTAGTCCATACAAGGCTAAGTAATGACTTGCTGAATATGGACTTTGCCAATGCAGAGCCGAGGTTCAGTTATATTCAAGAAGTACACTCACAGTGGTTTGTTATTGAGCAGGCTTATCTAGATCCAATTCTTCTGGTGTGCTAATTCCCAGTTCTTCCAGTATTGGTTTAATTTCTTGTAGAACGTATGGGTATATTGTGTTCTTGTTACTGCCTGCCTTGAACTGTATATAAAACAAAAAGAAAAATTACCCTTACCAGAAGATAAATGATCTAGTTTTTCTTGAGCAGATGATTTACAAATGTAAGAAGTGGTCCATTCCATCAAAAGGCAAGTTGTACATGAATTAATTTTGGAATTTTACTTTAGTGGAGTAGAGTACACAAAAAAATAGACTTGTACTGTAACATACATGGCTTCTGTATGTACTCTGTATAAAAACAATGCAATTTTCTAGCTTTACAATACATCACTTTCAGTGCTTTATCACACATGCTTATCATGAATAAAGAAATACAGTGCTCTAAAGCAGCAAAAATTACAACTACAACAGAATACACAAAACAGTCTTAGAATCATGTTCCCTTGACATGATTACATGATAATTATAATTAGCTGACATTGAAAACACTTGACTTCATATTGGAAACTTGCATACCAGTGTTCAGGTCGCATTCAACAATTCTTACCTTTACAGCTTCAAGGATGCGTATCGCCATTGCACTATCATTGAGCCGCCGACAGGCCTTCAAAGCTGCTGCAATGATTTTAGGTTCTGGTACAAGATCGTGACCGTGAAGTTCATTTAGACCTCTTCGGAGTTCCCAGTCATCAATGTCAGGTTTGTTGAAGTAGGCCTCCCATCTAGCATCAAACTGTTCATCGCTTTCCTCGTGCTTTGCTGAATATTGGCGTAGACTTGTAGCAGCTGGGTATATGGAAAGAGACCAGGATTTTCAAATTTGACAGACTTTGAGAAGTAGAACATTTTGTTTCATTGATACTGAACCTAAAGCAGTTGTTGTTACAACACTGTCACTTGTGCAAGTATTATTTTTTTTATCATTTCAAATAAAGCCCTGGTAATTCCCATTAAAACTGCAGCTAGGCTGCCACATATGATACAATCTGGCCATACCACATTTGCCACATCATTCTTTTCCTCTATTCACAGACGTCCCTCAAGCCTCTCGTCCAAAGAAAATTGATCTTGTGCATTGAACTCTGCTCATTTACTCACATAATGCCAAACTAAATTTTTTTGGATTGCAGGTTACAAGCAGCAAGATACTACAACACTGTTTTTCAAAAAAACAAGGGCTGTGAGAGAAGTCTCACTGTATACGCTTATTTGTTTGTTTACACTGACCTTAAAGACCATAAGTTGGCAAGCAAAAGGTAATATCTGCACACAAACACATAGAGTTTGAATTTGTATCATGAAAAATAAATAATCACTGTAGTGTACACTGGTGTACTGTAGACACTTATTGAAAGTGGAAAATAATTATGATGGTTAAATGGCAAGTGAAGATAGAGTCTATGGATGTAGCATTGTGTAGAAAAGTGCATGCAAAACAAATGTGCATAATTACTAAACCTACATGAGTGATTCGTGAGATAGAATAGAGATTTTATGAAAAATTTGACATCGTCACCAAAGACAGACCAGTATATGCTTCATGGTGTAAACTGCAAATACGTAAGACCCAGCTTGTAAGACCAATGAGAGCAATAAATGACGGACTTCAGTGTCTGAGATAAAAAATTAGGAACTTCAGTGTCTTGGTCTTGGTGCTGAGGTTCATCTGCACTGTACATGGATATGACCTACCCTAACCAGGTTATAAAATTCTACTAGTATTTATCTTTGTGTTTAAAGATAAAGGCATAAAGGAGAACCAAGTTTCACTTATGCCTTTAGGAGGGATCATGCCACTACAGAAACGTACATTGAGCTGAAATTTATGGCAATGATGTGACAATATTTAGAACTTAGAAGGGCCATATATTGGTACTACATAGTACATGAATAAATTTCGGAATTAGGCCTAAAAGAGCTCGTCGGTATTACATTCGCTGATTATGATTGACTAATCTACTAGTACTACTACTTTGACATTTGAAGTTTCACAGTGCAAACCCTATTCGGGTCTATGGTTTCAAACAGCCAAGAGACTTGACCTTGACCAAGAGAGTGATATATTGGATTGTCACGTCATAGCCGATCATCAGATCTATCGAGTAATTTTCGGTATTTTAAATAGCATACACCACTCGTTTTAATAACAAATAGTAGAAAAGTTGGGTGAAAAGCTGTTAACGTGGAGAAAGCATGTGGACTAATGGCTGCTGTTCTCATCGTAAAAAAGCCGCCCGGCATCAAAGCTCGGCCCGGCACGTGCCAAGTTAGTATTTAACGACAGAATAATGAAATTATTTTAAACCCTATATACATACCAAGTGACTGTCTGTATACCCTTTGCGTCACTGAAGGTCTGATGGACGTACTAAGACGCTGAAGTGCGATCCTGAACATTTTGAAATATCTACAGTTGTCTACGTGCCAAGGAACTTACACGACCCAAAATGGCGGCGTCGGCGTTAAAACTGGGCCGTTCCCAGCATGCAACCCGAGTAATCGATCAACTCGAGAGGGCGGCTGGCAGCTGCCTGCCAAGTCCTCAACTCAAGGCAATCAGCTGTGCAACTGGCTGTGCAAACTCAGGTTTCTTGCTCCTTGCATTGCATTGCATGATTGCCTTCGTTCTGCTGCCCATCTCATCTCGGACAACGTGGTGGTGCTTCAAGGTCAAGATAGCGTAACTGCATTAGCTCTTTGAATATTCTCATCTTCCGAGTCGGTAAGATCGATCAGTCTGGTGGAGCGACTGAAAAAATGTCTGCACTGCCATCTTTCCTCCTTTTCTCAGGCTTCGTGACTCCTCAGTCTCTTTTTAACATCCATGCATGGTTTCAGAGCCACGTCTCCATGCCCATTCTTCACTCCAGTTTGATGTGCGGATCACAAGCGGATCACAAGTTCATGATCATGTGAAATACAATAGTTCCCAGATTGAAGTATGCATGATACACATCTACAAAATGACACAAAGAATGTACTCTTACTCAATATTATATCATATATGTTTTGTCGACATTGAATTTTGTTCTGTAAAATATTTGAGATCAAATTGGGCGTGGGTTGTGTACAAATTGTCGGTAGGGTTTTTGTTTGTTTGTCTTTTACTCTGTCTACAATTTAAAGTTTAAATGAGTACAACTGGTAAAACTCATGTAGCATTGCTGTTATTTACTGGTAATATGGTTATATACTAATGTTGTATTTATTCAATAACACGAAAGTGTGTATACCTTTGTATTTCCAACTCTGGAATCATTTGTTTAATCATTGAAATTTTAAGAACAGAATCAGGGACTGGTTTCTTCAGCTGGAGCAGGGGGGATTAGGGATGTGTGGGGTTTTGATTCGGTTAAGGGGGAGGGGGTGTTGTGGGTGGGAGGGTCACCATGTTTTTGAAACGCTGAATAGAAGGATTTGGTCCAGTGAATTTTTGACTGTAAGATCCAGCCCATAATGGCATAAAATTCAATGTATCAAAATGAAAGCCACTTTTTTGGTGTCCAGAAAATTTTATCCCCAGGCTGCAGAAACTGACCAGTCCCTTACACGTTAAGAATTTTCATTGCAGAGTGTGTGTCACAGAGAAGCTGATTCTTCTTGCTTTCTGAACTGTTTTCCAGACAATATCATAATCAATGGCTGCAGCTTCTCACGGCTCATATAACTTCCATGCAACACGGCATCCTGAAGATCTTTTACAAGGCCTGAACAACTTGAAATCCCAGAAACAGTTCTCTGATGTGACGCTCTCTGTCAATGGAAAAGAGTTTCCCTGTCACCGGGTGGTGCTGGCGTCCAGCAGCAGCTATTTCAAGGCTATGTTTTATCATGACTTGAAAGAAAGCACTACACCAAAAGTGCGCCTCAATCAAGTCGATGCTGATATTCTCGAACAACTGATAGATTTCATTTACACCTCCAAGCTAACTATTACTGACGCAAATGTGCAGTCTTTGCTGGAAACTGCAGATTTGCTTCAGATACTCCCAGTCAAAGGAGCCTGTGCGGAGTATATGGGCAGACAGATTGATTCATCAAACTGTCTTGGCATACAACAGTTTGCCGAACTTCACAATTGCATGTCCCTGAGTGAAAAGGCAGAAAATTTTGCTTTGGAGGAATTCTCACAGGTAAGCAAGGAAGAGGAAGCAATGTCTCTTTCCAAAGATCGGCTGTTGCATTATGTATCATCACCCAAAGTTCAAGTGCAAAGAGAAGAGGACCTGTATGAATTGTGTATGAATTGGATGAAATATGACAAAGGTGCCAGGAGTCGGTTCCTACCAGACTTACTCCAGCACATTCGATTTGCATTTATAAATGATAAATACGTTAAAGAGAATGTTGAAAAAGAAGAACTCCTTCTGGGTTCTGAATTGGTCTCAGATC